>NC_092260.1:24759698-24802198 GCF_036320965.1 Panulirus ornatus | reverse complement strand
ACCTCTAACGCCGAAAATCTTACCGTTTCGTTTTGCTGACTCGTGGTACGAATCCTGACTTGAATAACCTTTTGCTATTGATAGCCATTAAACCCCAAGAACATATATACACACTCACACATTCCTTGCCACCCGTGGCCATCACCCCACCAGGGAGACACACCCCATGTGTTGCAAGTTACCCCAGCCCTCAGTGTTTATGGTCCGCTGGGTATTGCCAATTTACTTAGTTTGCTCCTTTTTTTTTTTTTATTCCCCCAAACTGTGGTGGATGACCACAAGAAAAGTCACCTGGTGGTTTTTGTGTTGCCAGAGTGTTCAATGACGTCCAGAGTCTCCCTCTCTGATAATTGTACTTTCATTTGTCCTGGAAAGTTCATCTATCTATCTATCTCATATATATATATATATATATATATATATATATATATATATATATATATAGATTAGATATATATATATATATATATATATATATATATATATATATATATATATATATATATATATATATATATATATATATATATATGTATATATATATATATGAAGGAGTCCACATGAAGAAGTCCTAGGGTTATGTAATGATAATACACCCATTTTGGTCACAATCTTTGCTGTCAAACTGGTTTTGTTAATCTGATACAGTTTTATATCTTGCTCTTATCTAGAGCTCTTTTTGCATCGATTGAGTAGTCTTGGCAAAAAAAAAGAAAATAAGAAATCACCTCAGACTATAAATGAAAGAAGAAAAGGAAGAAAATAACCTAAGGATAAAGTATTGCAAATAATAAGTAACTGACTACTATGGTGTCGAATGAAAAAAAACAAAAGATAATAGTTTTAGAATATGGACAATAGACTTAAATACTGATAATTCGTTTTCTGTGAGTTGGTATAGGCCAAGGCTGTCTTGCTCTGGTCGGGTCTACACCAAAGACAGAACTAGACCACGCGACTGACGAAGCTAAAAGGTCATTCTGAAATATCTAAAGCTGCCCACCGATTACTGCCAGCATTTCCCTTTTCACTGGAGTAGAAATATATCAGTTCCCGAGTCGTCCCTAAGCCTGAAATATCTTGTCATAACTAATCAGGGAAGGGTTCAGGGGGGTGGGGTCGTGTCTCTTATGGCAAAAGATAGACGTAAAAAGAAAAGACCCTTTTTATCAAAGATTTTGTTTCTACGAGTGTGAAGAGGTGGGCAAGGCGACTGTGTTTTGCATTAACCCCCCCATAATCTAGTCCACGATACCTTTAACCTGTACACCAACCCAGCACAATACTCTCAGCTAAAGCCCCACCAGTTCACCGCTACCTTTAACCAACACACCAGTCCACCACATTTTCAACCAGTGCGCCGCACCACTGAACATTTCAATCAATACACCGCGCCATTACATTTGCAACCAGGACACCATCTACATCAAGAGGGAGACGCTAAAGAGGTGTACTGCTAGGAGGGGAATGTGTGCCTCTACGTTTATGGATACATTAATTATAGGCAAAGAACTGCCGACTCTTGGCTCTCTCTCTCTGGCGTTGAGTGAGTACATAATTAACTAACCTGTCGGAAGGCTTTGAAATACAACGATCTTATTTGATTAATTCACGAGTGTAGAGATGTCAGTAACTGTTGTGCTTCTTGCATCAATCAGACTCCAGGAGTCGAGGGTTGGAAATTAACTTTAATGATCGTATTGTTATGCCCTTTTAGGAGAGACAAGAATCACGCATCAGACACCAAAATGTTTTGGTGCTTTAAGACTCAAAAGAAGTGAATCTCCACATGCGTCCAGAGCCGGACTAAATA
Source organism: Panulirus ornatus (assembly GCF_036320965.1). Taxonomy (NCBI): domain Eukaryota; kingdom Metazoa; phylum Arthropoda; class Malacostraca; order Decapoda; family Palinuridae; genus Panulirus; species Panulirus ornatus. The sequence goes on along the minus strand of NC_092260.1, from coordinate 24,800,385 downwards.
TCAATTCAGTTGTGCCGGGACAGAAATTGATAGAATATTCAGGGGCGTCCAGATCCCCAAACAAAAGATTATTTAGGTGTGTCTGGACAGAAGTGATACGATATATAGAAGTGTCCAGACCAAAATAAAAGTATATCTTGGCGTTTTCAGTCCAAAAATGAAAACAAAAAAAAATTCATAGCTCTTGCAAACCGAAATCAAAATATTTTCAGGTTCAGCCAGTCCGAAGTTAAAGAATATTTAGGAGCGCTCTGACCAAAATCAAAGAATATCTAGACGCGTTCAGACCTAAATAACAGTATATCTAGGCGTGTTCAGACTCGAAATACAGACTATGTATAGATGAACAAACCAAGAAGAGAGGCAAACACATACAGTGCATACGAAACCAACCAACAAACAACCACAACCAAAGAGATTACAAACGAAATGATTAAAAAAAAAAAAGACACCAAACCGGTAGATAAAAACAGACAGACAAATCAGCAGAATCTATTTGCTAAGACAGGAATAAAAGACAGAAAAAAAAGAATAGAGGAGCACTCAGGCCTAAGGGAATACTCATACCACACCACAGTAGCGGCTGGTGTAAGCAAGGGCGAGGGAAACCCACACTACAGTAGCGGCTGGTGTAAGTGAGGAGAAACGGGACAAATATCTGTCGTTTCTGTCGAAAACTCCAGCACACAACTTCCGACAGCGACGTAGACGATCCCTCCCCGACGACTGCGACATAGACGATCCCCTCCCCGACGATTGCGACATAGACGTCGTCTTCTACGCTGCGACTGCAACACAGACGTTACCTTCCGACAGCTGCGATACAGAAGAGCCCATCCTGGCACACAGCAAATTGCCCCACGCTACGCAGCGCTCCCAGCGGGCAGGAGGGCCGCCGACAATACATTTTCGGAGAGGAGTTCCAATTAGATTTACTCACCTTACATCACAATGGAGCCGGGGCGCTTCAGGGAGGCAGCGGGGAAGGTTGGGGAGGAGGAGGAGGAGGTCTGCTGGCTGATGCTCCAGGGGAGAAGGGAAAAGTCGGGGGAGAGAAGGGAGATGTTGGAGAGGGAGAGGAGGGATTGGAGTGGGAGGGAGGAGAAGTGTTCAGGATAGAAGGGAAGTGTTCCGGAGGGAAAGGAAGTGTTGAAGAGGGAGAGAAGATGGCGAGGGACGAAACAGTGTTGGCAAGGGAGGAAAAAATCAGTGGAAGAAGGAAAAGTGAGGTGACGTGGGTGACGAGGGAACCATGCCTTAAGACGAAGTGCATTGAGAACTGAGAGAAAGTGTTGGGGATTGAGATAATACGTTGGGGAAGGATGGTAGAGGAAGCGGGGAGGAAATGAAGGGGAGCTGTTGGGTTGGGAGGGGAAGGCACGTTTTGAGGAGAAGATGGAAGCGCTGGCGAAGGTGAAAGAGCCGCCCATATGGGATAAGAATGTCGGTCTGTGGGAAAGAGGGGATCTGCTCAGGAGAGGAGGAGGAGGAGGAGGAGAGAGTGTTGATAGGGGGAGAGGCACGTGATTTGGCGGGGGAGGAGGAGGAGGAGGAGGAGGGATGAACAGGGAAGGGTGGAAGAAGTTGAAGTTATACAGGGAAAGGGTCTTGGGGAAGGCAATGGAGTAGAAGTTTTGGGGTATATGGGGGTACATGGGAAAGCCAGATGGCAGGAGACCTGATGGTTTACGACGAGGTTATCTACCGGAGGACACTAAGTGCATCCTAAATTCCTAATATCCGGACAAGATAGTGATACTGCAGAAACGTTCGTATGATGACCTCTAAATTGAGATGACCAAGGACGCTTTTCCTTCATCTCCTGCAGTGTATACCAAGGCTCGTGAGTCAATGCCTGAGTCAAAGGGAAGGAAAGAGTCAAGCAAAAGATAGTCGGTTCGTTAATAGAATAAGCTGTTATCTTCATGTGTGTAGACGATAAGTTTTACAACAGTGTTTACAACAGTGTTTACAACAATGATTTACGCTTTGGAACGGGATTCCTACAACAGAAGTGTGTGTTAATAGAACTAAAATATCATGGCTACAGGACTATTTTCTTGAACCTCCCTCATTACTTCACACAAAAGACTATCAGCATGTCAACCATCACCTTATACAAAAACCGTAAGCTAATATAAAAGACAGTTAGCTTACACAAAAGACCAGTAGCTTATAAAGGGGACAGTTAGCTTACACAAAAGACCAGTAGCTTATAAAGGGGACACTTAGCTTACATAAAAGACCAGTAGCTTAAAAAGGGGACAGTTAGCTTACACAAAAGTCCGGCAGCTTACTCTAAAGCCAGTTATCTTACGCAAAAGATAGTTAGCTTATACAAAGGACCGTTCTCTTACATAAAAGACAGTAAGCTTACACAAAGACCGCTCGCTTATACAAAGGACCAGAAAATTCATACAGATGAAGTGCTTCTTATTGCTCGTGTGGATATTCCCCCCAAATATCACTCTATATACGACATCACTCTACAAAGTATATTAGTGATATCAGTCTCAGCTTCCTTCAGGCTACTAAGAGAGAGAGAGAGAGAGAGAGAGAGAGAGAGAGAGAGAGAGAGAGAGAGAGAGAGAGAGAGAGAGAGAGAGAGAGAGAGAGAGAGAGAGCCAAGCTAAACCTGAGAGTTTAATAGTAATAGTTCTGTCCACTCCTATTCATTCATTCGTAGCAGCGAGGCATTGAGGGTAGAGGGGTCCAAGAGCTGAACTTTGTTTTCCACGTTTAATTTAATCTATGGCGAGTCTTTAAGCAACCGCTCTGCAACGAGACCTTTGTCCTGCAGGGTTTTTCTTGGTGGGTCCATAGGGTTAAATTTCCACCCCGCCACCATCCCGAGGCACATCTAGGGCGTACAGCGACTGGGGGAAGAAAAAGTGAATTTTTCATCACTGGTGCTGGTTTAATTTCTAAGGACTATTATCGTGTGTGGCCAGTCTGAAGGTTATGTTACTTTCTTAACTAGTTCTCTATCTTAATCTTTCTGTCCTCTTCTTCTATCTCAATATTCTCTCTCTCTCTGTCTCTCTCTCTCTCTCTCTCTCTCTCTCTCTCTCTCTCTCTCTCTCTCTCTCTCTCTCTCTCTCTCTCTCTCTCTCTCTCAACCCTCTAACGTCTCTTGTATTACTCACACACGTAGTAACATTCTCGCCCCACAAACACATTTGCAAATTCATATACCACCTGACTCACACACCACACCCTCCTGCTCTGAACCTCATATCCTCTCTCTCCCTCCTCACTTCTCCTCTGGGCTTCCGTGTGTGAGCTCAGAGTCCATTAGCATTCCTCATACTGATCGGTCCTGTACTACCATTATCTCACTCCCACACCAGGAATTCCGCATTCCCACAGCAGGAATCCCTCTTTCCTCCCCTCATACACCCCACAGACCCTCCAGCCCTTCACATCACCGTGTGGCCTCTCTCGCCGTCGCTGCACACAACACGATTCTACCAAGTGGCTCGGTATTTCCTTCGTGGTGTCTTTTCAGCATATCTTGAGTCTCGAATCACCGATCCCTGTCATACAATCCTCCTTCCCTTCCCTTCCCCCTCAACCTGCTCTTGCACCAGCGGTTTCTACACACCCACTATCTCGGTATCGGGTTTACCCACAGCAAGACCGTGTGGGACGAGGTTCCTCCAAACCTCCCTATCAGTAACGTCTTCTCACAACCCGGTCTCCTTTCACATAATAACACAAAGTCGCGTTTCTGGTCCGTTCGTTGTATCTTTTTTTTTTTTTCTGTCGTACGTTTCATCTAATTTTCCTGGATAGAGTTAACGTACCCAATAGGCACGTAGGACTTCGCTCTTTTTTTTTCCTCTTTATCAATCTCTCTCTCTCTCTCTCTCTCTCTCTCTCTCTCTCTCTCTCTCTCTCTCTCTCTCTCTCTCTCTCTCTCTCTCTCATACACACACACACACACACACACACACACACAGAGGGTCGCAATTCTTTACCTCACTCGAGGTTGCTTCCCTTTGCTACCATACCTTCCTCCAGCCCCTCCCCAGTAGACTCACTTGGCTTTATTATCCTGTTGGCGCCTCCTCTTACCATTCTCCCCAACCCCTCCACTCTCGTTCTCCCCCATCCCATCTCAATCTTCATTCCCTACACTCCAGTCTTCCATCTACGTTCGCTCCCCATTCTTGTCCTTTGCTGGGTCTATGATTTTCCTCCTCAGCCTTCCCATACATGATCTGTCTCTTCCTCACATACCCATTTTCCCCCCTTTTTAACCTTCCACCCATCCTACCCCATTCCCTCATGTATCAATATCTCTCCTTCTCTGATGCAGTCTTTCTCCTCCCTACTCTTTCTCTGCTCCCTCTCTTTCTCTCTCCGAACCTCTCCTCTCCCCTCCTTAATCTCCTCCACTTCCTCTATCTTCCCTTACAGACCTTCACTACTCTTCCATCCTCACTCTCTCCCTCTCCTCCCCTTCAAACCATAACTCCTCCAACGCTCCCTGCCCTCCCTCCCTCCTTGACTCCCCTGCTGGGATGTGTGGTGGCGGCGATGGTGGTGATGGTGGGGGCACAGCTCCTCCCTGGGGATGACACTCACTAATGACAACCGACGGTGAGGCTGCAGCAGGACCACCTCCCTCCTCGCCTTCATTTCGACGTTTGTTGGAGGGGGATCTCTCTAACCCAGCCTCATATCCACGTCTGTAGAAGGGAGACCTCCCTTCCCAGCCTCATACTGACGTCTCTAGAAGGGACACCTCCCTTCCCAGCCTCATATCAACGTCAGAAGACGGAGGGTTTCCTCTGTGGCCTCATATCGACGTCCTTAGGAGGACATGCTTCTCATGCCTCATAATCAACGCCTGTGGAGCAGGAATTTCTTTCCTAACCTCGATCCTCTTAGCTTATTCACTTAAGTTACTGAATTCATCTCCTCTTTCTTTACATTGTAGGCTCCGGTCACGGACGAAAGTCCACATCAAAGCCGGGCTTTGACTGAAAAATTTACAGGTTAATTAAAGGGAAGGAGAAGAAAGAAGGGATAGCATAACCGAATTTTTTGGAAAAAAAAGTCTTTTTCAAGAATTAGTACTTGCATTACTTTATCTAAGACAATTCAGGGCTTAAGTCGGCCTGTGGTCCTGTTTTTCATTAAATTCTTTACAAAAAAAAGTCAAACTTAAAACGTATCGGATTTGTTTTCCCTAATTCGGTCCTTGAACTCCAGCACTCTGCCCATTTTGCTACCTGTCCATCCACATTCGTACATGTTCTTTTCACTCTGAGTTTCACATCACTCAACTTTCTTGAATTTTCTGAGGTACTGGCGGGTATGCTCTCCTCTTTAACCTCTTTTGATGTCTCGATTTTTGCCGTTTGACTATGTTCAGGTCAAAGGCCAGGCCATTATTAGCAAGGATCGCTTTGACGTGCTCAAGAATCGTACACTCAGTCCTCAAGGGTCGTACCGTCGTGCACAAAGGCCGTGCCGTCAAGTTCAAAGGCGAAACTCTCGTGCTCAAGGTTCATACCAAGAGGAGAAGAGGTACACTATTCATTAGGGTACAATAACCTCTTCCTTTACTTCCATAAAGTCAAGGAGCCAATCAAACCCCACCTAAGGAATTGGAGGTAAACAAGAGGATAATAGTCGAGGGAGAGACTGAAGTCTAACTCCGTTAACAGGAACACATCTCCATATTCCGAGACACCGTTCATCTCTATATCAAATTCTTGATACAAGTTCAACGATGATTGACACGAATCTCTTTTCCTGTCCTCCATAGCACCGAAATCTTTCGCGCTATGAGGGCTTTGGTGTAGTCTCCACGGGTAGAGACACAGTGTCGAGGAGATCACAGGATATATCTTTATTGGCAGCAAATGGTTGGTGAGAGATCTCTCTAATCCAGGAGCTGGGGCAGAGCCGAGCCGGGAAACGTCGCTCCTCATAACGTAAACAAGAAGCAGGAGGAGTGTAGTAAGGGGATTAGGTAGCCTGCCTGCTTACCTACCGCTACTGCTAGAGGGGTTTAACAACAGAGGTCGTCTGCCAGGGAGCTTCCTACCGCTACCACTATTGCCACAGATAGATAACCACAGCAAGAAATGGCCATGTCTATTCCCGCTGATGCTGGACGAGCTTAGAGCAGCAACAACAGCAGCAGAGGTCGTCCATCGCCAAGGTTATCTGCTCCAAACAGGTCGACATTATCACCTACTTAAGGCATGCCCTCCTACGAGGTGATCAATGCGTGTGTACATCCCGTCTCGGCAACATTCTTAAATAGGAAGTCTCAGGTTCAAGTATCAGTTCCCGAAACGTCACCCACATGACTGCTTAAGAGAGGCGTACACATGAAGCTTTGGGAATACGAGTGCGGTGAATATTCGTATATATTTTTTGCTGCACGTAAATGCATTCTGCAAGTCCTGATGGCTGCCCGATTCTCTCATTTAAGGTGATGCTTTGAAATTGTCAGAAAATTGGAGCATCTTAATAGTTGCAGAGCAAGTATTCTTTTTTTTTGTTTTTTTCCATCATTCTTAGAGTTTTATCAATGTTTTCAAACAGTGAATAGAATTGAGTTTCTATTCTTAAGGTCATTCGCTCTCGAAATAATTTAGATACGTAATTCATCGCGTGTGTCAATGGTGAGAGTTCAGCGAATCGTACCCTTGAAAATTAACGTTTCATTGCACATATAGATAACAAGAAAGGGACATATTTCATTCTGGGAACTGTACAATTCATCAGAGATTGATGAGATGGGTATGACAGATGAGTACCAATTGACCACACGTAAGTAAACATCAACTATGTATTTCCATGTCACATACTGAACAGACAGGAAAGGGAAGGAGGAAAGAAAAAAAAGAAAAAGGAAGAGAAGAAGACGACAGTGGTGGGAAGAGAGAGGGAAAAAAGTTCGAAAGGTCATCTGTTGTTGTAACAAGACATTAGAGCGACAGTCTCTGTCGTACTTCAAGATTACAAAACATTTTTGACATCAACATGGCTGCGCTACACATCCAACACAGGAGAGAGAGAGAGAGAGAGAGAGAGAGAGAGAGAGAGAGAGAGAGAGAGAGAGAGAGAGAGAGAGAGAGAGACTAATGCATTAGCTCAACACAGCACCGTTCGTCCAACAACAACACCTCTAGCTATATTGCCGTCGACGGTCCTATTTTTCGTGTCCAGACAGCTTAGACAGCAGCGTTCTTATGAAGACCCTTAACTACCATGACGTCACAGCGTCACTTTGAAGTCCCAGGGGAGCCAACGCAGCAGCATTTTGTTTACCTCCCGAATTGAGAGGGTGACGTCAGCCAGATCGACCCCGAGGCTTGGGGTGAGGGGTGGAGGAGGAGAGAGGAGGTGTCGAACCCTTATGGCCACGTTTGCTTCGTATCAGGTTCCCTTTTGGTGATTTTTCACCGGAATGATTATTATTAATCCCATGCGTGGCGGCGGTTAATCTCGTTCCCTGTCCTTGTCTTTTAATCTGTAATCTGATGTTGAAGGATTATTCCCAGATTATCTCGTGACCCCTTTATTACAGGGATTACCCCCTCGACCACGACGGTACGATCGTAGAGCACGACGGTACGATCCTTGAGGACGACGGTACGATCCTTGAGGACGACGGTACGATCCTTGAGGACGACGGTACGATCCTTGAGGACGACGGTACGATCCTTGAGGACGACGGTACGATCCTTGAGGACGACGGGACGATCCTTAAGGACGACGGTGTACGATCCTTGTGCACGACGGTACGATCCTTGAGGACGACGGTACGATCCTTGAGCACGACCGTACGATCCTTGAGGACGACGGTGTACGATCCTTGTGCACGACGGTACGATCCTTGAGGACGACGGTACGATCCTTAAGGACGACGGTGTACGATCCTTGTGCACGACGGTACGATCCTTGAGGACGACGGTACGATCCTTGAGGACGACGGTACGATCCTTGAGGACGACGGTGTACGATCGTTGTGCACGACGGTACAACCCTTGAGGACGACGGTGTACGATCCTTGAGCACGACGGTACGACCTTTCCACACGATGATACAACCACTGAGCAAAATAGTAAGTCCCCTGGATATAATCGTCTGACCTTTGACCTGCACAGTAAGGAACAGGTCAAAGACCACACCATCACACCTAAGGGTCGTTTATACCTTCAGTACTCAAGGGTCGTCGTTCCACTGTACTCAAGGGTAACACTGTCATAATAACGAGGTGAAGTTCCAATTACTTTCCCCCCAGCCCAGGAAGGTCAAAGTTGAATAAAACTCATGAAGTCGACTAATTATCAGAGTTAGAAAGATGGCATCGAAGCACAAACTAATTGCCAATTAAAGTTGTAGACGTCATCTATTAAAACTAATTCTGATGTTAATGATATGGACTGATTAAAAAAGTATATATCACTCACGCCCTACAGGGCCATATGTGAAAAGCTGTACACATACGATTATTATGTACTTACTGGGACGAGACTCGTCACATGAGGCCCGATCACTTTAGCATAACGGCCTTTGTGGAGAGGGGAGGGAAGGAGTGAGTTACCCTATTCACTGTTATTTACTAATTGTGATCATGATATCAACACAGTGTAATATCATGCCTTCTGTTCGTCTCGCGTTAATATATATATATATATATATATATATATATATATATATATATATATATATATATATATATATATATATATATATATATATATATATCAAAAAGATTATTGTCCTCCAGCAGATGTGCTCTTCGTAGACAACCAGGTCTCCTGTTATCTGCCTCCCCCATGCACTACTGCATACAGTTACCTGGCTTTATTTCTTACGTCTTTCCATGTGACTTCAGGTTCTCCCCTCCCTATCTCTCTCCCCCTCTTTCTCTCTCTCGCTCTCTCTCTCTCTCTCTCTCTCTCTCTCTCTCTCTCTCTCTCTCTCTCTCTCTCTCTCTCTCTCTCTCTCTGACCTCCAGGATACCACCCAGAGGAAATCATCTTCATACGATAACAAAGAATATCAACTCTTTTTTTTACATATTTTTTTTAGCCTCGCCGAGTGATACAAATTTACTTCTTGTATCTTAAGCATCGAGGCGGTAGCCGGGAGTCGCTACTTGCCACTGACTCCATTAATCAGACCAGCTATATAGGCCTTCTGATGATCCTAATTAAGAAGGACCTTGGGAAAACATGATAGGACTAGCGAGTCGACGGTGGATTTCATCTGTCTGAAGGGCCTCCTAGGCAGGAGTGCCTCGAGCGACCGCTCTCCCAGTAACCTTTATAAGACGAATAAATGTTAATAATATCAAGACACAGATGCACCAGTCGAAAATGTCTCTTTGGATCTCAGGAGGGAATTGATGAGTCGGACGATTAGGTATTCATGGATGAATGAGACGAAGGTAGTGAGTAATGTACTATTAGGTTTCTAGGTTTAGAATCTATGTTTGTTTAGATATACGTAGAGTTAACAGCAGTAATGTGTGTTATTCTTCAACCCTCCCCCCCCTTTTTTCTCTCTGTCTGTCTGTCTGTCTGTCTGTCTGTTTGTGGGCCTGGATGCACAAGGGTTAGGTGAGAGATCGCACCGTCATACCGTGGGGTCATACCGTCGTGCTCAAGAGGTTAAGGACACGATGATGAAAACCAGTGAATTCCAAAGACAATGAATGAATGAATGGTTGAAAGAAATGTCCAACGATGAATGCACGAGAGACAGCAGAAATAATGGTCACTACACGTTGTCGTATTATCTAAACTCAGTCTGTATGTCAAAGAGAGAGGGATGATTACACCATATTTTTAATCTTCATTTTCTTTTGCCGTTCCTTGTAGTTCTGGGGGCGTGTTTATCTCCATACGAATCTATTTCGTTAATCAAACGTCCACTTATTTGAGATTGTTGTAATAAGGAATCATATCAGTTCAAGTGTTCATATATCTCTCACTATGATCACTTATTCTTTCGAAAGCAAATATACATATCTGTAATGTTCGTCCCCCTATTTTTCCCCCACTTACACACGAGTTCTGTCTCTGCGTTTGTACCGTGTCTCCCTGTTAGGTTTTCGTTCGCAATTCTTTTCCAACTCTTTCTATTTTTTTTCTTCCACTGTCCACCGAGTCGGCAGAAGAAGCTTTGGTAAATATGCTTATGTGACGTGTGCAGAGGGAAGCGTCCGGAGCAAGATTTAAAAGTGCGAGTTGCGAGAGGAGAGAGAGAGAGAGGCAGAGGGTCTCTCTCTCTCTCTCTCTCTCTCTCTCTCTCTCTCTCTCTCTCTCTCTCTCTCTCTCTCTCTCTCTCTCTCTCTATCTATCTATCTGCGCTCTTTCCTAAGTCTGTTCCGCCCCTGTGTGTCAACAAATCGTAGTACACTTTTGTTTTTCTCTCGGCAAAACTTTTGGCGGCATTGATTGAAACATTTTTTTTTTTCTGCTTCGGATTCTCGTTGCATCCACCTGGGTCAACTTTATTGCTTTAATGGTCCACTGGTGCAGGAGACTGGCCAGTGGTTTACCCCCGTGCTGTAAACTGATTTCGGGGTATACCTTCTCCTCACTCTGAGCTCCTCACAATTATAATCCTCCTGTGGTGTCGTGTCGCAAGGTCGCCTTATGCGTCGTAAGATCGAACAATTTTGCAGTTGTGTTTTGAACCACTAACATTTAGTTACAGGTGTTTCGAACCCATTCTGCACCTGGTTACTGGTGTTCAGAACCCATTCTACCCTTGGTTACTGATGTTTCGAACCCTATTCTACACCTGATTACTAGTGTTTCGAACCCGTTTTACAACTAGTTACAGGTGTTCCGAACTCATTTTACACCTAGTTACAGGTGTTTCGAACCAATTCTACACCTAGTTACAGGTATTTCGAACCCATTCTACACCTAGTTACAGGTGTTTCGAATAAAGTCTGATACCCATTAGTAACTCGTGACGCGTTCCATATCCATCCAAGTGTTTTCGTTAATATCCCACACCCGAGTTTCAACTCACTTTCGAACCTGTTTCATATCCAGACTTCGCATGTCTCGATGTACGTTTCGTCGCCGGCGATTCATGATAATTCACATCCATATTTTTCCACCACTGCTTCGAACTCTGCTTCAACATGCATATTTAACACCTATTTGTAACCCCCTGTTTTATATTCATATCATACGCCAGAACCGAACCTTGTTTCGCATCCATCATTCCTCGGGAGAGACGAAGCGTGTGGAACCACACACACACACACACACACACACACACACACAGAGGCTGTGCAGTATTTTCCTGGAGATTAAATTTTTGCCGCTGTGAGCGCTGGCAGGCCCAGGCAGGAAGGTTCTTGCATGTTGAGCCCACAAAGCCCACGTCAGCGTGGCGCGAGCAGCCATTACTCCGGCGTCCACGCCCAACACGAGTCTCTCTCTCTCTCTCTGAGGGAGAGAGAGAGAGAGAGAGAGAGAGAGAGAGAGAGAGAGAGAGAGAGAGAGAGAGAGAGAGAGGTGGTAGGTGGGTTGGCCGGGGAAGGGAAGGAAGGGGTAGGTGGGTGAGGAGTGGGGGGAGAGAAAGTCAAATAACAGAAGACTCGATAGTATTTGACGAGGTTTTCTGCCGGAGGACAGCTATAGTATTCAATATTCGAATGTTTATTCTCGAGAGAAAAAGCGTCTTAACCCCCCCTCCACCTCCCCACTGCTTTTAGATGGAGAGAGAGAGAGAGAGAGAGAGAGAGAGAGAGAGAGAGAGAGAGAGAGAGAGAGAGAGAGGCAGGGAAGCTCTATAGAGTCGGCTACACTATGGGGAGACGATAGATCTCTGTTGAGGTGATGGTCTTGTATAATAACGGAGGCAGTTGGGTGCTGCCGACAGCTTGGGTGTGGTGGCTAGAGCCCCCTGTACAGCGGTGTGGATTCTGTAAGTGTGCTCCCTCCTCCTCCTCCTCCACCTCCTCCTCCTCCTACTCTTCTCTGTCTCTCTGTATGGATCTTGTGGCCCTACACAGTGGTGCTGCATATCAGACGTGGCTTTATATACTGGCGATTGGAGACTGAATTTGAGCAGCCAGATGGAGTTGGGAGATGTCGGGTTCCTGGAGTGGAGGAACTGGTGCATTGCTAATACCACTAAGCCGGATAAGCAGTTCCTCTACCTCTATGTAGCCAATCAAGTGGTGGTGTCACCACAATTCTCTAATTAAAGACAGAAGCTTTATATAGAGGTATAATTTTCTCTATCCAAACGAAGAGACAGCTCATTGCATAGCGACATCTGATTTAAAGTAATTCACCTATACCAAACCTCAGAGGTGGAAGTCAATCTCACACGCACGCACACACACACACACACACACACACACACACACACACACACACACACACACACACACACACACACACACACACACACACACACACACACACACACATCATCATCATCGCTTCAGCCACACGCCTGACTACTCCTGGAAAGGATAATGCGATGGCATAAGAGGTAAGCAAACACTTAACTGTAGTATGGAGGGTAAGAGATTGCCAATATTTACATTGCTTGGCTCTTTTTCTCCTCCATATATATATATATATATATATATATATATATATATATACCCTCTCTACTCCCATGCATTTTCATTCTTTATCTACTAAACAGGCATTACCAAGTATAGTGTTTGAATTATCAATTATTTCTTATTCATTATCAGCTCTTCGTTTTATCTGCATCATTGGTTCATCCACCTTCCTTATCACGTCTACTCGTTCTCCTTCATTTTCGATAATTTTTCACGTATCTACGAAATCTGAACCACATATGATTGTTATGTCCTGTTTATCTTTCAAATCATTTATTCACTTATTCACTCGTTGCTTCATATTTCCATTTTTTATTAACAGTTATATCAATTTTCATTTTAAAGATAAAGCTTGGAAAATTTGCCGCACACTTCATTTTTGATAAAAAGTTAATCAACTTAATTGAATTAGGAAAGTAATGTTCATTTACATAGACGATATTGTATCATTCTTTTTTTCCAATTATTTTACAGGTCCAGATAAATGAGCGAAGTGATTATAAGTAAGATACATAAATAAACGTTTAGTTTCGGATTTCATAAAGGTTTAGTTTGAAGTCTAAGAAAGGTTCAGTGTCGGGTTACATACAGGCTCAGTTTCGAGTTTCATATAGGTTCAATTTGAAGTCTCATAAAGATTCAGTTTGAAGTCTCACAAAGGTTCAGTTTCAGTTTTTCTGTAGGTTCGATCTGAGGTGTCCTTCAAACTTGAATCAAGTTTCCCTTAGACTATCGATTTGTGCTTTCATAAAGGTTTAATACAGTTTCAATTTCAGGATATATATATAAAGGATGGCTTTTAAGGTTTCAATTTTTCAAAAAGTTTTGAACCTTCCTCTTGGGACATTTTTTTTTTAATATATTCTGATCACCTTCAGCACATAGATACATGTTCCCTTAAAAAACTTATTATACAAAACAAAAAAAATGATTACGCAAATAAAAAAAAAAAATTCATACGAAACAGATTTATCAAATATCAGAGGATGTTACCCCCTTCCTGGATGATTTTGGGGAGAAGTGGGGAGAGTATGAAGGGGAGAGGTAGGGGAGAGTAGGAAAGGTGGGGTGGGTATGAAGGGAAGACCTCCGCCCCAGGCCCCAAGCACTACCAAGGCCCTCAGGTCTCCCGATAAGCATGGTCTCTTATGCTCTACATTCTGCGCTGCAGGGTAAGTGCTCTGAGCTTGAGAGAGAGAGAGAGAGAGAGAGAGAGAGAGAGAGAGAGAGAGAGAGAGAGAGAGAGAGAGAGAGAGAGAGAGAGAGAGAGAGAGACCTACGTATGACAAGTCGTATACCCACCTGCCATACCAAAGCATCGCCTCCCTCTTATTTCCAGAGTAATACGGCATAAAAGAAAAAGATTGAACTATTTCCCTCCTTTTCCTACCTCCTCCTTTTCCTTTCAGAGTTCCGTCTCTCTTCTCCCTCCCATTCCCCCATCTCCTCCCAACCCACGGCCCTGTATATGAACGGTAAAATGATGAGAACACACGTCTGTAGTTCGCTTGTCGAGGGGTAAAAGACCTGAGAACAAGATGAGAAAAATCTGGTCTCCATCGATCTATGGGGTTCCTCTCTCTCTCTCTCTCTCTCTCTCTCTCTCTCTCTCTCTCTCTCTCTCTCTCTCTCTCTCTCTCTCTCTCTCTCTCTCTCTCTATCCTGCTGAAGCAGGAGGGTATAGCAATGGGGGTTGTGAGGGGAACAACAACGCGTTCCCACTGGTTCATTGCAGCTTATGTACTGCTCAACTACACCACTAAATGAAGTGTAATCACTCTATTCACTCGGATATATTGTTCTCCCTCCCTTGCTGCTCTGAAAGGGAGTTTAATCACGAGTAGAAAGGGCAGGACTCCTTGTATTTAGGTTGAGGATCCAGTCTTTGTGAGTCTCCGGACGGGCATAAAGGAGATGGCTACCTGGGTTTACCTCTTGGGATCCAAATTATTTCATTAATTTTCCTCGGGTTTTCGGAGGTTAAGGAGGGGCATGTGTGGTGAGGGACGAGAGTGGTCTGTGGTGACCCTGCGTCTGCCAGGGGAGGAGGTCTGTGGCCGTGAAGAGGAGGAGCGATGCACGTGGGTGTTTGGACGGGTTCGTGAAGCTTAATGTGAATCACCTGTATAGCACAGATGTTAATCACCCTGAACACCTGTATAGCACAGATGTTAGCATTCATTATATATAACCCCAGGAACCCCCCCCCCCTTCTCTAGGGATCCTGCAGCTTCGAGGCTGCACTCCATGCAGGAGCAGGGAAATGATGCACTCCTTTTTTGTAGCTGGATGTTCCCTTTGACGACACCGTACTCCTTTCCCTCCAATGACTATATGATACTTCTCTTTCGCGCTGTAAGCAAATACAGGCGGAGTTCAGTAACGCGCGCGCGCGCGCGCGCGCACACACACACACACACACACACACACACACGAGTCACTCCGAGAAGTTTTTTTTTTTTTTGAGCGTCAGCAAAATTCAGCCTTCGAGTGTACATGGGATAAGATTACAAATACTTAATATTATCCTTTACCAGCCATGAGACCCATACAATATACTCATCTTGGAATTATCTAAATGCTGTACACTCGTGGATGAATCAATTCTGACTTAGCAGCTGATAATGAAAACAATGAGCACTCGAAGTTCTCTCCATACAACAATCATAATCATTTCAATGGGTTCCTCTCTCTCTCTCTCTCTCTCTCTCTCTCTCTCTCTCTCTCTCTCTCTCTCTCTCTCTCTCTCTCTCTTCCTCTATTATTTTTTTCCATCTTCTCAATGCCTCAGATCTCACAGTTCTAAACCCTTCTCATATCCCAGTCGAAAGCTCGGAACCCTTTCCCATTCTTTGATTCCAGTAGCGTAGCATTGAGAGAGAGAGAGTCTCTCGAGGGGTTTCTGACCTCCATTCCTATTCCTTTAGATCCGTGCCAATTGTTATCATACGTCGTATGATGTATTATGGTCAATCCCGCCGTTCGGTAGGGTAGACAGACCCTTCTCCTGTTGCGGTTACCTATCGGAGCCACAGTGTCGTAACTACACGATGAGGATAGACATTTGTCGTAAAAGCATAACGATGATTAGTTGTCGTAGTAAGCAGTGGGTAGTTTGTGGTAGTTTATGCTATGGTTGTGTGTAGTGGTTGTGAGAGTTATGCTGAAGAATGACGTTCAGTATAAGTTGACTCTGTCTCTCTTTTTTCCACAACTCCCTTTCTCCATGTTCTTCTGTCTGTCTGTCTGTCTCTCTTTCTCGGTATGTTTTCATCTCTCTCTGTGTCCTCATCATCTTTATTCTTGTGACATCCTGACTAATTCCTTTCTCGTTTTTCCTATTCTTCTTCAACTTTCTCATAGCTTCCCCTCCTCTTTCAGCCAGTGTCCTTTTATTCTTTCTTTTCCATTCCCCTTTATTCCCCTTTCCTCTCCCCTCTCTCCCTCTTTTCTCGCCCCTTCCCTGACGTGCCCCTACACAATCAATCAAGGCGGCGCCCAAAAGGGAGCCTCGTCCCTCTCTCTCCGCACTGACCAGATAACTCCATAAAAAACAAGTCCGGCTTCCTCGAGGAGTTTCTTACAAACAGAAAACGAGAGAAACGGAAAAGTCGACACAGGCGTCCTGGACACCAGAATACTTCTTCTTCCAAGTCCTTGGAGTTTTCCCTCAGCGCACCTCTCTCTCTCTCTCTCTCTCTCTCTCTCTCTCTCTCTCTCTCTCTCTCTCTCTCTCTCTCTCTCAACGAATCTCTCGTCACTTCCAACATCCTCCAGATTTCTTAAGACATCTTCGCATCTTTCCAGCTTCGCTCTTGATCTTCAGTTCATACGCCATGTCGGCCGTTTCCATCGAATCTCTCAGCCCATCCTAGCCCAGCCCCTTTCAAGTCATGCCAGCGTTCCCCAACTCCATTCCCTCCAAATCCTCTTGACTGATTCCAGCATCTGTGTAAAGCTTTGTCCTTCCGGTAACCCTTCGTACCCTTGCGTTAACTCTCCGGTCCCTTCGCCTCATACAGCATCACTCAGTCACCTTCAATACCTCTCAGCTTTCCCAGTTGATCCTAGCACCTCTCAACCTCCTCCCATCAAATGATATCTCTTTTTCTTAATCTTTCAGCAATTTCGTCTTTTCTCAGCACTTTCTACCTCTCTCTCTCTCTCTTTCTTGAATCCCTCAGCAATTCTCAGAACCTCTTTAAGCCTTCTACTATATCAACTATTCAGCTATTCTCAGCTTCTTCCACATTATATCTACCTTTCAGCTTGTCTCAGCTCCTTCTTAGACTTCTCAGCTCCTTCCGACAACTCCCTCGCTTTCTTCCAGAGCCTTTCAGCCCCTTGCAATATCTTCCACCTTCCTGTTATCTCTCTCAACACTTTTTCAGACGAAGCCTCTGCAGTTCCGGGGATAGTTCTTGGAAAAGACAACTCAAAGAAAGAAAGAAAAAAGATCGTGCGTATTGACTGGGTGCTTATGAAGGCTGGCTCAAAGAAGTCGACGTATTAAACACATTGCCGAGAATCTGCAGGAGCATTTTTCCCAGTAACCCTTTGGCCATACTGCAAAACTCGTGCTGCGCCAATAAGCGCGCCTATCAGAAATTCATTGCATCAATGAATCACTAATATATTCCCGGGAAAGTCCATAATTTTCTCCACAGATGAAGGACTCGAGTTCATAAACCACCAGTAGGATATACATCATGTTTAGAATAGGCCAGAGTTCACCGAGGTCTCTATAATATTAATGAGCGATAACAACAATATTTTCCAAAAGGCTGGAAAATGCAATCGTTTTTTTGGGAGGGACTAGGAATGCGGTTTCCAGACTTCACTTCTTAGATAATAATGATAGTAATAATAATGATAATAATAATAATAATAATAATAATAATAATAATAATAATAATAATAATAATTACTATTAATAATAATAATATTCCCTGGGGATAGGGGAGAAAGAATACTTCCCACGTATTCCCTGCGTGTCGTAGAAGGCGACTAAAAGGGAAGGGAGCGGGGGGCTGGAAATCCTCCCCTCTTGTTTTTTTTTTTTTTAATTTTCCAAAAGAAGGGACAGAGAAGGGAGCCAGGTGAGGATATTCCCTCAAAGGCTCAGTCCTCTGTTCTTAACGCTACCTCGCTATCGCGGGAAATGGCGAATAGTATGAAAAAAAAAAATAATAATAATAATAATAATGATAATAATAATAATGATGATGATAATAAAGATTATAATAGTAATGACTGTAATAATGATAATAATGATAATGATGTTGATAATAATAATGATGATAATGATAACAACAACAACAACAACAACAATAATAATAATAATAATAATAATAATAATAATAATAATAATAATGATAATAATCAACCAAAATCGTCTCTAAGTGAGCCTCATTTTTCCCTGGTAACATAACTTAGTCACGAGTTAAGTCGAGTTACGTTGGTGTGTAGTGGGTGTAAAGTGGCTTTGGCAGAGTGGTATGGTGAGAGAGAGAGAGAGAGAGAGAGAGAGAGAGAGAGAGAGAGAGAGAGAGAGAGAGAGAGAGAGAGAGAGAGAGAGAGAGAGAGAGAGAGAGAGAGAGAGAGAGAGAGAGAGAGATTAATGGACTTGACAACACACACCTCAGCGATCCTTAACTTTTTTGCCTGTAATGCATAAACTAGAACACTGAGCTCAAAAACTCTCTCTCTCTCTCTCTCTCTCTCTCTCTCTCTCTCTCTCTCTCTCTCTCTCTCTCTCTCTCTGCCTGTCTTTCTTCCCTTCTATCCATCTGTCTGTCTGATTGGCATGAACGTTCGAACCAGCCTGTCTATTTATCTTTTTTTCATCCTCAGGTGACCACTTCCCTCATCACCAGGGATCAATGTCTGGGTGAAAACCATTTGTAAAGCAAATTCAACCGCTGCTTTCACGATTTCTGTCTATCTGTCAGTCTATCTGTCCGTTTTCGTCTCATTAGACAGTAGGATATCAAGTGTCAAACGCAACAATTATTCTGTTTTCTTCAGAGGAGAGTCATTCACAGATAACAATCGCTCAGACTCGAAGTGATCGGAAAATAAAATTCAATATTCAACATTTCTTTTCCATTAGCCTCTCAGGCGATATTCTCGGAGAAAAAGAAAAAAAAAACGAGAATAAAACATGTCACTTGGTTAAAAGGTCATGCATGCGTGCACGCACGCACGCACGCACCCGCCTCGATGTACGTGCTTTGCTGTTTCGAATATCTTTTGTGCATGAATTCCCATGAAGGTCATGGCTATCAGGAGCCTGGCTGAGGTAGTACGCTTGTTAAGTGTGTGTGTGTGTGTGTGTGTGTGTGTGTGTGTGTGTGTGTGTCAGTACATGATAAACGTTCTTAAATCATCATTCAAAAAGATGTCATGTTCTTCATCTTTCCCAGCGTATCAGCCGATTCAAAATTTCTGATTTTGTGATCGTCGAAAAATCTTTGCAAGACATCGAGGTCTATACATAGAGACATCGAGGTCTATACATAGAGACATTGAGGTCTATACATAGAGACATCGAGGTCTATACATAGAGACATCGAGGTCTATACATAGTGAGACATCGAGGTCTATACATAGCCGTATGCAAGGCATATGGAGGAATTCTGGTTTAGTCTATTTCTTTTTTATATTGTTCTCTTCTGAGCAACGACTGTGTCAGCCAGCCAGCCTTGAGGATAACTATATTTCAGGATGAACAAACTGCTGGTCGGGTTCTTGGAACACATCATTTACATCTGGCCGCTCATCTGACTTCGAGGAAAATCCTGAGACGTCCCTCCCTTCACTACTCACCACCACCTGAGGACGAGATCCTCCTCCGCTAAGGACAACCACAACAATAACAAGTTATTACATATCTCTCAAAGTCTGAGGATACACACACACACACACACACACACACACACACACACACACACACACACACATTGTAAACTGACATAAAGTGATCATTCTGACACGTCACTTGTGGACCGAAATCGTTTTCATGTTCATCACACACAATATCAACCTTTAGATTAAAGCGATTGGCTAATGCCAGCATCTACAAATCCAAACAGACCGATTAGCACATCTGTCATTATCCAACCCTCGATGCGAGTGATTGGCTGAGGATTTTACCCAAAACCACGTTCCCTGGAACAGGCAATCTGTTGGGGGAATATTCCGAATTCCTTCCCTGTTACCGATACACGCTGGCCAAACTCTTTACAGACAACTGATTCGCTGCCACTCACTAACCTCCTCATACTAGTGGGCTGACGTATGACGTGAAAAGGATCTGTACATTCCATTACAAATTTATGTTCTCGCTTGTATCTACCTTCCTCTCTCTCCTCTCCCTTCCTTTCCTCCCCTTCCTAAGTTCCCAGTTAAAGAAAAAAAAAAAAAAAAGGAGAGAACACTTGGCTACCCTTTACTTCCCCCTTCCCTCTCCGACTTCCCTGTTCTTCACATGTAAGATACGGCTCCCTTGGTATGAGCCCATATTCTTATGTTTCCCTTCCATCTGCCCTGTGTCATGTCAGCAAAGAAAATGCAACATTTCCATGATCAAGTAAAAGGAAATTGTTGTTGTCTGGATTCCGTTGCGCCTTCAGCGACAGATTACAGTCTTTGTCTCAACTTCAGGTCCGGGCTGATGGCCAAACACCAACTATATGAATAATTCGGCCTCGAAACAAACCTTATGGACTGTATAATTTACCTAGAAATGATGGCAGTAATTGAGAAAGACGGTAAGAATTTCCTTTCCAGTCTGTTCCAGCGTTTTACTGGAAGCCGCTTCTGGAGGACTGTCCCTGGTGGATCGATTATGGTAAATATTCCAGTGTAGTCTTTTTCTTCTCCTCATTGTATCAGAGGTTCATGGCAACTAAATGGCCAGTAAACTGTTTTAATCTGAATTTGTCAGTCAGTCATCTATGCAAAGAGTAATATCGACCCTTTCTTTTTTTTCGAAGACGACCTTCAATTTTCCATTGAGCTTCAACTTCGCCTGACTTTTACAAAGTTGACATAATCCTCAGCCTTCAGAAACTCCCTGGAACCTCTAAACAGCGCATACTGCATCTTGTCAGGAGCTTTTTTTCTGTCTCGCACCGGCTAAAACTCAACCCTGAAGTCCCAAAGACTCGCACAATTCTCTACAAACTTTACTCATTTTGTCATTTTCTGACGGATGCCTCAGGGCTTGAAACACCAAGGAATATAACCTCACGCGAGCCCTTTTCTATAGATATATCGGTGACCTTAATGTGTCTACTTCTCGATTTAGATCTTCTTTTTGACCATCCTCATCCTTGGAAGGTCTCATTGACCAAGTGCCGTTCAGGTACGTGCCTCTCCGAGTCTGATGAGAGCAAATGTTGGACTTGTACGACAGGACGGGGGTGGGAGCGGAGGTGGTGGTGTGAAGGGCAGTTTGCCACACGACCTTGGCAATATTTCAGTAAGAACTTGTTTGATAGCCTCACCCCATGAGCTGGACATTTACGTCCAGTCGCAACCTTGGCCAACAACTCCTTATATATACCCGATATATATATATATATATATATATATATATATATATATATATATATATATATATATATATATATATATATATATATATATATATGGAACTGTATTCACCTTATGTCTTTACGATTCGAGTCTGTTTCCTGGATAAGGTGAAAGCCATTTATCTTTTCTCAGTTTCATTAGATTCTTCTTGGATCATTCGCTCTCAACTCTCGTCTCGTTCAGAATGCCAAACTACTTGAGCATCTCAGAGACTTGGTAAACTTTCTTGAGATCTTCTCGACTGCAATTTTTTTTTGGCTTACCTGAAAAACACTAACCTTGTCTCTTGCCTTAAACCAAATGTTTCTTAGTTCTTTCTTTTTTGGGTGAAGTAATGGATTGCTTGCAAGAATATTTAATTTCTTCGAGCTTCTTGAGGTTCAATTGTCAGTTTCTTCTACAGGTGTACAATCTGTTAACTTCATGCACTTTGTTTTATCTTAGTTTTCTCATGCATTTGATAAGGATGGAACAAACAGCTTTCATATCTGCAAATCCATTTCTTAATTCTTACTCAGCATCTGAGTGTGTCGGGCATAAGCTGCATTCAAGTCTTCTGGCTCTTTTGTTGCCCAGGTTATCTGCCATCATTCGTTATCAGTTATCAATTGCTCTTATAACTCGTCTTGATGACCGCCGAGAGAAAATCTGTCGGTCTTTCTATTCTATCTACAACGAATGTAATTCTTTTTTTAATCTTTTTTTTTTTTCAAGTCTGTCCTCTAGCTCTTTTGAAGGCTTTTCTTTTTAAATCTTTTTTTTTTTCCCTGCAGTCTTAAGACGCGCGCGCGCACGCACACACACACACACACACACACACACACACACACACACACACACACACACACACCAGTGATCGTCTAGTTCATAACGGATGCTTCTCTTCTTTACGTTTTTCTTCTTCACTCGTTACTTCAGACCTGAGAACCTGCCTCTGAATCATTAATTACATTTATTTGTCAACTTAGCCGAAACCTAGAGTCCCTCACACTCCTAACTTTAACCCCCTGACAGCTGTTCATATCTTAGTAAAGTGTGTATATATACGACAGCATATCTTCGAAGGCTTTCACATTTACTAGTTGTATTTGATGTTCAGTCAGTTACCTTCAGTGATTTGCGCTTCAATTTTCAACATGTGTTATCGTTAGGTTATGCAAGTCAGTCTGCCTAATTGGTCGGCTGTTTCAACTTACAGCCTATCCGACCACCAGGCTCATTAATGCCATCACCATCAAATTACAACCATCTTTCGAAGAGTCGTCATGAACGCATTCATTTAGTGTTCAAGAGCATCCTTTAAGATCAAACCCACTATCACGTCATGCATGTTTCTTGAGGATATCAATTTACGTTTCTTAATTTCAAATATCATACTATATTCTCATTGTAGATTTTCACCTTTTTTTTTTTTTCCCCAATGCAATTTTTTTTCAGCCATCGTTGAATATAACGAAATTGAAGCGAGTCGAAAGAAAAAATGATTGGTGTATATAGGATCCGATTAGAATTGTTTATAATAGGATCTTGGTTCAACAGAGAATCATAAGTGAATTACAATGAGACATTGATTGCCATATACATATCTTAATAATGCCTCTGTGTAGCTACTGGGAAAGGGGGCTCTGTCAGGCTACTTATATTACAGCATGTCTTCTCTCATAAAGTCACTTCAAAAGTCTCAGTCATTAACTCCCTTGAAAAGTATGTCATAATCGCGCTTGAAAAGTATAAAGTCGTCAAGTTATGTGAGAAGTTATAAGTGGAGTCTGTATCGTTGTTAATGATGTGAGTTGTGAGACATTTATCAGTGTTTTTCCTCCTCTCCTAACTTGGAATATCTTCTCGAGCAGCAGTCTTTTAAATACATACATGAAAATATCTTGGATATCCATGATTCATCTTATAGTCTCTAAGTTTCTATACATCTATTATCTATCTACCTATCTGTCTGTAATTATCTATTTGTACTGTACGGGGAGGGAGTTGTACACTCATGGGGCCTTCATCTCTTGAACGCTCCTCTATAATATAACTTCTTGAATATATGTATGATGCATGCATTAAGTGTCCACAGTCATTCCATCCCATTCATCCAAACTAAACTGCGTGTGTGTGTGTGTTTATGTGTGTGTGTGTGTGTGTGTGTGTGTGTGTGTGTGTGTGTGTGTGTGTGTGTGTGTGTGTGTGTGTGTGTGTGTGTGTGTGTGTGTGTACGTGGTCGCATTTAAGCTACAATAATAATATGATTAAAGATCTGGCTTTCTGAGTTTTCGTCGAAAAATCATCTCCAGTAAGACTTGGCTGAGCCATCTTATCCCAGCTGAAAAGCTCAGATCTGTAAGTCTTTCTCAAATACTTTCGTAAAAGGAAACCTCTGCACGATGGACGTCAACTCTCTTGATATGTTCCTCCTTGAGGACGAAGGCACGAGCCTTGAGCACGACGTTACGACCCTCGAGGATGACCGGTACGATCCTTGAGCAGGGAGATGTGAACCTTGAGGACGGAGACGGTACGAGCCTTGAGCACGACGGTGATACGAGCCTTGAGCACGACGGTGATACGAGCCTTGAGCACGACGGTGATACGAGCCTTTAGCACGACGGTACGACCACTGGATATGATAGCTTGATCTGCGACTTAACGCATCAGAATTACGTCAAAAGAACTACTATCACACCCAAGGGTCGTTCTGTCGCACAGAAGGGTCGTACCATGGCAGTAACAAGAAAATCATACCGTCGTACCGTTGGGCCCAAGAGCTAAATGATGAAACCCCGAAATCAATCACCTCGGCTCATTTATCACTTGATGGAAACATTCCCAAAATCACCTGAAGAAAATAAAGTCGATTTCTACCCATGTGTAACTTGAGAGTGTAGTCAGATGAAGTGAACAAGGGGAAAAGAAATCCGAGGTCGACACATTGTAGGTCTGTCTGTCTGGCTGGCTGGCTGGTGGAGGAGTTGATCAGATCTGGGGAGACTTGACCACCAACCTCACCGTCGCGTCGCCCGCCCTAACGAACCAGTTCCCCCCACACACACACACACACACACACACACACACACACACACACATACACACACAGCCAGATTGTATCTTCAGACTGCATTCCTGGGCCAACCAAACATTGGTTACTCTCGATACATTTCAGCTTCAGGTTCAGCCTTTTGGTGCAGAATCAACCCTGTCTACTTAGGGAGACATTACTCATGTCAGAAGTTAAATGAACGTTAATTTAAATGCAGTTACGGATAGAAAACGCGCGCGTATTTTGTACGAGAGAGGAAAGGATCTCTATCTTTTATGTGCCTTTTTTTTTTTTGTTCGACATTCCTACGTAGTGAAGTGGACAATACCCATTTCTGACCACATGTCCAAGAATTCTCTTTTGACTGCTTCCTGTGGCATGTGTAATGGTTGGCATGTGAGTCTTAATACTACCTCTCTTTTTTCTCTCTCATTTTTTTATCGTAACTCGCTTTCCTGAGCGCTGTATTGGTCTACGAAGGTGCTGACGTGTTTCTTGTCTTAACAGAGGAATGAGATATTACTGGAATCCATCATGGATCTGAGGAGAAATGATGATAGTAATTTGGAGGTATGGGGGAAAGGAAGAGAGAGAGAGAGAGAGATTTAGAGATAGTGAGAGAGAGAGAGAGAGAGAGAGAGAGAGAGAGAGAGAGAGAGAGAGAGAGAGAGAGAGAGAGAGAGAGAGAGAGAGAGAGAGAGAGAGAGAGAGAGAGAGAGAGAGAGAGGGTTGTTGTAGTAGTGAAACATGTGATAAAGAATGAAAAAGAGAAATCAAAGAAAGAAAATGAGAGATAATGAGAGACATATGATGATAATGTGACCCATCGTAATGACCATAGAAAGAGGAGGAGTCTAGCCACAGTTGATGGTTAATAAACAATAGAGATCCAGATAATCTATCCTGTATAGGAAAATAAACTTCTAAAAAAAAAAAAAATACAAAATCCCTGTGGGTAAGTTAAGATCTACCAAGCGATTCTGTAATTAACTCTAATCATATGCTGGACATTCCTCAGGATGTAGGAAACCTATCATTTTTCCCCCCCTTCTTTTCAATATTTTTTCTCCCTCTTCAGAGGCGATCAGGATGTGCAGCGGGCACCAGGGAGAAGACCTGTCTGACGGAGGTGATAACGATCACAGGTGTGTGTGTGCGTGTGTGTGTGTGTGTGTGTGTGTGTGTGTGTGTGTGTGTGTGTGTGTGTGTGTGTGTCGAAGCCTGTTATACTGAGGGGCATTTTGGTCATTACTGAACCCTCCTCGTGCCTGGGTGCTGTGGAGGACCCCCGAGGCAAAGCCTGCTGGCGTCTGTGGTCAAGAAGGAAGGAAGGAGGGGTTGTGTGTCCTCATGCAAGGGTGTTGTGCAAGGAATCTGTAGGAGGCGTAAAAGGATGTTGTTCATACATACCTGTGACTCACAAGGAAGTATTTCGTGTTCGTGTGTCTCATATGAAGGAGGGTTATAATGGAGGCTGAATCACCCTGAAGACAAAACAAATGCTACATGAACGGGTCGCATTTCTTTTTTTTTTTTTGGTTCTTTAAAAAGACCTTTCCTTAACGATGGGCAAGAAGGATGATGGGAAGAAGTTGCGAACCACCGCGGGAAAACCTAAGGCGACCTTCCTCGTCAGCTGTAACCTCCCTCTTGAGACTCGTACGAAACACGATCCACACCCTCTCGAGCCTAATCCAAGGGTCGTATGGTTCCCCCCCTGGGTCTCGTTCCAAGGGGGATGTAATGACCCCTTCCAGTTGCGAGTGTATTACGAGGAAAGTCTTCCCTGGGTCTCGCAGGGAGCTCGTTCAATGGACTCGCTGGAAACGAGTTGAATCCTCTTTGACCTTCAACGCGAGGAACATCGATGTGATGACAGGGGAAGGAGGGGGGAAAGAAAATGAGCTGTTGAATCACGCACTGAACTGGATCTAATTCTCCCACTCACTTAAACTCTCTACGATCCTTGTGTGACCCTCGATTAACTCAACCAACCACCGTAATGGCCATCTTAAAGCCTCATAGGGACTGCTGAGGCACTTAGAATATCATACGAGACGAGGTACACAGACATATATGTATATAGTCTCGTGTGGAAGACCCAGATCACTTGGAAGATAGAGATGAATGAGCACCATCTTCATTTCTTCAAAATACAATCCCGAATCCCTTCCATCAAGATGGACGACAGTGATTGGACGACAGTGATTAGAAACAGCTCAAATATGTTTCGTAGTTCTGACCCCTCTTCGTCCTAGTTACCTTCCTCATAAGTCAGCAACTTCACTGAACTGAAAGAAAAGCCTCCAAAAATGGGTCTACGTAATGTAGCAGTCAGCGTAGAGTGAGGCATTCACGGGTTGCCCAGGGTCGAGTGCATGGGTTCGAATCCTGGTTGCGGCAGTCGGTGCACGGTCAGACCAGCTGTTCATCCACTCCCAGGGATTGGCCAAGAAAATGGGTCCCTGGCTCAGGCTAGGGTGTATATATATATATATATATATATATATATATATATACATATATATATATATATATATATATATATATATATATATATATATATATATATATATATATATATATATATATATATTTCGTGAGGTGCCTTTGATGAGGACCTCAGTTTCCCGTGCCGTCTCAGCTCACATAAGAAAACCATAAGAGACTACTTTCTCCCTGAGAATATTTGGTAGGTTTGCCAGCGTAGTTTATCCTCTTGCTCGATCTTAGCCAAGCTGTTCCCCCACAAGTCTCTGCAAAATGTCTGAAGCTCACGATGTCCGCAATACATATATTCCAAGTTTCGAACCCAGGTCTTCCCAGAACTTGGCCAGAAACCAGCCTTTTCGGGAAAGATGTTATGATTTTGTATGTCTTAAATCTTTGGCAAGTTTATTCAGGCTATAGACTCGAACATATTCAGGATAAATACTAATGTACATCGTGGTATGTATTCAGAGTCAATTGATATGTGGTTAATGGAGGAGGTTTTGAAAACCGATAGAGGACAATATTATCTCTTGAGTTTCCAAGCACCTGGGGATAACACAGCATGATTATATATATATATATATATATACATATATATATATATATATATATATATATATATATATATATATATATATATATATATATATATATAATCTTTTAGATGAAGAGTTTGGCTTAAGTGAAGCCCCAAAACGACAACTTCGAGAAAGACACCATTTGAACACACACACACACACACACACACACACACACACACCCACACACACACACACACACACACACACACACACACACACACACGAGTAGGTATTCCCTCCTCCCTGAAGGTTATGCGAATCAAGGAGCGGGCCAAGAATATCTTGAAAGCGGATGGGAACCATGGTCTGGAAAATTCCTTTAAAGGTGGGGCATAGCCGAAAGCGGGGAAGAAATTATTTGCATTGAATTAGGAAAGAAAAAACTTCCGTATATATAGGTCTGTAAGAAGGCGTGTAGTGTGTGTGTGTAGGGGTGGGGAGGATGGAATCTAGTAGGAATGGCTAGTGCGTTTCCATGTCTTTATATGCACGAGTTTTTAAGGTGCTGCTGTGTGCTTCACTTTTATATCGGGGAGAGTGAGAGAGAGATTCAGACAGACAGACAGACACAAAAGCGGAAAGAATAAAAGAAAGAAACGAGAGAGAGAGAGAGAGAGAGAGAGAGAGAGAGAGAGAGAGAGAGAGAGAGAGAGAGAGAGAGAGAGAGAGAGAGAGAGAGAGAGAGAGAGAGAGAGAGAGAGAGAGAGAGAGGGGGGGGGGGGGGGACTGCAACACTGGATATAGAGTGGAGAACACCTTACCTTCCACACAGACCCACCTAAACTACAGCAGGACATAAACTAACCCCGCCAGAACAAAGGGGCCTTTCTCCCACTAACTCTTGGGAGACCAGAGTAGTTCCTGCATCGACCCTTTTCTTCCTCTTAACTTTGGGGAGAGAGAGAGAGACCGAAGGAGTTCCTGCAAGGCTCCCCTTTATCTTCGAGGTGACTTCGATAGTTCTTGCATTGTCCCTCCCTCCTCACCTAACTCTAAGGCTTCCAACGCAACCCCTGCACCACCAGATAGATACTCAGATGTAGCTTCTGGCATACGGAGTAAAGACTCCATGAAAATATTACCCTCCCATCCATAGGCCAAGTAGATATACCTACATGCTATATACCATCCCATCCCTACGAAGGTGCACCATTCAGTTGCTACCATTCCTACGAAACTATTCACGCTCTGGTGTTATCTGTCCAACGAAACTGTTCCAGTAAGGCATCCCCATTCACACGAGAGTGTTCCATTCCTGGAGCTACCAATCCTACGAAGTTCTTCCATTCCTATGAAAAGTGTCCGGTTTCAGTGCCATCATTCCTTCGAAACTGTTCCATTGTAAGAATGATGTTCGTTCAAAACTTCCATCTTTGAGGCAACATTGAACGAAACGGTACCATTCGAACGCTCGTATTTCGAACCTGGTGTACAGACCACCTGTCTTCGCCCGTCCAAACCTCTCATCAATAATAATGAAGAACCATAAAGCCACCAGCAGGTCACTACGCGCTCAGAAAACATATTGTGGACCAATTATTCCCCTGTCAACCTGTTGTCGTCTACTTCCTCTCCTTAGCCCGTTTAACTAAAGGCTTGGGCCATTACTCAGGTCAGGGCAGGTCAGGTCAGGTCACACTACCTGACCAACCCCCCCTTCAACTATCCATAGGGAATTCAGGTAACATGTAATTAGGAGGATTTAAGGGTCTTTTAAGCCTGGGTAACTCAGACATTTCCTTCGGGACGAAAATCTCGTCTGCGTCAGACGGCAATAGTGTTGTGTTGTTGGTCGTCCCTGAGGGACTCTATAGGGAGAATGTCTTTAGAATAAATTCCTCGATTTCTCGCACTGATTGCTGAAGTACTGGCGGTCGAGTTTTCAACGGGGGAGTTTGACGAAGAGATGCGCTCTATACATTCTCTCTCTCTCTCTCTCTCTCTCTCTCTCTCTCTCTCTCTCTCTCTCTCTCTCTCTCTCTCTCTCTTTCTCTCTCACCCACCCCTCTGGCGGTACTGGCCGGAACGAACGAACGCACGGAGTACGTAGATCCGAACATTTGCTCTCGATATTTGGCGAGCGACGACGAGTGCTCACAAAATCCGTATATATACACGCGAGACAAACCCACGGTCACCGGCTCGTCCTTAATCACACGGTGCCTCCGCTCTCGCCCCTTTTGTTGACTGGGGTTCGACTGGTGAGCATCGACACTGCAGATTCTTATTTGTGTTCCTCTCCAACTGGATGATGATGCTGCTGGCGGTATGCTTAGCACATCGCTGGCCATAGCGAGAAGGCTCGCTCCCAACTGAATCATCATGTTCCACCCTTATTTCTCATGGCGTAGATCTTTCATTCACATTCAGTTACTTCGTTGGACAGCAACGGAGCCTGTGTTGAAATGTACTTGAAGGCTTTTCTATGGATTTTCTCTTTCTCTTTTGTTTCTTTGTCTTTTCCGCTTCAGCGTTATAGCGCCAGGAACAGACGACTTACTGAGCCTTTACAGGAAAATCCTCCCTTGGATCCTTTCTGTATTCTCACGTTCAGAAAGTGTTAATACATGAAGGGAAGAATACCAGCCTCCCTACTCCCGTCTGTTTTCAGTCTCATTCTACAACCCACAGGAAACTTGTGGATGATAATCACTATTCCCTATCCCTAGGTTGAATCCAGGGACAGTCTACCCTTTTACAAAATTACATATAACTGTTGACCACCGAATGATATATAATATCACATATAATCGAGAGGAAAATTTTATGTGTTATGATTATAGCCACGTCTTGACAGTCTTCAGGATAATCACTATGATCTAGGTCACAGTACCTGACTGCTGGGTGCTTCTAAGCAGAGATATACGTCCATATCTTATCATCATTGCGAGTGTGACATCATAGAGCCAAGTGTAGGTTACGTTCACCCTGTGAAGTCCAGAGCGTATATCTGGGCCGACTCTGTAGTGATCTGCACACCGTAAAATTAGTATTCAGGCCACCGAGAGAGAGATAAAAAAAAAAAAGGCCTTAAACTCAATAACCATGAAGCGTTTGTAAGAACCGCATGACTAACCTGTCTAGGAGTGTTTAATAAAAACTTTGAAATTTACCCACTCCTCCTTCTTTCCTTTATTTCTCCTTTTTGTCCATCCACTTCTCCGTCCTTCTTCTCCTTCCCCAACTTCTCCTTCCTTCCTTCCTTCCTTCATGCTCCTCTTCCACCGCTTCTTCACAGAGGTTCTGCTTCGTCTGTCCACTACTAGTGTACCTGGATGGCCTCATGTGCGAGGGTACCAGATCATTCCCCGTATCATCATACAAGGACTCTAAGTACATTAGACAATGTACTGAAGAACAGTATAGTCTGTCCAGATTGTCTTCAACCTACGCTTTGGGTAACTGGACATGTCGTCCATCAAAGCATTACATACTGGGTATGCCAAAGGGGTAAACCCTCCTTGTTGAGTGCCTCAGTATACCAGTGATGAATCATTCGGGTATATACTCCTCCCCTTGCAGAGTATCCTGGTGTTCCACTAAGATGTCAAGTTAGGGAACACCCTCGAATCACTTCCATAGTCCCATATTTCCTTCAATTTTTGGGCCAAAGAATTAATGCACATCTCCCTCCATGATGTGCCAGATGTTTCTGTCGGCTCAACGTATGTGGCATCTGCTCAGTCATATTCCTTTCGAGTTCAGTAAGACATGCATTCTCTTATGCCTCACGTATTGCCCCACCCCTTCCATCATTACAGGCGCTGTAAGAATCTATAAGGGTCGTGAACAACGGAAGAACTACCCTCTCAGTGTTACAATTGTCTCCATGACTGAAGGTGAACTTTTTCTGCTTGCTGGTTTCCCCTTCGTCCCCTAAAGACTCGTTTGGTCAACTCGAGGTCGTCATCTTTTCAAAAGGCATCTACCGACGGCAGCTGCTGGACTGATTCCAGTATACTGTCCACCGGTGATCAGGAGGAATAACGCCTGATTGACACAGCAGGACAAATTGCTTAAACCTTGTCCATGATATCCTATTGGCACGTCCCGAGGATAGTCTTAGATTCCTTAGATTTTGCAAGGTGCTGGCGTCAGACATCAGAGGATTGTGTGTGTGTGTGTGTGTGTGTGTGTGTGTCCCTTGATTCCACAGAACTCCTTAGTGTCCCCCAGTCGATCCCGCCGCGTCCCCAAGCGTCCCCCCAGTGTGAGCCGGTACCAATAGTCTCAATTCAATTTGGGTTCTCTCCCAGGGACGTCTGGGTCAAACCCTTGCCCCCAACTCCTCGCTCTCTTCGGCGGTCTCTCTGACGCCTGCGTTTTTGTGCTCGCTCCTGTTGGCGAGTCAGTTTACAGCCTTGTCATCGGCCGTTTTCAGAGATCCCGTCTTGACCGGTCCTGTCAGGAGCTGCCCTCGCTTTCCAACAATAGGGCGAGGAGTTTGCCGCCTCTGTCGGCCCCTCGCTGCATGCGGTCAGTTGGAGGTTCGGCTAAGGGTTGCTGTCGGCTGGAGTTAATGCTGGCCAAGCTTTAGGATGGTGGGTTGTATTGCCGTCTGAGAGAGAGAGAGGCTCCGAGAAGCTTTTCTTGCGACTTCATTTCTTTCTTGTCACAAGTTATCAAATCTGGAAAGACTTACTGAGCTTCACGCAGCTTTAATGCATCTTTGACGTTGTTTGAGCCCTGAATGTACAAGTGTCTTCGAACATATTTTTTCGCCCTCCTTCCTCACCTACTTCATGTTTCTTGGGTCCGCTTTAATACTAGCCAGGCATAGTCTGAAAGCAGATGGCATGCATGATCATCCACCACTTCGTGTCATTATCTACCTATACTGTAATGGGAGGGAGTGGTACGCTTTTGACTCCTCCTGGATGCTTTCTACGTTGGCAACGTCCTCCCTCACTTTATGCCATTCGTCCATTATTCATATACAATTAAGATAGTTCCGTATATGCCTTTTCTTTTTTTCTTTTTTGATAAACGTCTTGTTTAGTTTCAAGTTATACCCTTTGGTTATTCTACATCTACATCTTTCGAAGTCATCATTCTGAATAAAAAAGACTTAAGAGATTATAATCAAGTCATCCCTCACTCTTCGTTCCTGTCCTCCATGGTGGGCAATTCTAAGGTTATCCTAGTTCTTCAGCTCTGACAGTTTTGTTAGTATCTTTGTTGCCCTCCTATGGACCCTCTCTATTAACTGTATATGCTTCTTTAGGTGAACTAAGGAGAGCGACCTAGTTTAGGCCTTGTGTAGAGCACTTTCCATGCTTTCGAGGCTGAGTTTGACCCCCTCTACCACTAACCTCTTTTAGGCATGATACCCAGATCTGCGATGCGTTCTCCAGAACGAAGTCCCGAGTCAAGAACACGGGGTACACATTCCAGCTTAGAGGTTCCAAGAGGTCTTACCTGGAATCTTAGTCAAGACCCAGGGTACACATTCCAGATGAGGGGTTCCAGAAGGTCTTGACTGGAGTCTTAGGCAAGACTAAGGGTACACTTTCCAATCTCGGGGAATCCTCGAGACCTTGTTAGACTCGTAGTTAGCTTTATTGGCTCTAGAGAGCTTCCAGAGTCGAGCTGGCTTACAACGCACTTGTCTGGGTCTCCCACGTCCCTCCTCGCTCACCACGGACGGCGTGGGACTAACTGGGACGGGACTCTGTGGGGGCCAGTCCCCACGTCCCCCGACTACATTACCTGGAAACATTCTTTTCATTCACTAAAGCGTTTATGGGATTACTCTCGTCCCTTATTATATAGCGTGGACACTGAACATTTCCCATCCCCCTGATTATATTGCTTGAGGGGGAGGGAGAGAAGGGAGAGCGATCCTTCTCCTCCTCCTCCCACCCCCCTTTTCTCCTCCCTCCCCCTTATATTATATCGTCTGGGACACTCTCCCTGCCCTTTCTCTCCTCCCCTGCCCTATCCCACATGCCGTCCCCTTTTCTCTCCCTCCCCTTCCCCTACCCCGCATCGCATGACACCCCTCCATCACTCCCGCCACCGCACAAAGCACGCCACTAACCCCGAGCGTCCTCAGACATTACGTAACGTTTTATATTTTTGTTTCCCTTCCTGCCGCAGTACAGCCATAAACCTACCCATTAAACCCCACCATTTGCTACTGCCTTGCCACACAGACACACACACACACACACACACACACCCGTGTTCCGCCTTACTCCACAGTCACTAGCTAACCTCCATTAACCAATTTCACATCACCTCCCCTGTATCTAGCATTTTCCATCCCGTATTTATCCCCCTTCCTCCCTTTTTCTTTTGTCCCTTTCTCTCTCTCCCTCCTTACTCTCACTCTCCCTTCACCACCCTCTCACTCTTTATGAAGACCATCGCGTGGCGGCCAGCCGCTCTCACACCCACCCACTACTACGGCCCTCTCACATGCCTACCTCCCGTAATTCCCTCACAACCTGAGCGGTGTGTGGGAAGGGAATGCGCCGTGAGTGAAATATTCAAGGCTTTCGACCCGTGAAGATGCAAATAGAAATCTTAAGAGGGGGGAAAGGTGGTGGAGGAAGAAGGGGGGGAAAGTGGAGGAGGGTGGAAGGGTGGAGGAGGGGGAAGGGTGGCGGAGGGGGAGCGGTGGAGGAGGAGTGAATGGTTTTTCATCTGTGGCTCCCCAGACGTTCTGAAGGAGGAGGAGGAGGAGGAGGAGGGTTTTATTATCATAACTGGCTGCTGTTGTTGTGTCTTCAGATGTCGATTAAAGGAGACATCTTCAGACAATCAGGAGACGTATTCGTGACTGAAGGGAATCTAGACACATTATGGATTATTTCTTCAAACATATCTTGGTATATTTTCACGTATAATAACACTCAGAATCGATATAAGTATATATATATATATATATATATATATATATATATATATATATATATATATATATATATATATATATATATATATATATATATATATATATATATATGGTTTAGTCTGAGCTGAACAGCTGAATAATCGGGCCTCATAAAACAACCTCGATATGTACCTACTTTATGGCTGTGACTGGGTCGCCAGCTGGTATGTTGCAGGGTAATGTGTGGTAGGATGGTATGTGGTCAGGGTAGTAAATCCGTTGAGCAAGGCGGTACGACCCTTGGGCACGGCGTTACGACCCTTGGGCACGACGGTACGACCCTTGGGTACGGCGGTACGACCCTCGGGTGTGATGGACTGGCCACCTAATCTCACCCTTGAGGTACAGGTCAAAGGCTAGGCCCACCTATCCAAGGGCCGCACCCATTTGTTCAAGGCTCGCACCATCGTGCTCATGGAACCCTTTGTCGTACTCAAACGTTCGTACAGTTACGTCAAATCTGTAACAGTCGCTGGGAATACACCGGAAAAGAATAAACGTACGTATGAATGATGTATATAGACACGGACACAATACAGTCCCGCCTCATACGTGAACGCAACATACACAAAGAGATTTATTCCGAGAGATTTCCATTAAAATTTCAATAACATGTCAGGAACAGAGCTGAACACACCTGTGTCTACCATTCCCTATCCTCCAAACCAGTTCCTCTTCTCCCTTTGTTACTACCCCTTCCACTCCCTACTATCTCTCCCTCCTATCTACCTCTTTCGCTTCCTCTCACCCGTCTAAGTCATTTCTTCCATGATTTTCTTCCCCTCACACCAGACACCAGACCCACCCACCACAACATGTTACTATTCACCGAATCCCAAGCTACATTGTCAGAGAAAATGTGTGGGATTCATGGAAAGGTGATGAGGAATTTAACAGCACGTCGAAGCGAGAGAAAAAAAAAAAATATATATATATATATGACTAAAACGTCATGGACCAGTCAGAGATTCATTCTAGCCTTCCATTCTGACTGTGTAAGTGACATTAGACTGGATTAATCAGCTAGTTGTGTTGTGAGACTGTTATCCATCTGTCTCCAGCCATAAAACACATGTCTTCAATTTAGCTAGATTTCCTTTTTTTTTCTTCTTTTCTGACTGCAGCAGAATAAGCCTGGATTATGGCATGGCTCAAGGTGTTCCCTGCTGCCCGAGGGGATTTCAGTAATCAATCCAGGGTATTAGACACCATGGTAGTGTGGCTACAAAATATGTGTGACATATCAAGGTATGGCAAACCCCCCGATGGAGTATATATGTGGCAACCAAGCGTCCGTAAAAGAATACGTGGCAAACCTCAGTGAGGCAATGGGAGCACGGCAACCAAGCGTCTTTGAATGAAAATATGGCAACTCTCGCAAGAGGGTGGTGGTGGTGGGTTACAGCATGGCAACGAAACGTCTATTAACTGAAAATATGGCAACTCTCAAAAGGGGTGGTGGTGGTGGTGGTGGTGGGTTATAACATGGCAGGAAAACGTTTATGAATTAGACTATGGCAAATCTTTGCCTCGACGAAGTCAATCGATCGAGTCAATCACGCGTGTTGCCATTAACCTCCACTCCCTGCCATGCCTCCCTCCACAAGCCTTAGGATCTCACTAAGGCTGATAATGGATATCATTCATGGGACTTAGTGATATCAGGCCTCTGTTCAGGAAAGTGTCACACACACACACACACACACACACACACACACACACACACACACACACACACGTCTCCACGACGTCTATAAATATACTTAAAGCTAATCCCACCACCTCACACGAGCTGGGGAGGTCCACGTAACCAGCCAGCTAGCCAACCAACCAACCTACCAGTCAACCAGCAAACAGGCACCCAACCAAGCCAGCCAAACCAACCAGCCAACCAACCTATCAACCAGCTAACCAATCAATCAGCCAACTACCCAATCAGCAAACAATCTAACGATCCAGTCGGTCAATCAACCAACCAGAGGGCACACACATCACACACAGCTATCACGAAGTACTCATTATCATCCACCTGTAGGTAATTGGCTGGTCGGCCGCCAGGAAACGCTGATGCAACAGCCACCAGGGTAGAGTGTGGACGTGAGTCATATGGTGAGTCAGCGGTGATGTGCTTATGGGTCGTGTGAGTCGGGTGTTGTAGTCACGGGTCACGTGCGTCGTTGTTTTTGTCGTACTGATGATGTCTTGTGAGTCAGTGTTTTAGTCGTACCCATGAGTCTTGTGAATCCGTGTTCTTATAGCACCCATGAGTCTTGTGAGTCTGTGTTCTTATAGCACCCATGAGTCTTGTGAGTCACTGTTCTTACGGCACCCATGAGCCTTGTGAGTCATTGGTCTTGTACTCATGATGTGAATCCTGTTCTTCGAAAGTTCCTGTCGCAACAGCTCAGTTACCTGAACGTGACTAAATGCGCAACGTAGCGTGACTTACGTCTTCAGTCGCTTCGACGGTACGTTACCCTCGAGCACGACGGTACAGTACCCTTGAGCACGACGGTACAGTACCCTCGAGCACGACGGTACAGTACCCTGGAGCACGACGGTACAGTACCCTCGAGCACGACGGTACAGTACCCTCGAGCACGACGGTACATTACCCTCGAGCACGACGGTACAGTATCCTCGAGCACGACGGTACAGTACCCTCGAGCACGACGGTACGTTACCCTTAGGGATTTTAGGCTCAAAGACCAGGTCGTCATACTTAAAAGATGTCGCGCCGTTGTGCCCAAGGACAGTGCTACTCAAGGGTCATAAAGTCGTCCTCAAGGGTCCTGCCGTCGTGTTCAGTGGTCCTATCGTCGTGTTCAAGCGATCTATCGTCGTGTTCAAGCGTTCTATAGTCGTGTTTAAGCGTTCTATTGTCGTGTTCAAGCGTTTTTACAGATGTAATGATACACGTTTCATTTTCAGCGTTTTTTTTTTCTAAAGCGAAGGAAAGTTATCATCATTGCGAAACAGAGAGAGAGAGTGATAAAGGAAAGGAGAGAGAGAGAGAGAGAGAGAGAGAGAGAGAGAGAGAGAGAGAGAGAGAGAGAGAGAGAGAGAGAGAGAGAGAGAGAGAGAGGACGAACACGTCCTTCTTTTTTTCGACAAAAGAAAAAGAAATATGAGCTACGCTTTTCCCAAAATGACTCGAAAAGCTTTTGAGAAAGGAAAGTAATACTCTTTACCCTTGATGTTCGCCAAAGAACTCTCTCTCTCTCTCTCTCTCTCTCTCTCTCTCTCTCTCTCTCTCTCTCTCTCTCTCTCTCTCTCTCTCTTTCTCTCTCTCAACCTCTATCTCCGCTCTCCCCAATAACCTGGACTAGACCACCTTCTCTCACACTCGGAAAACTAAAAAAACTAGAATCTTTCACGTGAAATTCCATGTAACACCCATTAAGAAAACAGGTCTACGTCACACAATTACTTCAGGCATATTTAATTCCCTGAAATACGTTCCTGAATAAGTAACTTCACCAAAATTATGCAAGCAGTACGTGTGGGCGACACATGAAAATCATTTACGAGAAAAGACTCAAAAGTCACATTGCTTCCCCTGAAGTTGTCATCTTCAACAATGATGAGGAATGGACAGGCCTTCATAACCCTTTCAACAACTCATCTTCTGTGTCCCAAGAATTGTTCGTTTTCTAATTCCCATGGGGGTCACTGCTAAAGAATTATTATCTGCTGTGTTATGAAGTAATTTAAGCATTCTAACTGGTCTGTGTATAGCCTTTAGAACTATGTGGGAGCAGAATCTCATCTTCTGATTCATAGGACGTGTTTCTATACTTTATGATAAGAGATTCTATACGCTGTGGTAAGGGGAGGTTCTATACACTATAATAGGCAAATTTCGTATACACTATAACGATATATTTCTAACTGTTCTACTTGTCGTAAATATAACGATTGCTGGAATAAATGCAACTAAATCATCTACTCCATATTTGCTTCATCATTAACCTGTAATTAGTGCTTCTGTTCAAATCCATGTCTTAAAGTGGAACCATTAAGTCATACGCATACTTATGTCTAGTGCTTAAATCAAAAACCTAATGGGACGCAATTGCTAGCTAGGATCCAAGATGAAATCGTTGCTGAAAAAAAGAGAGACAATCATGAACGTCAGTTTCATGAAAGATCAGCCGGATGAAAAAAGAAAATTCCAAGTTTATTGCCACCTATTCGTCGTGCCGAAAGTGAGCACGATGAAAGTTTGGATTTATTGTGGCGTTCTTGTAAGTACATCTCAGGGTCAGAAGAAAAAAAAAGAACTCGTTCTGATGCTATAAGAACAATGTAGGTAGGAGGTGGGATGGAGTTAGAAGGGAGGTAGGTAGGTAGGTTAGGCGGCGAGGTAAATGGTGATGAATGGGTAAACTAGGTGAATTCTAAGGGGTAATAGGGGGTGGGGGGGAGTAAAAAGGTTATAGGAGAAAAAAGAGAAGGAGTAATATATGGGGATAGTCTGGGGAAGACGGGGGAATGTGGTTGGTTGGAGGCGATGGGTGTTTGGTAGGGCAAGGGTGTGGTGGAGGAGGCACTGTTGGTGGAGGAGGCACTGTTGGTCTTACACACACACACACACACACACAAAGGAAACAAAACACCCAGTCGACAAATGACATACGAAGGAAGAAAAAAATAATAAGGCCATATGGCCCACTTTTCCAGGTTTTTGCTTCGAGATCATCCACTTGAAGTTAAAAAGAATTAATTTACGTAAAGTAAATTAAACTAACCTCCTTAAAGTAATGTCCATTCGAGTGGAAAACAGAAGTAAAGTAACGGAACTTGGCGAACTCGTTTGCATAAAATTCTTTCTAGCATATTCATATGATTCCTTTAAGATATTTTCCTTTCTTGATATTATGAAAAGTCAAGTTCTGTGGAAACGTTAAAGTCGTAAGTTATTCTTTTCACTGCACACGGGGTTAAATCTCAAAGCTTTTAATGGTACATATCGGGTCAGTAAGCTTAAGGTATGTTTTGAATAATGCATATGTTTCAGTGTAGACGAAAAGTGTGTATAAATTACACTGCCTTTTTAATACATACACACACACACACACACACATATATATATATATATATATATATATATATATATATCCCAATCCCTGAGGATAGGGGAGAAAGAATACTTCAAACGTATTCCCTGTATGTCGTCGAAGACGACTAAAAGGAGAGGGAGAGGGGGGCCTGGAAATCCTCCCCTCCCATTTTCAGTTTTCCAAAAGAAGGAACAGAGAAGGAGGCCAAGTGAGGATATTTCCTCTAAGACTCAGTCCTCTGTTCTTAACGCTACCTCGCTCATGCAGGAAATGGCGAATATGTATGAATATACATTATTGTTATCGCGTTATCCTGAATACAGTGTTCCAGCCAACTCGACAATAGATTCCTGGACGTCGAAGCCTCGACTCGGGCGGGCGCAGCTAGAGACTCGGTGTGTAATCTTTATTCTCCAAAGCGGCCAAGTTTCTTAGAGGAGATTAAGGATCCAGAGGCTGAGGAGACGATTACTCTCTGCGAGGGATGGGAACGGAGGGAGAGGAGTGGAGAAGCTTGAGAGAGCGGGAGAGCTGGAAGGAAGAGGGTTAACAGGATGGGGTAGGTGTGTGTGTGTGTGTGTGTGTGTGTGTGTGTGTGTGTGTGTGTGTGTGGGTTACTCGCGTGAAGTGAGAGAGGAAGTATAAAGGAATGACGAAGAAGGGGGGAGAGAGACTTTGTGTCGAAGAGGAGTAATAGAAACGGGAGATTAAGGATTGTACAGAAAACGTAGGCTGTAGGTCGGTGAAAATGGGAAGATGTGTTTACAGTTTAAGTTCGTCGTAATGGTGGTCTGGATGTTGGTCTAACCAGGAAGAGAGCGAAGGGTCATAAGTGATAAGAGAGTTGATAACGATAGTTGAAAAGATATGATTGTAAATGGATGATTGAGTGCTCGCATGGATCTTCATGCTCCTGGCTACAGCTCATATATATATATATATATATATATATATATATATATATATATATATATATATATATATATATATATATATATATATATATATATATGTATATATATATATATATATATATATATATATATATATATATATATATATATATATATATATATGCTCGCTCTAAAGCACATAAAAACAAAAAGAAATATTCATATTCACAAACGAAAATGAAAATAACATCACTCCATTACACATTTCATGCACACACGCTTCTGCCTGCATTTGAATTGCATGCGCGTGTCGCATGACAAACACTCTGTTGCATACCTGTATTATACATTCATACATACTTGGCAGCATATACAGGAACACGGACACGTATATACGATTTCGTGTAAAAATAGGAGATAAACCTGTCCGATACGAGGTATATAAATATGGTGAATTAATGTGGCCAGTGTATATCACCCGCTGACCTGGGCGCGGGGTCTCTCTCTCTCTCTCTCTCTCTCTCTCTCTCTCTCTCTC
>NC_092260.1:24747198-24754698 GCF_036320965.1 Panulirus ornatus | reverse complement strand
CTTAGCATCATGAGGCGCAAACGTGTTCAGGTACGAGTCCGGTCTTTCGGGAGAGACATTTGTGTAAATCAAGAAGAGCAATGGTCTCAGAATCCCATCCTGCAGGCACGCCTCTCGTGACCCCATCCCATTTCGAGAAGACTCCTATATGCTACCTCGTTAACGCAGGAAATGGCGAAAATGTATGATATATATATATATATATATATATATATATATATATATATATATATATATATATATATATATATATATATATATATATATATACATATATAATACACGTAACGCAAAACTAATAGAGACATAAACAAACCTGGAAATTAGACATTACTCGTATTTCTGTGACCCACATCTGTATATCGCACGTACGTGCGTTTGTGGGGGGTCTAAACCCACTTTTGCGCCTCTGCTGAAGCCTAAGTACATATAAGTGACTTTTCGCTTCTCTTGTTTATCACCCAAACGGATTTGAATGATGGGGAGCTACCCACTTAACGGATTAGAGCTGCTGATTGGTTCGTGCGAGTGGTTAGCCTTGAAGTCCATATATATTGATTGATGTCACCACACGAGTACCTGTCACTGTAAATGTAAGGCACTTCAGCCAACACTTCAGCCAACAGAGTTGAGTACGCCGGGGTAGACGAAGAGATAATGATATTCACGATCAATTATGTAAAAATTCATAAGCACTTTAGTCAAATCAAATCAAACAATTGTTTACGTTTAATCACGTAGCGATTGAAAGACAAGGAAAAGGAACATAGTGATTAAAGTTCGGCGATTATAACGATTTACAAAGTGAGTAATGATTAAATTTAGTGAGATCAAAGCGTACGAATATTTATGGTAAATCAACTAACGACTTAAAAGCAAGGAAAGAATAAAACGGAGAATGAAAGGCCAACGAACGTAATGGTCTACAAATAGGTGAAATAACTCGGAGGTAAGAAGCAAGGAAGTAGTGGGATATGATTCTCTAAGATCAAGTGGGGAAGGAGTTCAGCGGCCAGGGATGAGATCCAACAGAGAGTACCCGAGTTGTGGAGCGGTAGATGGCGCGGTGGCAGGTTTATTGTATAATCCGACATGAGATTAGATCCTATCTAACTAAGATAGGTCGGGCTCTGCTTACTTATACCTGAGACTGGTTCTGTTTTTTTTTTTTTTTTACCGTCTCCCGCATCGTCGGTTGGTTTTATTATCGTGGTTTAATTGGTTTAAGTAACAGGTTTGAACCGCACGACGAAGAAACATTTGGTTTACCTCGTTTCATATTCTTCCTCATGGTGACATTCAGTTATACAACATGACGGAGAGGAGACGATTCTGGGACACAGTTCAAAAAAGATGATATATCTATTTTGTGAAACGCTTTTGAGTCGACTCAACACTACGAATTTTCGGCATTCCATTGTCACTTAATATATTCAGTACCGGGTTCTGAAAAAGACGAACTCTATACACCAATGCGCAGTCTATCTATCTATCTATCTATCTATCTATCTATTTATCCATCTAACTATCTATCTACCAATCAAATTGCAAAACCTTCGTGTGATATCTTACCCTCATGACCCACGTGACCTCCCATAGTGCAGGCCAAGAAGAAGACGACACTGCTTCCTGCCGATTACCCCATCATCACTGCAGCTGGCGAAGCACTGAATATGGATGGGGATTATCCCCTCTCCTCATGACACATAAAGCCCTAATCCCCCCCCCAACATGATCTGAAGTTATATACATGAATCCAATCGCCGTAAGTATATCACAAGACCTGTTTACCTTCCCTGACCCAACATGAACAAAACTGCGACAAAAACGATGAGTTTCTGAATAAAACAAAAAACATTTGCCGACGAAAGTAAAACACTTTACACTCTTTCTTTTCTTTTTTTTTTTTTTGGCTTCCCACTGAAAAATACGTCAAACATATGACTATCATTTCTGGTACATTGGAACCTGAAGACCCTAACTGACACACTGGAGCCAAAATAGAAACCTCTTTTTTGTTTCCTTTTTCTCCCTTTCTCTTTTTTCCTCTTTCTTTTTTCTTTCCTCTATTGTTCTCACCATCGCATCAACAATGGCGCCCTTATTTTTTCTCCCCTTTCTTTTTGTCATTCTGTTCAGATCACTAGAGCTTCAGCCTCTGACACGTCGGCCAATCAGCTTATCGAATTTGTCCTCCCGCGTGTAGCATATTTCCCATTGGTTGGCCCAAACGGAAAAAAAAAAAAGAGAAGAGAATTCCCTTTTCGCGCTCTCAGCCACTCAATCCCGCATTAATGCGCTACATGGGCGAATTTCCTTCTCAGTAACAAATTACGACGTGAAGATAATATGATATCAAGATTACTTGAGCACACGATCTATGATAACATGGGGAAGGATCAACATATAATCTTACCTTAGTTAAGATATCTTCAGATGTCTTACCTTAGTTACGATGATCCCAGATGCCTTACCTTAGTTAAGATGACCTCAGATGCCTTACCTTAGATGACCCCAGAAGATACAGATGATGACAGCAACAACAGTAATCAAGAAAACTTCAACGCAAGAGAAATTCGTCGAACAGAGTGAAATCAACGAACAGAAAATGAGATGGAGAATGAGGTGACAAAGGAGAGTATATATAAAGATATAAACGCTCACCTACCTGATTGTGGCGACCTAAGGCAGGGCCTGTCAATCCTGCTGTGGGGTACGGCGGAGCCATTTCGAAGACAGACGCCTCACTAAAGAACCCACGAAGATCAACGCAAGAAATCACCTGAGGAACATAAAAAAAAAATATATATTAACATTACTATCA
Source organism: Panulirus ornatus (assembly GCF_036320965.1). NCBI lineage: Eukaryota > Metazoa > Arthropoda > Malacostraca > Decapoda > Palinuridae > Panulirus > Panulirus ornatus. The sequence goes on along the minus strand of NC_092260.1, from coordinate 24,751,874 downwards.
TGCATTTCAATGTGTCATGGCTTGAACGATATTGAAGAAATACAATTGAATTCAAGAATTATATGAACTAGTTACTAGATATGACGAATTGAAGAGTCTTTTATAGCTAGTTAGCTTTAATCGCAGCATCAAACCTGAGGGACATGTTTGGAGAGAGCAGATAGCCTCGCCATATCATGCTCCTCCTCGACTTGGCTTTGATATTAACGAGACGTGAAAATCGCTTTGCACAAATATATTCATTCGGAAGCCGAACGAGAAGCACACAGTCACACACCCGCTTCCCAACACTCAAATATATTACACTCGTATCACCTCTTTCTTCTTAATCACCAGCAACACCCAAAAACTTTCGTCTGTCACCAGAGTGGAATCTTGATAGAGATTTTTGAAGGTAACGTGTAAATTGGGTCTCGATAAGGGGCCCCCGTCAACTTCGATTCGTTTTCTTTCTATGCATCAGAAGGTCCTTAGAGGAGAATGGATCCAGAACTCATCTCCTAACCTCCAGTCTGATGATCTTATGCCGACCTGTTTTTTTTCCGCAAAATCCTTCTCAATACCATTTAAACGTGAAGACATGAGCTCCCTGTCCTCGATCACCATGGCTGCAGTCCTCATGAAGAGCAGTCAAAACCCTAAATACCAGTTAAAAAGAATTCTTTTGTGTTGAGGAACCGCTGTGAAGCGTCAATTTCTTGTAGATCCCCTGGACATTTTTTTTCTTTTTTTGGTGGAACCCGTGACTGAGAAGCAATGATCCAAATGACCCATGATGATGAGCCCAATGATGACCTGACCCTTTAAGGTCAAGCCAGAGGCCCTGCAATCATACTGAAGGATCCTGTCTCGTCGTGGTCAAGGGTCTTGTCATCTGTTCTCGTGCCCTATAGCCGTGAAGGCTCACCCGTCGAGCGCAAAGATTTTTACCGCCGTGCTCAAGGGTCGTACCACCGTGATCAAGGGTCGTTCCACCGTGCTCAAGGGTCGTTCCGCCGTGCTCAAGGGTCGTTCCGTCGTGCTGAAGGGTCGCATCACCGTGCTGAAGCGTCGTTCCGTCGTATCAAAGAAAAAAAAAAAGGTTCTAACTGTGTGAAAGCTTCATTAGTTACAGTATCGTTGTCACATCCACGAGTCTAAACAGGACAATACCTGCTCGAAGTTCCTGACGACTTTGCTGACAGCTTTACTGTTCTTAGACCTGTCCCATACCAGCTCTCTCTCTCTTCCTTCTATGACCTTTCCCCTTCCTTTCTCTTCTTTCCTCTTCCCTCAGGGTCCTCTTTCTCTTCTCCTCCTCCTCTTGGAAACGTACAGTCACCACGACCGTCCCATTGTACGAATTTATTCGCTCAATCTTTCCTTCGCCTGTAATTTCATTTCCATCCTCGCCAGTCTCATTCTATTTTCTGTAATCTCTCACACTTCTGGTCACTGTATATCGCTAGATCTTTCGAATGTCTTTCTTCTTCAAATTTTTTTTTTCCTCATTCTTTTACCATTTCAATTACTCAACTCTGTTTCTGGTTCCGTTTTTTCTCATCTTCCTTTATTCAATAATTCTTTAAGTCTCCGACTTTTCTATTATTTGCTGGTTTTCGATTACACGAATCTCCTTCGTTCATGTTGTGCATGACGTGTAGAAATATCTCATTCGCATTTTGACTTGCTGAGCTCTCAATTGCTTCCCTCTTATGGTCGATCCTTACGTGCTTTTGTTAATTAAGTCGCCTCTAAGTCTCCGGCAGCAGTTGGTATAATCAAACTAATCGTCTGTGGGGAGGCGAGCCAGTGGCATGGAACATAAGGTTATAAAAAGGCAAGTTCTTGGTGATCTGTACTTGCCTGCAGTTGGGTTGACAAGGTTTTAGAAAACCCCATTCTTTATCTTGTCTTTCTTTCCTGCTTTCTTTTTTTTCACGGATCTAAAAGTCCATTTTCTTTTTCATAAGCTCTTGAAATCGCGTGCACATATGTGGGTGGCAGGAATGCACGCTCCGCGCTGGGTTTCAGCAGAATGTGTATCAGTTTGTGATTTCGTCAATAAGTGAATCCCTCCTCTTGTGTTGTCATAGTTTCTCTTCTTTTTGTTATCACTCGGGTCAGTGGCGGGCATGAATAGTTCACACCACTGAACAAGGTCATTCCGCCGTTCTCCGACAAAATGCAACAAGGTGTTTGTTGTTTGTCGGAGCGTCTGTTCAGTGCAAGTCCGAGTCCAGGAGTTAATGCCCAGCTGATCAGTGAGAGGTACCTCACGAGGGCTCGGAGGGACCGAATCTGCTAGTATCCTTCAAATGCATAAGCTGACAAAAATACCTCAATAAGCTGACAAAAATACCTCTATACTTCATACTATTTTTTTTTTTTGATAAATAAGATCAGGATGATGAGGAGAGCTTCATCACTGGCATGTGAGGACCCCAATCTTCCTCATTCTTTTCTGATTTTACTCGAGTGTTCCCTTTTTTCCAGGTGATCTCTTTTGATTTTTTCCTGACTTAACCAATGAACGCGGCAGTACAACGGTAAGGTGTTTCAGCATGACGATACGACCCTTAGTTGTGATGGCCTAGGGTTCGGCTTGACTCAAAAATGGCATCTTTTCCCTCACTGCAACAAACTGTGTACTAAAGAAAACATCTCAAAATATACCCCAGTGAAAGACCCCAGCAAAAGACCTACTAAAAAGACCACAAGAAAGACCCTAAGATATGACCTCCACCCAAAAAAAAAAAAAAATCCCAAAAAAGACTTCCAATAAAAGACCCTCAACAAAAGACCCCAACAAAAGACACCCCCCTTGAAAAAAAAAGACCCTAACAAAACGCTTCCAGCAAAAGACCTCCTCCTCCTCACCAAGACCATGCTGCAATCCACCCAATAATGGCCATCTGCTCTTCCCTCCCTCACCCAAGTGAAAGTCTTCAAGCTTTCCTCATCACTCACGTGAGCAGCAATATCTCCTCCTCTTCCTCCTTGATAAAGTAAAGGATTTTCATGGAGGAAAATTAACGTAGGGAAAAAGGCATTCATTTTCTTAACTGGTAAAATGCGACGAAATTCTGCTTGGGTCCTGAGGACTTGTGGGTGTGTGGGCCTTGATAAAGAAGGAGAGAGAGAGAGGGAGAGAGAGAGAGAGAGAGAGAGAGAGAGAGAGAGAGAGAGAGAGAGAGAGAGAGAGAGAGAGGAGTGTTATATAGATACACGGACCGCACAGACCCCAAGGTCCAAGCGAAGTCGTTTGGCCTTAACACTATATTGAAAGACACGAAGTCTCCTTAAAAGCGTATAGCAAAGCCGAAGCTTTCTTCCCATCCGAGAGAGAGAGAGAGAGAGAGAGAGAGAGAGAGAGAGAGAGAGAGAGAGAGAGAGAGAGAGAGAGAGAGAGAGAGAGAGAGAGAGAGAGAGAATAAGAATCATAAAAGAAAGGACCAGAGTTACTGACCTAACGACTTCCAACATTTCAGGCAGACGGCGCGTCTGGTCACCGCCAGACAGACAGAAGCCAAAATCACCTCCTGCTCCTCCAAGACGCACCTACAGTGGTGGCAGCGGTGTTGGTGGTGGTGGCAGCAATGGTGGTAGGACGTAGAAAATAGTCCTTGCAATATTTTTGTGTGGTGACAGCGGCAACAATATCACCATCACATGGAAATCAGTAAACTGGAGAGGAGGGAATATATATACATATATATATATATATATATATATATATATATATATATATATATATATATATATATATATATATATATATATATATTGTCCTCTAAATCAACACCGAAAATAAGTTTCGAACGATTCTGGGAAACACGACAACACTTCTCATATCTTTTCGACCGTGTGGTAATCTTTCACACGGTTATGGCCAGTATTTTGAATGATGGTGAACGATACAAGTCTCTATAAGGTGGAAGAAAAAAGAGATCGTAGGTATTTCCACTGACTGGCTATTCCTGTATCTTGAAAATCACTGTCGAGAATATATTCTTAAAATGGTATTTGCCCTCGTACGGTAGACAGTGAAGGTGGCAGAACACAAAGTGGAAGGAAAAGACATAGACTACATATATATATATATATATATATATATATATATATATATATATATATATATATATATATATATATATATATAACCATTTCACCATTGTGTGCTTGATATCGAACTCAAGACCATATAAATGGTAACTAGTTGCTAACCAATCGATTTCCTTATATATATACTACATAGGAATGAATTTAGAATTCCTGTCTCATTCAACTGAACACCTCACACAGCTATTGGCTCTCGTCAAACCTCTTCTCCCCTCCTCCCTCCCTCCCTCCCTCCCCCTTTCCTCTCCCCATCACCTCGCGTTTGACGGCGTGAGTTGACAAAACGTTGACGCCTTCCGTTGAATACATTACCGAACCTTTTTTATGATGGATTTGTTGGTGATTTTCCTTCTTTTTTTTATGGATGATTTGATTTATCGCCGATAATACGGAGGCTGGGGGGGGGAGGGTTGGAGTTGATTATCTTTTGTGTGTATTCAGGTCCCAAGTCCCAGCCTCGTCCCCCATACCCAACTCTCTCTCTCTCTCTCTCTCTCTCTCTCTCTCTCTCTCTCTCTCTCTCTCTCTCTCTCTCTCTCTCTCTCTCGGGATGTCCCCTCCTACCCCTACCATCC
>NC_092260.1:24694698-24744698 GCF_036320965.1 Panulirus ornatus | reverse complement strand
CTCTCAAGGCTTTCCACACGACTATCACCTGACCCTTTTTTTTTTTTTTTTTACACAAGACTTGTTTTTTTCTGCCTTTTTTCTTTTCTCTTTCCTCCTCAAAAAAAGTCTTATATAACTCTTCCTTTTTCTTCTCTCTCTCTACTTTCCTTTTTTTTTTTCTTTAGGTTTTTAGGTTCTCTAGATTACTTCACGTAGGGCCTGACCCTACAAAGGATCTTTGCCTGTGATTGAAACGTACTAAATAAAACATAAGCGTTCCTGTAACTGCCACCTCTCGCCACCTTTATATCATCTATTGTTTCATGCAAGTCACACCATTCCTACCGTGTCGAAAGCGTTCCACACACGACTAACGTCTGGCTGTTATCCCTGTATCTACGATCGTTTTATCTTAGGTACGACTCTATTACCAGTCATCTGACGATCGTTTCATCTCGGGTACGACTCCATTACCAGTCGTCTGAGAAACTCATCCTCGAAAACCATATTACAATTTGGGCAAACACATTCCCTGGATGGGATCATTTCCTTATCATACCATCACAACAAACTGACAACAGCCAAACGTTACTTGAACTGACCACCGTAAGACTACTCAAACTTACCACAGCAGCTAGTTGATTGATTGACAACAGCTTGTCTATGCTCAAACTACAGTCCTTTCTTCTTTTTTACTCACTAAATCATCACCTTATTAAATGATCACAGATTCTCCTTCTTTGCTATTTTAAATAAACCACCATCGATTCTCTTATCTATTGACTAGACCATCCCAAATTCTCCTCCCACGGTACGTTAAACGTGGCTTCCTCCTTCCTTTCATTACTTTCTCGTGTTCCATCCTCCCTCTCATGACACCTGCTCCGCACATTCCTTCATAGTTCCTCATATTCCCATGTCATGCCTTATCTGGTACTTCCCTCCTCGCCAACCAACGCGTCGCCGCTCCCACCTGTGCAATACCTTAACCTCATTACCCTTCCACACTTCTCACTGCCACTCATTCAGCCCCTTTCCAATATTTCCTTAGCTACTGTCTCGCCCCTCACCAACACCCGCTTCCTCTCTCTCTCTCACTCTCTCTTTCTCCCCGCCTACCTCCCACCCTCACTCTACCCAGCCCTCCCCAATCCTTGGGGCGGTTACCTTGTTGTTTAGCAACCACAACAGGACAAAGGGCCAGGGAGCCTCGTGACTGTGAAAAGTGCCGAGTAACGTGGCCAGGCCGACCTTGGCCAGGGGCCGACAACCTGCCTGACGGCGTCGCTGAAGGAGATTGGTGGTCGGACATTAAGGGCGAGCCGCTCGCTCATGCACATTCTACTCATTATTATCATTATTATCGTTATTTTTTCTTTTTTCCTCATTCGATCTTTTGTAATATTTCTCCACAATTATGAAATATGATTAAACGACGTCATGGTTCGAACCACACCCAAATGTAGCTACTTTTATTTCTCACAAGTTTTTTTCTTCTTATATCTTGGTCCTATTTTCGTATATCTACAGCATTCTATATCTTAGTACCTTTATTCTTTTGCTTTATCCTTTATATTTCCGACTTCCCCATACGCCACGAAGCATTGGCATCCTACCTTTCTCATATATCTATCTAGAACAGAAGCTGTCCTGCTTAGAACGACCCAACTCACATACCTTCGCAAGGTTATCAGGTTCGCTTTGTGAACATCGTCCAAGCATCATTATGATAAAGGTGGCGACATCCTACTATCACCAGCACACCAAGCCAAGGGGTTGGCCCTTATCAGCGGCACACTGCCCTATGGTGCGGTCTTTGTACATCTAAGTGATAAGGATTTTACACACACACACACACACACACACACACACACACACACACACACACACACACACACACACACACACACTTCTTAGCATACACTAGAGTGTGTATTTGAATGTGTGCGCATACAAATATACATAGGAGTGAAGAGGTGTTCACACACGCACACACACACACACACACACACACACACACACACACACACACACACACACACACACACGCGCGCGCGCGCGCGCATCCTAAAGTAATCTTTTATAAGTTTATCTTGGAAGGAACCCCTGGTGATGTAACAATGACTGTGGTCTTAAATCCTCACTGAATATCGTAGTTAGGGCGAGTTCTGCATTCTCGTGGGTTTCCTTGGTGTAGTGGTTACCGTCATTGGCCACGAGTCACACACATGCCTGCCCGATTTCGAATCCTGGGCGTGGCAGTCGGCTCACATACAGCCCAGGTGTTCATCCTCCCCTCGGGGCTGGTCGATAAATGGGTACCTGGCTTAGGCCCTGGTATGTGTGTGTGTGTGTCTGTGTGTGTGTGTGTGTGTGCGTGTTTGTATGTGTATGTGTGTGTACAAATACACACAACAGTGATATGGTATATATATATATATATATATATATATATATATATATATATATATATATATATATATATATATATATATATATATATATATATACACACACACAAGGATAAGGGATGAGGCAATACTAGTGGAAAACTCTCTCCCCATAACACACTAATCACACCCTCATACATGCACACACACACACACGCTCCATCCCTGACACACTCACATACACAAGTACAAAAACACTCCCCCACCAAGGTCGCCTCTGCTGCACTAACTCTTCGTCTCTGTTTTCACACGTCCCTCCGCTGGCTGGCTCAACAGGAGCTTACACTTATCTCATCCCACGTGGCCCTCTCGTGGCCCTCTCGTGGCCCTCTCTCTCTCTCTCTACACACACACACACACACACACACACACACACACACACACACACACACTTCACTCACCGATTTACTCAACTTTCACGTTGCTCTGATGATGTTGCATTCCTCCTCTTCCTCCTCCTCCTCCTCCTCCTCTCCCCTCTCCATCACTCGACCGTGTGTATATGCCTTAGCCTTTCTGATATTGTTTTTATTTCTCTTCATCTATTTTCATCTGATTCTATTCTTATCGATGCCTTTCACTGTCTACCAGCACTCTGCGTGTCTCCTCACTCTATCAATGATAAACAAAAAACTCTCTTGCATACCTTCGGCCCTCCTTCAGGTGCCACTAGAGATAAGAACACAGTGCCATCTGTTGAGTATAATGCCACCTTGTCCCTTGTAAGAGGAGTGGACACCACCAGCGGGATGAGGCAACCTAACCTTTGACGTCAAGACGCGAGTGTAAAAAAAAAAAACTAGAGCATGTGTCAGGTCACATTATGCTTGTCGTCACAGTGTGAGGAGGCTGGAATATGTGTGTGGTCAATGTGAGGTCAGGGTGGGTGCGCTGTGGATAGTGTGTGTGTGTGTGTGTGTGGTGTGTGTGTGTGTGTGTGTGTGTGTGTGTGTGTGTGTGTGTGTGGTGTGTGTGGTGTGTGTGTGTGTGTGTGTGATCATTATTTGTGTATTTCTCGGGGAGAGAGTTTGACATATATGTGTTGCCCCGTTTCGTAACCTCGTATAGATATGCATGTACATGCATACTCCAGCCTAAGCCATGTGCCCATTTATCGACCAGACCTTAGATGGATGAACACCTGGGTGTGGGCCGAATGCCGCACCCAGGACTCGAACCCATGTGGGCTCGATCCCGGCGACAGCCCGTCCTAACGCATGGTCAGTAACGCCAACCACGACATCACGGAAGCCCGTGGGTACGAGTGTGTGTGTGTGTGTGTGTGTGTGTGTGTGTGTGTGTGTGTGTGTGTGTGTGTGTGACTGTTTTGAGATGAATGGTGGCGAAGAGGTATGGAGAGAGAGAGAGAGAGAGAGAGAGAGAGAGAGAGAGAGAGAGAGAGAGAGAGAGAGAGAGAGAGAGAGAGCGAGAGAGTTATATAGATACACAAGCCACACAGATCCAAGGTCCAAGCGAGGTGCTCTGGCCTTAAACGCACAAAAAAAAGAAAAGGAAAAAAATTCAGCCTCTCCAAAAAAAGCAGTGGAAGAAAAGGACAGCAAATCATGGACATCGTGTAAGGGGCTGATGTCAGCGTGAGGTCAGAGTGTGTGATGTCAGCGTGAGGTCAGAGTGTGTGATGTCAGCGTGAGGTCAGAGTGTGTGATGTCAGCGTGAGGTCAGAGTGTGTGATGTCAGCGTGAGGTCAGAGTGTGTGATGTCAGCGTGAGGTCAGAGTGTGTGATATAAGAGAAATGTCATGGTAGAGGACGTGGCTAGTGGGTTTGTAACTAAGCTAGGTCGTGACTGACGTCAATGGACATGACGTCATACCAGCTCACACAATTCCAGTTTTTTTCTTTCTTTCTCTCTTTCTCACTCTTGTCTTCTTAGAAGGCAAGATATTGTACGTCAGTGCCATCACTTCTTATAATTCACATTTCATTTTCGTTCCGATGAAATCATTTCAAGGCTCCAGCTGCGGGTTTAAAAGCATTTGTCCCGCGTTTGCCTCTACGAGTTCAGAAAGCCAAAGAGCAATATACCACACACGACATGAAATAATGGAGCATTCAACTCGTCCTTCCGGCAAGCGCTGTGTGAACTCCAACGCGGAGTCACGTTGGCAAAATTGCACGTTGGGCGTGTATGGTATTGGTAGGAAGCTGGCGCACCGCCGGTGTAAGAATAGAGAGGTACAAATGATAAGAATTACCTGCACATACATTTTACGAAACGCTATATCGTATTCTGTGATGACTATGCTTAGCTTTGGATTAATGACGTTTTGATAACCACGAAGCAACAAGCATGTAGCACGAAAGAGGATACAAGAGAGAGCATACAAAGGGTCTCAAGCAATCAAAGAGAAGAAGAAGCAAGAAGAAGAAGAAGAAGAAGAAGAAGAAGAAGAAGAAGAAGAAGAAGAAGAAGAAGCAGCGACAGCTATAGCAGCAGCAGATCTCAAGCAATCAAAGAGAAGAAGAAGAAGCAACAAGAAGAAGCAGCGACAACTACAGCAAGTGCAGCAGCAGGAACAGCAGCAATATCAAGGAGGGGGACGACAGAAACGGCTCCAATTCTCGGCGACCTGTCGTTAGTGACCCTTTGCGGCTGATTGCTCCGTGTCGTCGAACTGGCGGAGGAATCAAAGGACCCCAATGCTATTTCTGTGCGAGGTGCTGGGGTAAGCGGTGCAAGGAATTCTGTCGCATCGGTGTCGCCTCCTCGGCAATTTCTGCAGCCAAGGCATCGGCATGCAAAATAGATGGGAAGTTTGGTGCGCGGGTTGGCCATACTTTGAAATGTCCAGTACTGGATCACTTGCTGCGCCATATAATACGTATGTATTATGAAGATTTTTCCATCATATGAATTATCATATGATACTGCATGCGATTATCATTGGGTGTATTAATTTTTTTTATTTTGTAAGCTCTTGCATGTCTGACTTTGATAGCTTAAACACGGAGGTACGATTCTTAAACACGAAAGTACGAACCTTGAACATTAAGGTAAGACCTTTGAGTACGACGGTACGACCCTTAAGAAGGGTTAGTTTGAATGTCAAATCATCGTACCCAGTTGTCACTTCGTCGTGCTCAAGGGTCGTACCGTCGTGCTCAAGGGTTGTACCGTCGTGCGCAAGGGTCGTACCGTCGTGCTCAAGGGTTGTACCGTCGTGCTCAAGAGTCTTACCATCACGTTAAAAGCATTATTAAAGTACAACTAACAATCATCCGTTATCACATAACGTTAGAATTCGTTTATCATCGTCGCGTTTCCAAGAGGATAACGAACAAACGTGTTGTTATTCACTGCACAGGACCCCTGGTGGCCGTGTTGGGTACTACACTCCAGCTCGTGCAGTGAATATTGATAAATTTGCCGTATTTAGTTATGTAGAGCAGAGCTGTCAGTTTGTGGGGACAATGTTAATGATGCCTAACTCTGGGGAACACATTCGTGAAACAGTATATATATATATATATATATATATATATATATATATATATATATATATATATAGGTGTAGCCGCACTTCGTCTACACGAGGTTACCTAGCGAATGGTAAGTCACCTTTAGCGAGGCTGTTTCGTTGGGAATATTGTCTCGTTAAAGAACTTCTCACTCTGAAGGAATCCACATTTCCCTGCTACTGGACGTAGCACACCCTTGGGCTACAGGAATCTCTGACAACAGGTCCTATGGTAACACTAGGGCTATTTCTTAGAATGAGGTCCTCATATAGCTGGAGGTCGAACTCTTTGTCGAAGTACCTTATATTCAGGAACATGGAAGTGAAGATCAAACATGGGTGTTACCCATCCATCACGTACCATCACTTGGTCGAGATTAAACTTATAAAAGTATGGCGAGGAGAGGAGTTGTATTCACTTGAAAACGTTTCCTCAGTTCAAAACCAAAAGCTATTTTGTTATTACGTCTAAAACAGACGAGTGAAACAAGAATGAGACCTTACCAATCCTTCAACCGACCCTTCACGTCTCATAACAAGTTACTTCTTGACATCTATATTGATACAACTATATGAAACATCGGCATTTATAGCCCGGAATGTCTGAATAAGCGATTGAGTAGCTCAGCGAGAGGTGACGACGGGGATAAAGTGATTGATTGATGGACTGAGGGAGTTGATGAGCAACTGACGAATGGAGAGATTTGGTAGATGATTGATTTAGTGGCACAGGGTTCTATATTGCGCTGGACACCGTTACGTTACTTCTGACAGCCTTCGGGGTGGATTCTGCAGGTGAAATGATCGAGTGTGGAGGTGATGCAATGACCGGCGTAGGATGCAGGAGGACGGAGGCGATGTAGTATAGATGAAACAACTGAAGGAAAAAGATACGATAGAGATAAAAAAAGAAGTGGAGGGAAATGCAGTAGTCGTTGCATTGCTGAAGAGGAACATGCGATATAAATGAGAGTTTAGCAAATATAAGCCGAGAACTTCAGTTAGTTAAGACTAATAACTAAAACCTTTATCCACTGAACTATCACTTACAAAGGGAAACATTCGTAATGTCTGTTATGATGGAGCTCATCTGACACGAAAATGATACGAGCCCAAGAGTTGTATGGACGGCTATAATTCCTTTGAACTTAACTGACATTTTGTGATGGATAAAAGATGTACAATATATCATAAACCGAAAATATTTCCTATAATCCTGAAGAGGCTTACAGATTGCCTCAACGCCTTTTTGCCTCAACCAACATCAATAGTCGTATTATATACAATGACAGCAAGTTTGGTCTGAGAATTATCTTGACCACTTGAAGAAGGTGATCAAGATTTATTAATTGGTGATGATAACCTGATGTTGAGGGCTTCAATAATGATCCCGGCTGTCGATGGTTCTAAAGGCCAAATAGACAATCAACCAAACTCAGCCATACGAAAAAAGACTTTAAAAGGTGACTGTGTTATTAATCTTTTTCGCGTTTCTTATGTGACATTTTCATTAGCAGTTTCAGATGTCAGGATGCTTCTTAGAGGAGGAGATATATAGCCCACCTTCCGAAATAAATTGTTGCTGTCAATGTCGTCGAGATGGTATCCACCATACTGTCAGATGTGAGGAGCGATGTTGAAGGGATATCATGCTACCATAGCTATTTAACATTTCACCTAAATCATCCCACTGGAATAGTGATGACCCGACTTCATTACCCTTCTCTCTCTCTCTCTCTCTCTCTCTCTCTCTCTCTCTCTCTCTCTCTCTCTCTCTCTCTCTCTCTCTCTCTACCACTGACCAGGGCGGTAATACCGCCTGGATGTCGGAAGTGTTTTTTTACCGACGGCGGACTGAGCCCTGCACTCCAGTGGTCGTCAACTTCCCTTTCGCTGGCCTCGCAATACTGTACCCGTGGGCTGCTGGCACTGCACTCACTCCCTCCCTCCCTCTCAAACAGGAATCGTTCTACTTAACTGTAGATCTATCCATGATGTAGCTCTACAAGAGAGGCCCAGGTACCGCTCGCTACAAGATATCCCATCCCGGTGACGAAAATCTCGTCTCAAAGTAGTACTCACAACTAGCTCCTCCCAGTCAGACGTTAGATCTCCATCCAAGTTCGTAGAAACTCAACATTCCGGTCGTTAATTGGCTAGGCATTAAGGGATAATTCATCGAAGTCCTCCTTGAACTTCAGTTCAGTATCGACCGTCGCGTAAAGTTCAACAGAGGCAGCGAGTAGGAAGAACAGCAACCTCGTACACAACACAAATGTCCTCACATTTCATCACTGTGTAGCTCTTTTTGCACTTTCTCATCCAGGGGTCTGTGAACCCTTCTCAACCCCCAGGCAACATCCTGCACACCCAAGTGACCTTAGTTCTGACCTCGTGCCTCTTGCTTGTATCGTCGTATCAGACAGGATAAACACTAGGAGTGTCATGGTATCTATCCTTCAATCTAGAGTGTATTTCTAGTCCCGTGTCTTGTCATCTATACCAAGTTTACTCGAGATGAAATAACAGAATCTGGATTTCCTCTCTTCCCTCGGCAGCATCAGCTGCATCTTCGTCCTTCCTTCCACATCATCCCTTTTCTTTACTGTATACATTTCTGACCCTGACAGCCTCCTCTTCCGCCAGACTCATCTCGCTGTCAGCCACGCTCGTGACCTTCCCCTCCTTTTTCCTTCCTCCTGCTCCATCTTTTCTCTTTCTTACCTCCCCGGTACCAGTCTATTCCTCCCGCTCTCCTTCCTTCATTCCCTCCATCTGCTTTACTATCTAGTCTCCATCTATATAGACTGGATAATATCAAAGTGCTGTCCTTCAGTAGATAACCTCGTCAAAGACCATCAGGTCTTCTGTTATCTGGCATTTTCTTATTCTTCCAAGAGCTGTTGTCTTGCATACCCATGTACTGTTAACAGGCTTTCCCTTGTACTCCTACGTTATGTTAACTATTCTCCATATATACTCCCATGTACTAATCTCCCTTTACTTCCTCCTCCCTCTTGTCCCTCTCTTTCTCTCTCCCTCCTCTCTCCCTCCCTGCTCTCTCCCAGACATGAACAAGGAACCTCCTATGACACGGTGGCCTTGGCCCCAACACCTCCCTCCTCCTCCTCCTCCTCCTCCCGCCTCCCGGGGTCGCGTGGGAATTGGCTCTTCGTCCGCTATTCAGTTTCTTATTCTCATCATTCCCTCATTTTTGGAAATGTTTTGTCTTTTTCTTTCTTCTATTTTTATACATGCATGTATTGTGTACGTGTACGTGTACGTGTGTGTGTGTGTGTGTGTGTGTATGTGTGTGTGTGAGTGTAATTACCTATTTGCCCTGTATGGCGATGGAGTTCTACACTTATGGATCTCTTATCTCTCTCTCTCTCTCTCTCTCTCTCTCTCTCTCTCTCTCTCTCTCTCTCTCTCTCTCTCTCTCTCTCTCTCTGTCTCTCTCTCTCTCTCTCTCTCTCTCTGTCTCTGTCTCTCTCTCTCTCTCTCTCTCTCTCTCTCTCTCTCTCTCCCACCAGCCCTCCGGGTCCCAACCCTCAGCTTCCTCGTCATCCACAGACATCACGATGCATAACTTAATCTCTCCTCCCCGAGCATCCTGTTTACACTCGTGTTAGAGGCGGGGTTAACGCTCCGCCTGATGGCTTCCCGAGCCGCTCTCTCGCCCCTGGGGAGCGCAGCGACGGTGGTACGACCCTTGAGCACGACGAAACAACCCTTGACCACGACAGTACGACCCTTGAGCACGACGAAACAACCCTTGACCACGACCGTACGACCCTTGAGCACGACGAAACAACCCTTGACCACGACCGTACGACCCTTGAGCACGACGAAACAACCCTTGACCACGACCGTACGACCCTTGAGCACGACGAAACAACACTTGAGCACGACCGCGCGACCCTTAAGTATTACAGCGTACGACCTCGTTTATAATTTCGTAAATACGTTTTTTTTCCCAGATTGGTCTATATTGATTATCACTCCTGCATAAGGACCTTTAGTGTTCTTATGACCAATATTGTCCCATTCTGTAATGAATAAAACTTGAGAGTGTGAAAAAATGCAAAGATTAAATACCAGATAATTGTCAATTATTTTCTCCGATTCGGAAGCGAGGCATAAAATACTTTATTGGCCCCTGAACTCCCGTTCTCACTAGGTTCGTAAGTCTTGAAATCTACAAGGGGGGACGAGCCTAAAATAGATAAATGCCAGCTTTCCCTAATGCCAGATCATCAACTCATTTCCGAGCAATGGTTAAAGGTTTAAAAGTCACATTTACGTAATGGAAGACTGATATCTGGTGTTCGTATCCCTTCTACTCATCCCTGAATAGGATCAAGAGATTTTGCTATAATCTTAACTGTACAATAAACGAATCAATTATGTACAAATCATAGGTATATTCCACTGTATTCTTTTATCTATTTCATACCCCTTTCGCTAACGACTGTGATGGTCTGAGGTGGCAAGGAGTATGAAGATTGTTAACAAATATGGAAACAAGTACAGAAGGTGTCGAGAAAAGGGAATACATAAGATACTCATAGAAACGAAGAAACCAGCAAATACTTACATGTTAAAACACACACACACACACACACACACACACACACACACAGACACACACACACACACACACACACACACACACACCACAAAGAATTCAAAGTGACAGACTAACAACGATACACACGCACAAAACAAGCAAAACACCTAAAAACAGATCCCAACATACCAACAAACACCACCACAAACAAACACTATGAAACAAGCGAAGACCGACATGCACGCAGATGTTCTCGGACTCTGAAGTGTATGAAAAATACATGCAAGACTTGAACTCACACAAACACCTCGAGTTTGCCAAAGCAACCTGGTCTCCTCGGCTCAAGATCCAAAAAGAGTTGCTGGAGAGGGTTCACAGGAATGCAACAAGAATAATATCAGTATTCAGAGGAATGACCTAAGTGGAGAGGAGTTTTTAAACCCTCAACCTTCCCCACAACGGAAAGAAAGGAGGAGTTAGGGGAGATTCCATAACCAAGGGTATATAAGAACGGTTCTTCCATACTGGAACAAGAGAATCCAGAACACGAGGGCACAACCCGAGGATGAGTAAGAGGTGAGGAAGCCAGTAAGTAGCAAGTGTTGGGGACATCTGGAGCAAACCAAACCACAGAGAGAGAGAGAGAGAGAGAGAGAGAGAGAGAGAGAGAGAGAGAGAGAGAGAGAGAGAGAGAGAGTAAACACGACAGACATTGGAAACTTCCAGGAACTATAACGTAGGGATGAGATACGAGGCTGCGTGAGTGTGATCAAACGCAAGCACACAGAGAGACGGCTACACACGAAGAACAACACATTACAACCGTCAACGTGTAAAGACAACACACAGAGGCTAACATTGACAAATGACAGCACACTAACAGACAACAGTCCACAAGCACACATAAGCACTCACCAACCCACAAACAATCACAAACTCAAGACAAAGAAAAACACCAGCGCACATAACAAACCAAAACACTTTAACAAACACAGAGATTGACAAACACACTAACAAATGCCACACCGCACGGAAAGAGAAAGAGACAGACCATCCCACGAACACACACACACACACACACACACACAGATAGACAGACAGTGGCAGTCCGACCTTGAACACAAGCCTATCACCAGCTGCCCCATTGTCTAGCCTACATCTATGCTAATTTGTCGACCATCGTCCTCAAAGATACACCTAACTGATAGGGGGTAAAATCGTGTCTACAGGATGAAGGAGGAGGAGGAGGAGGAGCAAGATAACATTCCACTTTCAGTACGAATTTATAAGGGCTTTTTTATTTGGTATGATGGCTTCTCGACTCTCTTGACTTCTCTAAGTGAATTATCAGTTGCGTTAAGTATCCCCCTATTAGGCTGATGATTACGTGGATGGATATGAAAAGCCGGGGTTTATATCACATAGGTGTGGAAAAAACCACAATCAGGTCCCACCGAGACTCGAACTCGGATCTCTGGATTCAAAGTCCAGGGTGCTAACCATTACACCATGGGACCCCGTAGTGCTCAAGGGTTGTGCACGTGTTGCTTTATCTACATACATTCATTCCTTTCACGAATTACAGATACAAATTATAATTCAGATTCGCTTCATGAGTTGTTTCCAGCTGTAGGCGATGCGATGACGTTCATAAAATTTCCCGAACTCTTTGCTACAGTGTTTACCTGAGACTCATTAACTAACTTATGATATGTTTGAAGTCTGATTTGAATTTTAATGTACCATGCAATCTATGTTTTTTTTATCCTCACTAATTTACTTGAGGTTCAATTCGTATATATATATATATATATATATATATATATATATATATATATATATATATATATATATATATATATATATATATATGTACAGAGAGAGAGAGAGAGAGAGAGAGAGAGAGAGAGAGCCTTTCTTTACTCGTTTGATCTGCCTGCAGTGGAAAGCAGAACATCATCCAATGAACAAGCCACATTTCACACAGCTTTCAGTAAACAAATTAAGCCACTTGAAATCTCACATCTTTTCGTCATAGTTTTCCGAAAGAAAGAACACAGTTGATACGAATCTTTATATACAGTATTAAAAAAAAAAAAGCAAATACTGTGTTATGTTATTGAGATAAGCAAGCCACTGCACACAGCGCTGCCCATCCGACGCAGATTCGTTTGTGTAAGCAAATATACGAAATTAAAAAACAACAACTGATTAGAAAGTATCTCTTTTTCTTTCTCATATCAGTCTGTGATAAGAAAGGTGGTCCCTGATGAGACGAGTGAAACATACAATAAGAATTGGAATTTCTTGGAATGGGAACGATCTTGGAATGGGAACGATACACTCCCGTCCACGTCTGGTTGTGGGAATGAACACGGCCTGATATAGCGCTGTCGTCAGACAATGCTGTTTGAATCCCCCACGAGTGAAAGATCCAGATGATCTTACATGAGCGAGCACCAGTACTTGACCCTTCAAACTAATCCTGCTGACACAAACGGCTCTTCAGTATCTGACGATGTGTTTAGCGGAGGAGAATAATGATAATGTAATCAGACACCTAAATTTAGGCATTACTAGAATAAACTACAGACACACGCCATGTATAGCCACGCAAGCGATGATCGACCGAGTTAGAAATAGAATAGATATCCCTCAGGACTGCATGGTAGACCAGGGGGAAATACCAGAGGGGGCAGATAACAGTGCCTCGACCCCAAGAAGACATTTTCTGTTAATAGATTAAAGCTTCAGCCTTGTCTATCGTGGGTCTGGTGGGTGGGTGGGTGGGTGTCTGGTCGACTCGCTGGCTGGCTGTCCGACCCTAAGACGTTCCCAAGAAACGAGTTCTCACCTAATCAATAAGCCAGACTCTCCAACACTCCCATCACCACCACCACCACCAGCTCCACCAAGACCAGCAGAGCGACCCTCCTCAACCCGATCACCACAGGGTCCCATGGTGTAATGGTTAGCACCCTGGACTTTGAATCCAGAGATCCGAGTTCGAGTCTCGGTGGGACCTGGGAAGTCATTTAGCCTAAGCCATCGTGAGAAGACGACCTTTATAGAAGAGACGATGAGGATGAGTAAACTTTGAGGAAAGCTCAGCAGGTTTGGCGAGAAACTGATAAAGTCATGAGTTTGGTGGAGAGAGATAACCTGAAAGGGCGACGCGTGTCGCTTCGTGTGACTTGATCATTTCAAAGGTTTCTAACAGAAATGCGTCCATATTAAGCATCAAAATTGCCTAAAGAATTACCTAAAGCAAAAAAATTTAAGCTTCAAAAGAGGTCAATCCTCTCCTCGGCTTTGAGTGTGCAGGAGTCCCTATATTTCTTTTGAGAGTGTATTCGCTACGAAACTGAATATTCTCAACACTGAAACGAAAAATACAATCTGCTCATGATCACGGTCATCTAAAAGTCGCTTTCTCCTACGTTTCGTTATGCCAGATTCCTGTTTCACAACCGTGAAATCTTCGTGCAACTTACCCAAGGGTTAGTCACTCACAGCCTAACGTCTTTAAGTCGTTAACCTTGCTCATAGTTTCACTTAACTTGCATAAAGTCCGTTGTTTTTTTTTCTCTCTCTCTCTCTAAAGCGAGGTCCCACCGAGACTCGAACTCGGATCTCTGGATTCAAAGTCCAGGGTGCTAACCATTACACCATGGGACCTTGATGGTATGTAGAGTACCAACAGAAGATGACATACTTCTAATATTCACACGCAGCGTTCGGGACAGGATACATATAAACGTCACTGTACATTTCATGTGAAAACCTTGCTTAGAGGGGTGAATCCATGGGCCAAGAACATCCCATTTTCTCAGGAGCAAGGTTTATTAACCTGTTTGGGGCATCCCCTTCATATCTTCAGTAATTCTGTCAATTTCTTTTCCATTTTCTCCCTCGAAGAAAACATATCTAGATCATGTTTTTCCCTGGTTTTGGAGATTCTGATTCATATATACATCTATGCAAACGCTCTACACATGGTGCTTCATTTTTTATGTTATATAACTACACATATACAGTACGGAAGATGCACATAGCCATACTATCTTCGGCTTTCTAATATGTATTCATGTACAGGCGACCGTGACCTAAACGAATTCCATGGTGGTATTTCTTCACCTTTTCTCTCGCGCCCTTGCCAATTATTACCTAACACAAGAAGACGTGTTTTGCCAAAGGTTGTGCAACAATAGACGCTTCTTCAACGGTGCCTAAAAATCGCTCTGCTGCTTTGGCAAGCATATTCGTTCGCACAGCGACTTAGACGTGTTTACAACTCGCCTCGAAGGGTCTAGAAAAGGTATCTGTTGTTCCTTTAGTATATTTTCCTTATGTTGATAATAATGATAATAAATACACATAGATAATTCGATATGATAAACTAAAAGTACGACCCTTGAGTACGACGATACGACCCTTCAGTACGACCCTTGGGTTATGATGACCAGTTCTTTGACCTAATTCTTAACAAGGGTTTATAATCATAGGCCAGGCCGACTCTACCAAAAAGGTCGTACCGTCGTGCTGAAGAGTCGTGCGGCTGTACTCAAAAGTCGTACCGTCGTACTTGAGTGGGTGAAGGAAACTGTACATTTGCTCTGACACACAGCTGCGTCAGCACATGTTAGCTCGATATATTACTGTCCTTGAAGAGTTACTGTATGCGCAGGTGTCTCTCTCTCTCTCTCTCTCTCTCTCTCTCTCTCTCTCTCTCTCTCTCTCTCTCTCTCTCTCTCTCTCTCTCCCTAGCTAAATATATAATACCAAAATCCATCTATTTTTGTGCGATCTCCGAAGAGCGCTTCGCACGAAGAGACACACACATACACGAGCTAATACACACACACACACACACACACACACACACGCACACACACACACACACACACACACAAACGCGCTTGTAAGCAGGCTAGGGCACGCGTCACCAGAACCCGGCACATTATTCATTAATCCACACATCTAACTTATTTCTCTGCGACAGACGGACAGACAGACGAATTAGCTTAGCATATACAGACGTAAACAATTAATGACGCAAAAAAAAAAAACATCAATTCCTTAAGAAAGGAATTGTCTCGGAAACAAAAGATGAGAGGAATCGTCTCCGTCTCTTGTTTACTCGATAACCAGAGTCTACCTTACTCACTTTGTTACATTCACTTATTTGTCGCTGAGAATATTCTTTATCTGTATTTTTTCTAACATTACAGATACTATATTGCATCTTTATCACCAGTCCTTTCTGTCTGATCGAAGGAATGATGGTAAAATCCAACTCTTTTAAAACAAGAGGCAAAAATCCAGCAGAAATTTAAGGATGCAATACTTTACCTTCTTTTTGAGTTTGGTTTTATGAGTATTTTTGGGGGAGAGTAACCTCAACGTTTCTTATTCAAGCGTCATGATAACGGGTTCCAAATGGATTCGAACCTTTATCTCTGGGTTCTAAGGTCCAGCAGCACCACCACCACACTACGAGGGATTGATCTTGAGACAGTTATCATAATTGGTCAATTGTGGTCAAGGTTTCAGATCATATCTCAGGCTGGGTCACTCACACACGTCCTATTAATTAGCTCACGATACTCTGATCTAGGCAGACGAAGTACTTATCTGTGCAACACAGATGTTTTTCATATATATATATATATATATATATATATATATATATATATATATATATATATATATATATATATATATATATGCGGATGGACTCCGCGCTTAGGAAGTCGTTCTGTGAACAAGACAACCAACTTGCCGAAGACGAGGACCAGATGGTAAGTTGGGGAGAGGATACGCTCATCCTCAATCTTCTTTTGTTAAAAAAAAAAGAAAGAAAAAGACGTTGTCCAACAGCGAGAGAGAGAGAGAGAGAGAGAGAGAGAGAGAGAGAGAGAGAGAGAGAGAGAGAGAGAGAGAGAAGGGATGATTTATAACCCGCCTGGAGTTCCATTTATAATTGTCATTTTTTCTTTTTGATCTGAGGTCGACCTCATGCTTGCCCCTGCAGACACAGATATACAGTGAAGTGTCCCCCACCGTCACCTGGAATCTCGCCAGTCGTCAAACAGATCAGGACGCCAAGTGACACGGAGGAAGGTAGGTGTGTGTGTGTGTGTGTGTGTATATGTGTGTGTGTGTGTGTGTGAGTGTGTGTGTGTGTGTGTGTGTGTGTGTGTGTATATATGTGTGTGTGTGTGTGTGTGTGTGGAAAGATCATTAATGAATGTGTTTTCGTCCAAGGGGGAAAAATTAAAGCGCATGGGAAGGGGATGGGGTGGTGGTGGTGGTCTATCGCATGCAAGGTCGTTTTCACGTTGACTTAGCGAGTTAATTGGTCTTTACTTCACGTCATACATAGCATTACTTTGCTTCCGCTGTGGCCGATTCATTCCGGGGTTCATTTCAAGTTGTTTGTTGTAGATTATACCTATCTATAATCATCCTCCTGCTCTGAGAGATCTCTCGAATAGGTGATGACTGATACTGATCAAGATATGAATAACCCAACCGTCCTTGCAAGCAGAGAAAAGAATATCCACTCCACGTCCTACTGATCTACTTATCTTATCCCTCAGGTCGGCAAATGGGACTCTCCACCGAGACCTGAATTCTACTACACCTCCCATCCATATCTGCTGAGGGGCGCAAACCCCCTCTGTCAACACAGCATCTGTGTATACCTCGAGTTAACAATGCCAGAAAGATAAACAGATTAGCTTCATCGTGTCACACACACACCCCCTCTGTCTGACCTGGTACATGCATATCATTAGTAAGAATAACAACAGCATGTCGTAGATAATAATATTGACCCCAATGATCATCATGTCATATATGTATTAATCTAGAAGTTCCTATGTGTAAAAAAAGGAGGTTGTAAAGTCTTCAACACCGTATAGAATGTGCGAGCCACCACCACCACCATCTTCATCTTCACAAGACGTAGGACTATGAATCTCTAACGAGGCGCACCCAAGTCATACATGCAAGACCAACGCGGGACCAGCCCAGCAAGACGGGCGGGAGTACGTAGACTCAGCAAAAACACTCGAGCATATACGAGACGAGAGGTATCTATCCTCAGGTAGCAGGCGCTTTCCCTTAGCCGTCATACACGCCTTGCTATCAGTCTAACACAACACTGGGCAGCATCGTATACTCCGTCTGATCAACAGCTCATGAGAGAGACCCATAACTTCCCCACACTGTCATTGGTTAAAATGTGATGCCACTTTCACATCCGCCTCTCTCCCTTACTGGCGTTGGTCAGTCATGATATTACTTTTACGCCCCTACCTCTCTTGTCATCTAAGGCCAATTCCATTCATAGGTTAGTTACGGAAGAATGTCTTTGTACACGAAGGAATAGAGGCAGAAAAATGCAGTCACACCGAAAACACAAATCAAGCATAAGCAAACACAAAATAATGAATATCAAAACACAACAATAAACACGTAGATGCAACGTAAACACACACACACACACACACACACACACACACACACTCTCACTCACGTAGCTACCTGTTGCCGTAATCAGAATGGTCTTCTTATCAGTACACATCTTGTAAACACGCCAAATATATCTTAACATCATCATCATCATCTTACCGACAAAGATTTTATGTCATTCTTGTCTTTTTGTTGCCGAGCTCATAAAACAAATCGTTCAGGGATGCAGTAACGGCTACCAGTACTGATGATATATATATATATATATATATATATATATATATATATATATATATATATATATATATATATATATATATATATATATTCACACAAGATTACATGAAGGGTGATAAGATCCTTCGGTACGGCTGTACGACCCTTGTGCACGACGGTACGACTTTTGATAACGAAGGCCTGGTATTTTGAGTCTAAGGTCTCATAACTGTATAAATGAGTTTCTCAGACGTAGCGGGGTTGGTGGGTCATAGCGAACACGTGGTAAAACAGCCCAGCCAACAACACGTGGTAAAACAGCCCAGCCAACACGTGGTAAAACAGCCCAGCCAACACGTGGTAAAACAGACGATGGAAGGGGTGATGGAAGGGGTTGAGATCTTGGCACTCTTCGAGGGAGGAGGAGTGCCAAGATCGAACATATGTGGTACTATGGCAAGAGTGAGAAGCGAAAAAGGGAGGGAGGGAGGGAGAGAATATGGAAAACACAAAACGTTGGAAGGAAGACTTTGATAAATCAACTTGAACGAAATTTTGCCTTGATATTTGCTTCTTATATACTGTCCCTGGGTCTGATATTCTTCGATAGTGGTTTGAATTGGCGTATACATCCTCTACTTATAAGTTTCCCATACGTCGTTTCAGTTGGTTAGGAGACTTTAAGTAAGAGCCAAACGTACTCTCAGTGGCACTTGGGTCTTAAGGGACGTATGAAATCCATGTAAATATCTCGCTACAGTGTCATCCACGTCCCAGAAACTAAATGACTTCCCAGGTCCCACCGAGACTCGAACTCGGATCTCTGGATTCAAAGTCCAGGGTGCTAACCATTACACCATGGGACCTTGTGGTGAGGGGAACAGACCGGTCTGGCTAGCTATACACCTCACCTGAGCGAGTTCCTCGGGGAAGAAAAATGACGGCGTCAGAGAAGTGAACTTGTCACATTACTTACCCGTTAATGAGCTGATAATGACGGGAGGTTCTTATTGCTTAATCATGCGAGTTATTTTCTCGAAAGCAAATAGAGAGAGAGAGAGAGAGAGAGAGAGAGAGAGAGAGAGAGAGAGAGAGAGAGAGAGCTCATTATCATTCTTGAGGGGTCATTCATTTTAATTAGCATTCCTTACTGTGGGTGATCTAGTCTTTTTTTTTTCTTTTTTTTATCTTCTTTCTTCCAAGTTGGTTCTGAAGCCTTGTCTTCCCAGTTAGTGCGACAGTGTTCGTTGATACGGAAACTCTATGCCTGAAGCAGTGGCGAGCACCGGTTATTGACGTGAATGAACGAGAGAGGATGATAATGTAATCTGAGTCTCCACAAGGGGTCAAACAAGGTTAGATGGAGGCGCCAACATCAAGACGCTGGTTCGAATCCCGCCACAGCTCACACGTTCCGTTCTTTCTGTCAACTTATAAAGGTTAGCATCTCTGTCGTGTATGATCAGGGTCATCGAGAGGACTGAAACTACTTAGCAATGATTCATACATAATATTAAACAAACGATTCATACATAACACTGAAGCAACGATTCATACATAACATTGAAGCAATGATTCATACATAACACTGAAGCAACGATTCATACATAACATTGAAGCAACGATTCATACATAACACTGAAGCAACGATCCATACATAACACTGAAGCAACGATTCATACATAACACTGAAGCTACGATTCATACATAACACTGAAGCTACGATTCATACATAACACTGAAGCTACGATTCATACATAACACTGAAGCAACGATTCATACATAACACTGAAGCAACTATTCATACATAGCACTGAAGCTACGATTCATACATAACACTGAAGCTACGATTCATACATAACACTGAAGCTACGATTCATACATAACACTGAAGCAACTATTCATACATAGCACTGAAGCAACGATTCATACATAACATTAAATCAATGTTTCATACGTAACATTAAACCACATCATTCTAATTTAACTTCACTTGAATTTTGTTTTTCACGCGAACTATTTTACAAAAAAAAAAAAGATATACAGCGTTTTAGGTTATTGTTATAGTTTCAACATTATTTACAACAACTTTGCAAAGAGAGATCCTGCATATCAGTCTGTCTCATATGAAGGCATGCCAGACACGAAGCCATGCCAGACATTACGTAAAACTGGCGATGTGTCTAACGGGGGCTTTCTATTCATGTTTTCCGTCGACGTTTTTTTTGCCAGTGAGTCAGACAACAAGAGACTTACTCATGAAGCAAAGACTTGCACGTGAGCGCCCACACTCACTTACTCATCCACCGAAAAGCACACGCGCACACCCACACACACACACACACACACACACACACACACATGAATCACTCTCAGTTACATACACTCACACACACACACACACACACACACACACACACATGAATCACTCTCAGTTACATACACTCACACACACACACACACACACACACACACACACATAGACACACACATGAATCACTCTCAGTTACACACACGCACACACACACACACACACACACACACACACACACACACACACACACACACACACACACACACACACATGAATCACTCTCAGTTACACACAGGCACACACACGCGCGCGCGCTCCTAACACCAGACGAACATATAATTGTAGGTTTCGTGAACGCATGAAGCAGTTCGTGTCAAGATCCTCTTAGTTACCAGAAAGTTAAGTGCTTATTTTTTTTCCCCCTCTTTCGACTCGTAAATCTAATATGTTCAAGGATATCACAGTAGACGTGAAGGGTTAGGTTAAAGACCAGTCCGTCATACCTGAAGGTCGACCCATCAACATACACAGGTCATGATTATCGTCCGTAATGAATTGACTAATTGCATATCCCTCTAACGAGGCCAGCCTCATCTCCCTCATCTCCATAGGTCATGCAGTCACTGTAAACCCAAAATCGATGAACAAAGCAACATGAACAATAGAAGGGACAACACGCGTGTAGAAACTCTCTCCCCCATGACACACGAATTGTAATCACATCTCCATCCTCTAATTACCTGACAGACTGACCACTTCTGACACTCTATCGACGCTGGAGTTTCATCTGTGACCGACACAAAGGACGGCAGTATTAGGATCTCAAGAACACTACAGTAGAACCCTCTTTGTTCACTATCATGCCAGGACAAATACCATTCGATCCCACACATTGGCTTCTCCCCAAACTCCTCCTCCTCCTCCTCCTCCTCCTCTTCTTCTTCGAGGAGGTTGTGACTCACAGCTGGTTAAAAAAAAGAATGAGGAAGCAGAATATACCACGGAAATTCTAATGCCTTCTGAGGAATGTCGCTTGAGGCGGACATATCCCACTGCTCCCAGACATCATCAATAAGGCGAAACTCAGCCACAGAAGGAGTTACCCGGACCTGACCACCACCACAGCCATGTAGCACCATTGGTTGGAGGCTCATCCCTCCTCACTGCCTGTAGTAAGACGACAGCGAAACTCGTGCGATAACATAGACAAGAAGAAGAACCAGTGCATAATAGAAAGTCTAAGAACCGAAATTCACCCTTTTACTTTTATCTATCGCTTCTTATCTATACACATCGATCTATATACATTTCACCCACAAGGAACCGTTCTGTATTAATCTCTCGGTATCTTCCTCCTTTGTCTGTATCCTGCACTCATCGCATCCATTCAAACGAGGAGAGGGAGGCGGGGTGAGGAGGTTGGCAGGAGAGAGAGAGAGAGTTGTCAGTTTTCGCAACGAGTCCCTCATCATTCTGTCCCCCAAGCGGACATTATGCTGTCCAGCAGCTATAAAGGCCAGCATTACGGTCGACAGACTTTGCTCTAGACTTCGCCCGTGCTATCTGCTCTCCAGTTATATCTCGGTAGAAAAAAAAAGGGGGGAAAAAAAAAAGAGGTGGACTTTTGTGTAAACGGTGGAGCTTTCTGTTGACCACGAGGGTAACAAGATTTTGTTATTGCTAGCGTTTGTAAAGTCTCATAGCTACATTCCTCCTTTTTTTTCCTCTGCTTTTAACCTTTCTTTTTCTTTCCTCTCGCTTTCCTTCTTTTTCTCCTTTTTCGTTTTTCGCTTCTCTTTTCTACTTTTTTTCTTTTTTACCTTCTGTTTTTTCTTTCATTTTCTTTATCTCTCTGATTTTCCTTTCTGCGTTTTCCTTTTCTTTTCATTTTTTTTTTTTAGTCTCTCAAAGCCTGGCCTGACATCTGTCGCTGAAGGCTTTTCACTGAAGCCAAAAATAATGAAAAGATCCCGTTATCCTACTGTACTTCAGCGAGACGTATCTCCACACCAACCTTGTGAAATATACTTCCTAATCTATTACACAGTAAATCTATTTCCCCCCTTAAAGCTACCTTGATGTCAGGTTCACCTCGCGTCTGTGTATATAAATGTCACAGTACCTCATTCTGAAATCTAAAGGAATGAACATCAGGTCCCACCGAGACTCGAACTCGGATCTCTGGATTCAAAGTCCAGGGTGCTAACCATTACACCATGGGACCCCGTGAGAGAACGTCTGAGCAGAGATTGGATATCGAACGACTTTCCTCAGAGTATATCCAGTCGGATATACGAACGTATCATACCCAAGTGTTACATCACACTAGAGGAAGTGGTTATATACTCCACCAGATACTGTAGACGAAGTGGTCGTTTTACGTAACATACTTGGGGCACGTGAGTGAATGGGAACGTTCTTATTTCTTCCAAGAACCTACAATGTATCATCAAGTCTTGATAGTTAACTATTTCACAGGGAATAAGACCTCATCTTTTCACATGGTATCAATCGTTATCAGCATGGAAGATCGACTTTCCAATCGTCATATAAGGAAATAGAGACACAAAGAGACGGAACTTTCTCTACAGATTTCTAAGAGAAAAAAAGAAATTCTCTTCTCGCCTTCCTGGATGAAGTGCTTGTCTGCCATTACGTGCACTTTTTCCTCCATGCTTCTACGTCTTTCGGTCTGTGTCGTGTTAGTGTATCTCCAGAGATAAAGAAAAAAATATCTATCGACACATGACTGAGGTCTGTTTAGGTAGAAAGCAGTGGGTACATTTGGCTTATCTGTTCTGATAAATGATTATCATTTGTAAGTTGTTATGTGGAGAATCAATGTTCAGCATTTATGTTTACTTCTATGGATATTGCAATGCCTAGGGCGATATAGTTTTCGCCAGGTCACTAAGCAAGCACACACGCGTGCAAACAAACACTGAAATGCAAACACACACACACACACATACACACACACACACACACATTCTTACCCCCCATAAAAATGATATACTGGTCATTAAAGCTTTTGTAGTCATACCAAACAAACCACAAATGGATCTTCAGGATCCTTACGTACAGGAAAAGAAATATATTGTCTGTTCTTTTTTTATTTCCTCCTTAACTTTGCCGCTGTCATCCATATGATATACGATTCAGGGAAAAGAAAGATAGACAAGTGTTGATATCAGTCATGTGGGATTATGAGAGTACAAGATCATACTCCCCTAGCAAGTCTGATAATCATTATCTTTCACCATGATCCGGGAAGGCTCACTGATAACAAGACGTCATCTCAGATAACTTAATGAGGCGGGGTGATTACACTCCTCCTGAAGGTGTGGCGTAGAAAATGTTTTGTCGTGGAGAAAAATAGAAAGAATCATGTTGATTACCAGAGTTGTCAAACGAACAAGACTGTATAGAAGTTGATACTATATGACTCGTTCACAGGAAACATACCAGTATCAATTCGCCATGTCAATGTTTTCCTGCTTTCTTTTCATAATTACTACAACCGCCTTGAGCATGTAGCGTCAGGAACAGACGAAGAATGGCCTCATTTGCTCTCATGAACTCTCACCCATCATGTACAGTGTAATGAAACCCAGACCTTACCATCTACAACCGAGCCACACAGGCTACTCCACGGGTATTCCCATAAGAATCAATAACAAAGATATATTTACAACCTTTGTCAATCCCTTCTAAGAATCCCCGCGCGTCAGAAACTGATTCACTGTAAAAAGAAAGCGAGAGTGTGCGGAAATCCTCACTTCAGACGCGAACCTCTTGGCCTACAGTTAATGATTCTGCTCCCAGACGTGAACACGGCGTCCCGCTTCCAGAGGAGTTGTTGACTTGGGCAACTGTATCAACGTGACAGAATATATTCACCCATGATGGACCCCGAGTCCTTGACGCTGTTTGCTGAAGGAGTGGCAAAAGGGCTCGTGTAGTACTACAGAGAAGGAGGAGGAGGAGGAGGAGGAGGAGGACAGAGAAGAGATGGAGTAATAGGAAAGAGAAGGGGAAAGAGGAGGAGGAGAAATCATAAGATGGCACTATGTTTGGATGGAATGCTAATGGCATTCGTGTGGCACTAGAGTGAAGAATGAGATGGAGGACCCGTCAGATGGCACTGTGTGTAGAAGGAGTGTCAATGGCACTTGTGTAATGCTCGAGAGAAGGAGAATAAAGAATAAACACTGGGTAATGGAAGATAAACATCTTAGAATGAAGTGTTGTGGGCGAGATTATGCATAGTCTGTTTACCATTTAACCCCTTGCTTATTTACATAATGCTATTCAGAACTGTCTCATTAGACACTGTAACGCACCTGGGACATTCCTACATGTTGTGACGCCTATATTCATTATAATGAAGGACAACAGAATCACTATAGCGAGTGCTATCAGTTACCCTCATATCTCGTTTATCTGTTCACCTTCTCATTTATCTCTAACATTATCTATGAAAGACGAATATCCGATTAGATGTGGTCTACCTTACAAGCTGCTCGTGTCCTCTGTTTTTTTTTTTTATTGATATCTGGTAAAGCTGGATATCAGTAAATGAGGATTATCACATAAAGGAATAAATAGTATGACATCAGCTCTCCCTCCCCCCCCCCCAAAGAAAAAAAAATATATTAGTATATAAACTGTTAAACATGACATCAACCATCAATGGCTACGATATCAAAGAAAGCATATATCAAGATATGAAGCAACAAAGCTGGGATATCAACGATGATACATGATATCTAACCTAACCATAATGATATCAGATACTAATCACAGCATCAACTGATGAAGATCATGATATACAATGAACACAGAGAACAACAACAAGAACCAATACTAGATTTCAGTATCAGTTAACACAGCACCATCTCCTCCACAGTGACAACACATCTTACATCTTCTGTCCCTCAGGACTTGAGGAACGTAATATGTACGACCGTAAACAAGGTATCTCACCTCTCGCACCTTTGGACAAAACTCACCTACAATAACGATACGATTTCTTTCGCACGATTCAACCTTCGCCTCGAGGTACATTTGCATAGTGACTTTACCTCTCAAAGGTTTAGCAGCAATTTTATCCAGGTGGCTAAAGTGAAATCCCAGGTCCCACCGAGACTCGAACTCGGATCTCTGGATTCAAAGTCCAGGGTGCTAACCATTACACCATGGGACCCCTATAAGGTATGGGGACAGTTAAAGAGTTTCGAAAGACTACATTTAAGGAGGATCGAATACTTAAACTCGTTGACGACAATTAATTAGTACGTGTTGGAGGTAGATTTAGAGAGTATCATAACGATTAAAATGTTCTATCTCCAGTTAACAGCCTTATCATCGACGTATGGAGAAATCCGTGTGAATGAGCAAGTCTCTAATTACCACCTGTTGATGTACCACGCCCACGTTTTCTGTTTGTGTGAACGCCATTTGATGAATGGATGGAGTCCCCATCTTATGCATGATGTTGGCCAAAGTGAAGGTTTGGTTGCGTGTAATGTTGACATTGTTCAGGTTGGTTTGAGTATGATGCTGGCCAAAGTTCAAGTTGTTTATGTACATTGTTCATTAACCAACTCAAGAGCTCTTGTCCGTCGGGTAGGACACACACACACACACACACACACACACACACACACACCTATAAATGCACACAGACACACAGTTACACAGAAATACATGTACGTACATACACTCACGTGTGTATGTGATTTACTACAAAACAGACACACACACAAAGAAATATGTACGTATATAAGTATATGCTTGTGTGCGTGTGTGTGTGTCGTGTGTGTGTGTGTGTGTGTGTGTGTGTGTGTGTGTGCGTACACAATATCATTGTTTATCTGTTGCAACCTTGGCTATCATTACAAGCACAGCGCTGCTGCAGACGTTGTGTCTATGAAAACATGATATCGCTTTGTAAACACAGCGGTGAATGCTTTTGCATGCGTCCTTCTCGCCACCCCAGCAAGCACGTTTCCCTCTACCATGACCTTGGGGGGGATGGGGGGTTGGAGGGGGGGGTATCATTGGTCTGACTTCCAAGGGGTGGGACACCATGTGCATTTGCCTCCTCACTCTCCCAGAATCTTGGCACCGAATTCGTGTTTGAACGTTTCAGTCAAGTTTGTAATGAAAATAAGAGTTGAAATATATTAGTATCTACGAATCGCAAATGTAATTGAAAAGTTATATTACAAAAGAAGTTGGAGAGGTAATTGCATATAAACATTCACTTCTTTGTGTACTAGAGCAGCTATACGTACACACACACACACACACATATATATATATATATATATATATATATATATATATATATATATATATATATATATATATATATATATATATATACACATATCTGTTTACCAAATGGCGTCCTAGCTACGTCTCTTTGTTGTATATCAACTCACTTGTATTTCTTTCTTGTATCTCCCCTGATGATGTGATTATCAAACTTGGGAACTTATCGTGTTTCATTTCCCCGTGGACTCTATATATATATATATATATATATATATATATATATATATATATATATATATATATATACATATACACGCACACACTTCTAGCTTGTCATCGAATTGGTCCATCAATTACTGTCAGCTGTATAAGCCTACTAAACGCTAGTCATGACAATTACCAGCAAACACTGGGAGGTCATCTATCTTACAAATCTTACATACACTGGATAACTCTGAAGGAAAAGAACGACACAGATCCCTCTAGTGCTACTGAAGGATTCAGTTCAAAGTGATACTCGTGTAAAGTGAAAAGCTTACGTTGTTCAGTGTGAATTGCGGTCGCTTGGAAAAAAAAAAAAATGAGGGATTGTTTAGTGGGGAAAAGAATTATAAGCGGGACTACATCCGTCTTATATATTTGTTACAGTGGGATTCATTTGTTGCCAAGATTTTTTTTGTCTATAACAGCTGCGACGTTGGACAAGACGCAGATAAATTGCGACTCATTTGACAAACATACGTACTTATATTATTCTTTTTTAGATTGGATGCTACCGTTCATGATCTCTGGCGTTCACATTACGTGTATCATATATATATATATATGATACACGAATAGATACATAAAGATGATCGTATACCTAGCTTACGTGAAGTATTCCATCATATCGTCTATTGATCCCAAAAGGAAGTAGAATTAGCAGCAGGGTTGACTGTGAGGCGGCCGCCCGCTCAGCTACTCGAACGCACACCCCACTGATTCAGAGATAGCAAGGCTAGAACACGTACTTTCGACGAGCCATTAGTCCTTGACACTATCCGTGACAACGGTACTTATCTGGCACCGCAGAAAAGTGGCGAGGAGGAGGAGGAGGCGGAGGCGAAGAAGGAGGAGGAGCTACAGGATCGCATCCCCGTCTAGAAGGAATGCGCAGTGTTATTGTCTATGACCACAGATAAGGACGGGAGGAAATCAAAGAATGATGGATAGTAGAAGCCCGTCTTCACATCTGCAATCGTCAGCAGTCTCCCTCTTACACAATCTCGTCAGCCTTAAAATGCATAACTCTCGAGCCAGCACTTTAGAAAATGAAATTACATCGTCTCAGCATAAATCTCTGACATTCTGGCGTTCGGCGCTCAAGAGAATATAACACGTATTACTTCTGTTCACATCAGGACAGTTTGCCTCGACGTAGACCTAACCTTCCCTAGTAAAAGGTAGGCAGGTTCTTAGGCAGCGGCGAAAGACAAACAAATAATCTCACCGAGATTCGAACTAGGATCTCTAAGATACAGACACCGCAGTGGTACCCATCAGGCCATAGCTCCTCGTCTAGGAATGAAACCAGACATAGATCACGTCTTAACAAGTTTCCTGGTAACGTTGTGGGGTTCGAAAACGATACGTTACGGTCGAAAGCGTGCGATCGAGGAGGGTAAATCCATTACTTTATCCTCATCTAACTTCCATAACAAATGAACGACTTATCCTGTTTATAGTCATTTCCTTCTATTGTGGTTTCCAACCCGGGTTACGCGCACCACCAGAGAGGCACAAGCCAGTCACCCAGATCGTATGTACACATGGCTTTCACGTCATATACAAGTCTGAGTCGTAAGCAATAAGGAATGCGAATACATATTTTACATCCAGGAATGTTGGACTATGTATTCTGCACATATTATTTACGTTAAGTAACACCGTAAACGTAAGATTTATTGAAACTGAAGGTACTTTAACAATGATACGTAAGACTTATTCAAGCTGAATGTATTTTACATTGTTGACACAGTGGCTGTAAATGCAAAGTGGTGCTGGAAGTGGAGGAAAGACATGTTAGTGTTGCGCCATTAAGAAAGGTTTGAGAACCGATGTTCTGGTCAGCACTCACTCTCATGTCTGTCCTTGGTTTTTGGAGGCACCGTTTGACATACAATTTTACTCCACTCTCCTGAATCAAGAGTCCTACATGTGTCTTCACCCACGGAAAATCTTGTCTGCCTGACGAGTGAGAAAGCCTGTACTCAAGTAGTGAATTATTCTTACTAATGGATTCCTTGTCGTATGACACGGTATGTGACAAACATAGGGAGGGTAGTTAAGTTTTTTTGCCTATAGTCGTATGACAAGCAATGTTACACACGCGGTTTCCATGTCAATGGTGGCATCAGATCGGGTTTCTTTGCTTTCTTCCCTGTGTTTACAAATATAGGACGTCAGACATAGACAAACCATTCGTCTGTTTTCCCTCTCTTGTTTTTCACTCAATATGCAACTTTCTTTGCACTCTGCGGTATAACTTTATAAACTTCATGATTAAAGGGGTGGGGTTGTAAGTTGTAGACTTCATAGATTGTTAGGCAGTACTTTTGTCTAAGACCAGATGTGTTGTCGTGGAGTAGATAAGTAGATAAGTGAAAGATGTGGTGAAGGACATACGAAAACAGAGTTTGTTGTATGAGCAGCCATGTGCCTTTATACACAAACTCCCACAATCATTCACCTCTACACTAACACACGTAAGGACACACAAACACTCACCCGCAAACAAACAGGCATAAACACACAAAAAAGAGTCTTGCAAACACACCTGTGCATATACATCCATACAAACACCATGAATATGATACAAACACTTGTGAATATACACATAGGAATAAAGACATGGTACATATATACATACAAGGTTAAGAGACGAGGCAACACGAGTGTAAAACTCTCTCCCCGTAACACGCACATAGTAATTACACACACACACACACACACACACACACACACACACACAACAAAAAACGTAATTCTCATCCCCGTGCACCAAGATGATTCAGTCGCAATAGCTTTTATTTAAACGCGTCTGACATTACTTGTCAAATAACTCTAGTTAATGACACTGACTTGTGCATTAAGACCCCGTTTTCTGTTGTGGCTCAGGAGCTGAACCCCACCACGAAGTCAAATAGACGTAACTGTAAATACTGTAGCACGGGACTCTCAGCTGAAGAGAGCAGGCATCTCGTTCGTGTTAAGAGAGTGTTCAGCTCTTCAATCATCCACGTTGAGAGATTTATAAACAAGCCTTTTTTATTAATCGTCTGTTGAAATGTCATGGGATTTTCAACTGAAAAGGCCGGGTATCTTTATTTAATTCGTTGTAAGAGGGTGCTAAACGCATCACAGACTGACATGAAGAGATCGAGAATTAAACTCTCCTTTGACTATCTCTTTTAAACTGTCAATCATACGTTAATACCATAGGATTCTCAGCTGAAAAGGAGAGGCAACTTTACGTACTTTATTGCAAGAAAGTGTCATTGAGATCAGACACTTCCATCAACAAGAAACTAAGACACACAAAAAAAACTCGACTCATCCTCGGCTGAACCTGTGAACCATTTGTCAAAGAAGCAGTAAACAAGACACACATTCACCTCACTATCTTAACTTGACTCTGACAAATTCGTCGATTGTAATCTTCTTCTGTGATATACTCACAGATCTTTGAAGAATTCCCTCTCGTTCCTTATAGATGTAAATCCTCCTAGTAACCAAGATTTGTATAGCGATAGATAAAACCGCGGAAGTAGATATTTGAAATGGTTTTGATACCAAGGCTATGAAGGGAAAAAAAAACAAAAAACAAAGTAAAACCAATGACAGCATCCTTTGCACAAGACCTCACTCTACCAAACACCTCCTTCATCAACACGAGATTGAAGGAGTACATACATACATGGGATCTAAACCTGCAGAATTAAGAGCCAGACCCCTCCAAATCCCCAACCCTGCAAGCTGGGCAGAAAGCGAGTGGTGGAGACGTCCATTTAGTTCCCTTGTGAGTAGACTTGCTTACCCTGCGACCTCGAGGAGAGGAGAGAAGAAGAAGAAGCAATAGAGCAAAGAGGAGATCTTATCTCCTGCACAAAGACCACCTTGACCCGTGGTAATAACTACCTTCCTTGGACGAGAACATCTTGTCTCGGTTACCGCACCGCCAGACGCAAGCAGCGAGTGTAAACGTAATAAAGCGTGTCATGTGCAAATTGTAGACTTTGGCACTTGGCTCTGCCTGTTGGAGTAGTGCCAGCGGTGCCTGTGTCGCATTACAGGAGGAGGAGGAGGAGGAGGACGACGGAGGGGAGGAGCCATAAGATTCTGAAAGAAATGTTGAATGACTTTAGATATTCTCGTGCGTTCGTTGTGTATTTGTCTGCCTCCTTAGATCATTTTTCCTCCCTTTTCTTTTTCCTCTCACTCGTGCGGGTATTTAGCAAGGTCTGTTCACCATTGTTAACCGAGACACCATAGCGTAGTGAGCCGTCAAGTCAATCATTAAAAGTACTGAAGTCATCAAATTTGAGGCATGGACGATAGACATTGGCTTCAGTATCTCACGAAGCTTTCAGTGCCTCGTTTATCACTCGCTTCTCCGTCAACTCTGAGTGGCAAAAATCTAATCAGCAAAGTCTCTCCTGCTTTCACTTGTGGCGTTTGCTTTTTATTTTTCAATCAATCATGAACCATCTGTCGAATCTTTTAACGTTAACGCAAAGACAGCCGATGTTTTGCTTCAATAAAACCAATCCTGATTCATCAGCCATCATGATTCGAAAGTATGTACGGGACAAAAACAGTCATAAAACAACATGCCATAAGTGCGTCTTTATCATGATCGTTTTTGTCCAATCTAGCAGTAAGGTATGACAAGATTCTTTGTCAGTACGTGGCAGGAGGTGATGGCTTATCTGACGTTATCTTCACCTGTCTCTCTCAAAGTCTTAATTTAGAACTAGACATTATTCTCCCAGGAAGGAGGACATTACGATGGCCAGTGGGATTTATATGCCCAAGAGACTTGGTAAGATGACTCGGCTTCTTCTCTGCAAACATTCATCCTTGAAGAAGAATTGTACCTCGATCACTTTCCAAGGTGTAGCTTAAGTCATTGTGTGTTTGTCTTCATTTTCTCCAAAGATTTCTAAGAGGGTTTGGAAGACCACGAGCGGACAGTCTGTGCAACAATGAGTTGACCAAAATTCAGAAATTTGGAACAAATAAATAGGAGACAACAGAAAAATCGAGTTATTGTGTATGTACAGA
The DNA here is from genome assembly GCF_036320965.1 of Panulirus ornatus. Taxonomy (NCBI): domain Eukaryota; kingdom Metazoa; phylum Arthropoda; class Malacostraca; order Decapoda; family Palinuridae; genus Panulirus; species Panulirus ornatus. The sequence goes on along the minus strand of NC_092260.1, from coordinate 24,712,605 downwards.
ATCGCCACCGAGTATTCTATTCATCTTATTCAAGACTGTTTTTGTGTCCGTTAGATACTCAGAATATCGAGAATGATCATAAACAGGATATTGCTAGAAGTGAGGTATTTCCTCGTTTAAAGTTTAACAAGTTTTAACACAACTCGTGGTTTAATAAACAGTAAATAACACCATTGGCCTTTGACCTAACCCTGATACAAGTTAGGTCAATGATTATATTCACAGACTCATCCTCAGTACACTGTGGACACGACTGACCTTTGACCTGGTCCTTACTGGTGTGATCAAAGGTCATGTTCTTTGTACCCCGACACCACTTAACCGATCCTCAAGGATCAGGTCAGGAACCATCTCCAATGAATCCTCATCAACATCATTGTCCTTTGAACAGACCATTATGCGTCACTTTGATACAGATATGTATATGTATATCTAATATCCCAACTGAATGTTGTATGACATTCAGATACATAAAACAATGCCCAGGTCCCACCGAGACTCGAACTCGGATCTCTGGATTCAAAGTCCAGGGTGCTAACCATTACACCATGGGACCCCATGATATAGACGAGGAGGATAGCAGGTCAAGTGTAAACAGGTTTCTTGATAGAGGCTCGAGTTAGACGCTCGCTCCTCCTCGCTACCACCATCACCACCACAACCACCACTACCACATCATAGGAGAATTGACAGGTTACAGCCAACACCGTGGATGAAGATCGACTTACAATCCATCTCATCTTTTATTCGCTTCACATGTTTTTATGTTTTATAACATCACGAACATTTGTTCCACACGCTGCAAGTGTCTCATGACTCCCCTAACACGTATTCGAAAACTTCTATGAGCGTCTTTCTCAACCGAGCAACTTCGAATCTATCCGGTAACTTCATATCTACAGATAAAGACAACGAGGAGTAAGTGAAACAGCATTGAAAGGCTGATCTTATCCAATGCTCTAAAGCCTTTTAAGCTTGAAATCTAAGCTTTGTTGACTACAGGTGGGCGGCACAGAGAGAGAGAAAGAGGGAGGAAGCTTGAAATCTAAGCTTTTTTGACTACAGATGGACGACACAGGGAGAGGGAGGGAGTGGCGGGTAGGTAGAAATCACCAGATGAAATATATCCTAACTTCTCTCGTCGCAAAGTCTTTTGGCGAGGTCATCATGCAAACGAGTCATGAAGTGACGAAATGTTATGCATGAATATTTAAATCTGTGTTTCCGAGTGGTCATGACGCACTGCCGAGTGCTTTTCGCAAGCACATTCCACTCCAGGCCGCCATGGTTGTCTATTGCTTTTGTCGCGTTTGTGGGAGCTGTCTTTATTTTCTAAAAGCAGTTCTTTATGACTGCGCCAACGTTAGATTGGTCGAGCGAGTTTATTTCTCTGGAGGGCATTTCCTACTGAAAGACTTGGTTCTAAGTTCGAAACTACTTTACTTTACAGCAAGAGTCATAATAAGATTATATTCGTGAGTGTGTCGCAGTCACTCACGATACAGACCGAGACGAACGCACGCACTCACACACTCTTTCGTGTGCTTCCGAGGCAACCACACACACACACACACACACACACACACACACACACACACTCATCGATATAAACGAAACAAAAATATCTTTTAATTATGGTTTGATATAGTTTATGCAAAACAGACAATCGTATTGGATACATCATCACCTTACTGTGAATGATATATACATATATATATATATATATATATATATATATATATATATATATATATATATATATATATATATATATATATATATATATATATATATTTGCTTTCTTTTGAGACGATTCTCTAATCAGAGCAAATCCCTTACAGGAGCTCAGAGAAAGCTCTTAAACCCCACTTTTTATGACACTGTAATCTTAAGGTATCGACCCTGAAGTATAGCTTGGTCATATCCCGTTACAGAATATCCAATCTTAAGATCGATAATCCCATTGCTTTAGCTCAACATCTTGGTATTACATTTCTTTATCACATGCTAGTTTTCTTATCTTCTTAATTCTAATTCATTTTGCGTTTTCCTTGAATCCGAGGATTTTATTATCAAAATATATTTGGATCTTTTTCTTTAAGAGTTAAGTCGTGTTGGTCTTCAAATCTCCGTTTTCTCTTCTTTCTTCTTTTTTCTCTCTCTCTTTCCTCATCGCATAAAACATGGTGTAAGAGACGTGTATAAATGTCAGTATGATCATGCAATTCCCTCTGAATTTTCATGTGCATGAACGATGGCATACGAGCGGTGTATAAAGTATAAGTAAATCTTGTTAGGGCGTTACATGTCGCAGTAAAGTAGACTTAAGCGGATATGTATGCATATCTGGTTCTGTGCTAAGGAGGAGTGTATAATGTATTGTGTGCGTGTGTGTGTGTGTGTGTGTCTGTGTAGATGTAGGAGAGAGAGAGAGAGAGAGAGAGAGAGAGAGAGAGAGAGAGAGAGAGAGAGAGAGAGAGAGAGAGAGAGAGAGAGAGAGAGATGAAATAAAATAAGAAAAGGGGAGAGTTAGTGAAAAGGAGAAAAGGGGAGACATGACAGCAGAAACAGAAGAGTGAAAGAAAGACAAAAGTAAAGCTAGGAAAAAAAAAGAAAAGAAAGATGAGAAAAAGAGGGAAGGAACTTTTCATGTTTGAGTGTCAACATCTCCCGTGTGATCCAACCTCCAGCTTCGTCTTACTGCTTATACAGGGTGTCCCCCAAAAAATGTACTCACTTTTTGGGGACACCCTGTATATCTTGTCTTCCTTGATACACTGATCAAAAAAAAAACTCTGTCAATCTAAAAACAAACCCACTTTATACATATCTATCCAGACATGAAGTGCCATTAATAAAAATATTGTCTGAGATCTTTCGAATTCATGTAATGGAAACTTGGACATCAGAAAAGAATACAGTAATAAACATTCATATATATACTTCAGGGTAACTGCGAAACAATGCGACGCGAAATAAGCCTTGAATATGTAAATTTCCCTTGCACGTTATTTAATACATTCACGAAAAAAAAAAAAAAACCAGAGACCCCGGCCAAAGCAATTGTATTCTTGGAGGACGTCTGTAGACTCACAAAGACCAACCAGAGTCTTGGAGGACTCTTACGTCTTCTCCAGTTATGTAAGTCTGATCCTCCACGTCTTAGAGCTGGGCACACTGCGTCTGCCCAGGCACAGGTGCCAAGCTGGGGCCGCGGTAGAAACGCAATAAACCATGTCAGCTTCAACTGACAGAGGCTGACCCCTTGGCACTATGTGTGAGGGGCGTGCCAGCCGTGCGCGTCTGGCACTGTCGGCTCCAGAGTGAGAGAGAGAGAGAGAGAGAGAGAGAGAGAGAGAGAGAGAGAGAGAGAGAGAGAGAGAGACAGACAGAGGCGGTGCTGTTGGTCGAGAGTTTGTAGGAGGTGGACTGTTCTACTTGTCCTGTATCCTTTATGCGCCGTTGAAGGCGAACTGTACACATGGCGTCGTTTGTATGCGTGTGCAATTTGGTTTCCTTACGTTGTGTTCCACGGCTTAGCTTGATATAATCATAAAATGTCTCTCCTGCTGTGAAATATGCGATACACTCACTCGGGTCCTTGATTCCAGTGATACACGACAGGGTTACGTGATACAGGAGATATAAATCAGAGCGTAATACACTTTGGATATAAAGTTCTCGACTACTCAAGGCCCTGAAACCTAATGTCACCGATTCTAAGGCACGTGTAGATGTTCGAGTGTGTGTGTGTGTGTGTGTGTGTGTCTATCACGTGCACATATGAGGCGACACGTACGCTCCTTGGGGGGGGGGTGGTTTTTAATTCTTCTCGTGAGTTGCCAGACATACCTGTGACCCAACCTGACTCTGACATTACCACACTGCATCAACATGGCAGAGGACGATGCCAGTGAACAGTACGAACGAGATTCTTCGTCACTCCAAATTCCTTGCAAGACCTCGGGACGACGACATGAAGTGTCTGGCCGTTGCCTGCAGTCTCGATGGTAAGCAGGTGCAGAGAGTCGGGGGGCCTTATCGTCAAGAGGCTTGTAGTGGATCGTCGAGTCCAAGCGTTCTTTGCTCCTTCCTTCCTTCCTTCCGATCTTCTTCTGGTGCGTTCGCTCCACACAGGAATCACACGAGGCTTGGTATCATCGCTGGATCATGATGAGTCGCCAAGTTCATCAATCAAAATGTTTAAGAGCAGAAGTTGTCATCAAGATGATGTACACTGATAAAGAAGTTGAAGTGTCTTCGTTCCTTATTAAGAGGAGTTGTTGTTAAGAATCAAACGTAATTGATGTAGGACAGAAGCAGTCGCCTCCTTGATTTCAAGTGAAGCAAAAGAAAAAAAAAAAAATCACCTAAATTTTATTCGTGCACGACTGTTTCCCAGCGAACAGGTGTACAAACGCAGCACCCTCGCCTATTTCTTACCGAGGCAAAGCCCTACCCAGAGTTATATGCACACGACCATTTTCCAGCGAGCAGGCACAAGCAAATGGAACAGCCCTCCGGCCTAATTAATTCTGGTCGAGTGTCGGGTCCTTCCAGGGGGGGCGGGCCGAGACAACACCATCCCCTGATGGCCCTCTCATCACGTGACGCTCACTGATGCTTATCTACCCCGCCGCCTCGGCCTCTCACACCCCTTTCCCTTTCCTCCCCTTTTCTCCGCGACCCAACATCGCCCGCCTCCTTTCCCACCTCATCTCGCACCTTTCCTGCCATTTTCCTCTTACCGCATTGCCTGTTTTTTCCTCCATGTCATCAACACTTTTCTCCCTCTTTTCATCCCTTGTTCACACCCAATCCCATTTTTTTTCCTTTTCATTCCATTCAGTCACATTTTCTTCCCTCCTCACTTTCTTTTCCCTTTTTTCCCTCATCCTTTCTACTCTTTTCCCCCCTCATTATACACCACCTTTCCACCTTCCCGCTCTGATCTTCCAGCATTCCTCATTTCTCCAAACTCACATCACAACCACATCCAAACGTCTCTACCCCTTTCTCCCTATTCGCCACTCCTCCTCCTCCTCCCTCCTAAACTTTCACTTCATCGCATTCCTCCCTTCTTTTTCCCCTCTCTTCCCATGGTAACACCCACGTACCTCCCACATGTTCCCCCAGTCTGCGCCCCAGGACAAACACGAACACCCAGTCAAGACGCTCAATCTTGCAAGGGATGGCATGTTCTTGCCCTGCCCAGGTCTCCTCGAGTGTGTGTGTGTGTGTGTATGTGGGGAAGCACCAGCCCAGCCTGACTCGTGGGTCGCCACAGGCGCTTTGAAAAAGTAGATATCGTGATGACCTGAGGAGGGTCTTCTGATTTTCCCTTGTCCGTCCGCCTCTGCTCCTCCTCTGACACCCCCCCAGCCTCTCTCTCTCTCTCTCTCTCTCTCTCTCTCTCTCTCTCTCTCTCTCTCTCTCTCTCTCTCTCTCAGTGATTACATTAGTAGAAAAAAAGAAAATGGATAAAGAGAAACGCACTCACCCACGCCCCCAAATAGAGGAGAGAGAGAGAGAGAGAGAGAGAGAGAGAGAGAGAGAGAGAGAGAGAGAGAGAGAGAGAGAGAGAGAGAGAGAGCAAGAAAGAGATATAGAGAGACTAGCATATACCTAAGAAAGTCGGGCCGTGTGCCTCGCCTTCTGGTGGTCGCTTTATTGCAAGTCCTCACAATTTATGACACAATCAATCTTTTTTTCTTTTTTTTTAATTCTTGAGCCAGTTTTTATTTCATCTCTCTCTCTCTCTCTCTCTCTCTCTCTCTCTCTCTCTCTCTCTCTCTCTCTCTCTCTCTCGTTTCGTGCCGCTTCAGTGACCCCAGAGGTCAGTCAAGTGACGACCACTGTGGTCGTTTCTTTCTTCTTCGGTACGACTAGTTACGACCCTGAATTACGACCCCTGGATTTTGTTACTGACGAATGAAATTATAGATACATTTGTATTATCATGTTAATAATTTTGATTGGTATGACTTGATGTGGACGGTTCGACCCTTGAGACACGACGTTACGACCCTTGAGACACGACGATACGACCCTTGAGAGACGACAGTACGACCCTTGAGCCACTAAGGTACGACCCTTGAGCCATGATGGTCGGACCCTTGATCAATGACGGTACGACCCTTGATCAATTACGGTACGACCCCTTACAGGATTACTTATACAAATCCTAAAAGCTCTAATAAGAAATATACATAATGAATGAGATGAACGAGTCTCCTACACACTGAAAAAAGCGGTGAATAAAAGTCTCATACACGCTGAATAAAGTGAATGATTTTCGTACCCACTGAATGAAAACCATTCGTACACATTTCCTTCTCAGTTAAGGATAGTTTATAATCATCAGTCCTCACGTTCAGGGTAGTGTAATTAAAGGATTATCCACACAAGGTCCCACCGAGACTCGAACTCGGATCTCTGGATTCAAAGTCCAGGGTGCTAACCATTACACCATGGGACCTTGGGATGGTGAAAAGGGTGAACTCTTTCAAAGTGCAGCGTCCGCTCTCGTATTTCAACGTAATGTTGAAACATAAGGGAGGGATTTACTGGTTTACTGTGGCGTTGTGGGTTTACCTTTTCTGCGCGGCTATATAGTCTACCTGTCTGTCTATCTGTCATCTCCTTTCTATCTATCTATCTATATATATATATATATATATATATATATATATATATATATATATATATATATATATATATATATATATATATATATATATATATAATCTTTCTGTCTACCTATCTATAATCATTTAACCTATAACCGCTTCTGAGGGGCTCCTGCATCTTCAAAGCCAGCACCAATCAGTAGCAGGGAAATGTTGGACTCCTTTGGTCTGATTCCTTCGACGAGAGATTTTGGTAATCCTTTTCAACCACCGACGATGATGAGACTTAGCCGAACGTGAGCTTTTAGAGAGAGAGAGAGAGAGAGAGAGAGAGAGAGAGAGAGAGAGAGAGAGAGAGAGAGAGAGAGAGAGAGAGAGAGAGAGAGAGAGAGAGAGAATACAGGTACATGAATAACTTTTTCCCTTACCATTACCTGTATCATCATAACCTCCTACTGCCCAATTAACTCTACGCAAAATGATAACAAACTGCCCAGCGACCACTTGTCTTCTGCGAAAAAAAAAAAATGATAGAGAAATTCGTCCTATTTCTACAACCTATTTCGTGTTTCCCCATTTCGTTCCTGAACACAATTTTGGCTTATCCTCCTTAACATATATTTTTTGATAATATTAATTCCGCTCTAATAAAGGTGAATGGTGAAAAATTAATGAAAAACAACTGTAATAAGTAAATTATCTAGCCATATATTGTTAATGATACTGAAGTACAATTAACCCGATTCAAAAATTGGCTCCGAAAATTTCATATTACTTAAAAGTGTCGTATAATGAACTCTCTCCTCATCGCAGAAATTCCTGAAACTTTTTCCTAAGTTTATAATATATTGAGAAAGGACTTTTTAAAATGGCTAGGGGACTGGCTAATCTCTCGTAAATCAGTTTCTGATAAATGATGTTACAGGTGATTTTGATGGCTTAATAAGACTCGGATATAAAAAAAGAAAATAGGAAGTGGTTGTTATCGTATCAATAAGTAATAATCGCAGTAACAAACGCTTGAACACGACAGAACGACCCCTGCTAGTTTGACAGTATGACCCTTGAACACGACGGAACGAACCCTCATTATGATGGCGGGATCTTTGACCTGACCTTTAGCGATCAAGTCAAAGGTTAATTCATCATCTTGCTCAAATGTCCTACGGTCGTGTTCAAGGATCATACCGTTAGACACAATAGCACCTGACCTGCAGACATAAAAGCACCTGACCTGTAGACACAATAGCTCCTGACCTGAAGACATAAAAGCACCTGACCTGTAGACACAATAGCTCCTGACCTGCAGACATAAAAGCACCTGACCTGTAGGCATAAAAGCACCTGACCTGTAGACACAATAGCTCCTGACCTGTTGACACAATAGCTCCTGACCTGTAGACACAATAGCTCCTGACCTGTAGACATAAAAGCACCTGACCTGTAGACATAAAAGCACCTGACCTGTAGACATAAAAGCACCTGACCTGTAGACACAATAGCTCCTGGCCTGCAAACATAAAAGCTGTGGAAAGAATAACTCCAAAACTTGTGGACCCAGACCTCTAGATCCAGTGTCTCCCATCCTCCAAGAAATCCTAACAATAGCTTGTAGCCACAACCAAGTTCTGACCTGTAGAAGGCCATTACAACAGCCACTGCCTGTAGATTCATAGTATCTCAACCTTGTAGGCATGATATCCCAAGCCTTTAGCCACAATAGCCTGGGGATGAAGAAACAGTAGTCCCGGCCTGTATACACAAGGACCCCTGACCTCTAAGTAATGCAGCCCCATTTAACCTGTAGATACAAGAAGCCAAGCCGTCAACTCCTCCACCCTTGCCCTGTAGATCTACAAGAAATTCACAGAGAAGACACATTGAATTATGAGCGTCACAGTATTTCCTTGGAGCCAAAATGAGGAACTCCTCATCGCTCATCACTTATGCGTAGAACGGTCCAGGTAAGTCATAAAAGAGATAATCTTCCTTGCGTCTAATTATCTCTGATTACCTTAGTCAACCAAACCAATGAAATGGAATTACATAATTGTTCTCAAGGAACAGTAAACAAAGAAAACATACGGTCACAAAAGAAAAGACGAAGAGAATTCGAAATGTGATAAGAGTGGTAATAATAATGCTTGCTAAATGTAAATTCAAAGCCTATAAGTTACACAGAAAAGAAAAAAAGAATTCAAACGAAAAATTAGCTTCAAATTTACAAATTACGTAGAAATTATTAATGAAAAATAATCAACAGAAAATCCATTTTTTTTTCAACGCAAATACAGTAGTTTACTTATATACAAATATTTGAATACAATTATATGAACATCCAAATATAATCGAAAAGTAATTACAAAATCAAATTGAGAGATATGCGCATATAGTCTATCAGTATATACGATGAAAAAACATGAGGCATCGCGTCCTCTCTTCATCATACAAATTTGTGATGGAATGGAATGGAGTACAGAGCAACTGTACAGTGTAAAACCTCCACAGCTCACAACTCAGTGACAAAGGAAGCAAGGTAAAGCATCATGCAGTGTCATACTCTTAGGACCTCCAGAAAAATATAACTGAACTGGTGATAAGTCATTACAACCCAAGCTCTCACCGACACCTACAACCCAAGCTCTCACCAACACCCACAACCCAAGCTCTCACCGACACCTACAACCTAAGCTCTCACCGATACCTACAACCTAAGCTCTCACCGACACCCACAACCCAAGCTCTCACCGACACCCACAACCCAAGCTCTCACCGACACCCACAACCCAAGCTCTCACCGACACCCACAACCCAAGCTCTCACCGACACCTACAACCTACGCTCTCACCGACACCTACAACCTAAGCTCTCACCGACACCCACAACCCAAGCTCTCACCAACACCCACAACCCAAGCTCTCACCGACACCTACAACCTAAGCTCTCACCGACACCTACAACCTAAGCTCTCACCGACACCTACAACCTAAGCTCTCACCAACACCCACAATCCAAGCTCTTACCAACACCCACAACCCAAGCTCTCACCGACACCTACAACCTAAGCTCTCACCGACACCTACAACCTAAGCTCTCACCAACACCCACAACCCAAGCTCTCACCAACACCCACAACCCAAGCTCTCACCAACACCCACAACCCAAGCTCTCACCAACACATACAACCCAAACTCTCACCAACACCCACAACCCAAGCTCTCACCAACACCTACAACCCAAGCTCTTTCTCACCAACTCTGGCAACTAAAGCTCTCGCCAACACTTCTCCCTCACCCTCCACCATCAGGAGCGCCACCATCGTTACGTAAGTTCTCATTATTATTCGAACACTTGAGCTGGAAATGAGACAGATGCTCGTGTCCTCGTAGGCGATGAGAGGATTCAGTCTGATCGGATTCTCTCTCATCCACTTGGCCCTTGAGCTGGTGGCTGTTGACAAACTTGGATCCACTTCACGAATGCCTGTTGCCAGAGGAATACGAATGGCTGGGGTGTGTGTGTGTGTGGGGGGGTCGGGGTGTGTGGAGGAGGAGAAGGGAAGCTAAAACACACTCATCCTGTCCATTTGTCTACGTTACACCCTCCCTCACCCCCATTCCATCCTGTGGGTCCTCTGGGTTTACTCTTCACGTGGTGTCTGTTGGTTCTCGTCCCTCCGAGGGCGTTTCACGGAGTTTGGTCTTTTATCATTTCGCGGTCATGTTATCTATTCACCTCTCTCTCTCTCTCTCTCTCTCTCTCTGGGTCCACCCTCTTAACGGCCCCTCATGTTCTACTAGCGTTGCCCCCCCCCGGCCCCCCCCTGGCCCTATTAGCCTCTCAGAGTCCTCATTACCGTGAGCTCACACGCACACCTTCAGTAATAACTCCTTAATACCTTTAACACAACAGCCTCCATCCTTCCCTCTCCTCTCCTTCCTGCCTTCCTTCCTCCTGTATTTCTCCCTCCTCCCTCAATTTCTCCCCATATTTCCATCCTGTTTCCCTTAATTCCTTACGTTAACCTTCCTCCCTCTTGATATATCCACAGTTCGCTCCCCCGTTCCAACTGTTGCATGCTTCGTCGCAACCTGCTGTTTCTTTGTTTTAACTTTCCATTGTCTCTCTGTTGCCAAATGTCTTTCTTTCTCTCTCTCTCTAACCCCAGGTCTATTGTTTCTTGTGTCCTCTTGTCTTCACCCTTCCCCCTACCTCATCTCCCCCCTTTCGTGTTTCACCCCTTCCTCAACACCGACATTCATATCCCCCCCCCCTTTCCTCTCCTCTCTCCTCAGCTCCCACACGCATTTTGCTACTCCCTCTCTCATCTCCAACCCTTCTCTCTCCACTTTCTTTCGTTCTTTCCAATTCCACTCCTGCACACATCCGTCACGAAGGGGAAGAAGAGAACCAGAAGGAAGAGGACAAGGAGAACAACAACGACAAGAGAGAAAGACAAGAAAGAGAAGAAGAAGGAGGAGGAGACCAATAAAGATCACAATGCAAGCAGAACTACTTTGCAATTCTTATAAGTGTCTGCAGTCAAGTGACCCCGAGTGGGCTCTCTAGGCGAGGTCGGTGCATTAGTCCAATCTCTCGGCTACATATCTGAGACTATATTGTGCATGTTGGTGGGTGTGTGGGTTGAGTGAGTGAGTGAGCGAATGAATGAGTGTGTGTGTGTGTGTGTGTGTGTGTGTGTGTGTGTGTGTGTGTGTGTGGTCATTGTGTGCGTTCGCGCGTCTGTAACATAAGGCACGTGGGATTTTTATACAGCCTTGATGTCGTTGCAACAATGACCTTATCAGAGTTCTATTTCCGTCTGGACGGTTTAAGGAGAGAGAGAGAGAGAGAGAGAGAGAGAGAGAGAGAGAGAGAGAGAGAGATTGTTTTGGTAGAGAAAGAAACAGACAACAGACAGAGAAAAGATAAAGTGTGCCCAGAAAATCATGAAGAAGACTAGAATAATATCAAAGGAGAGAGAAAAAAAAAAAAGTGTGTGTATCTTGAGCATTATTCTTGGACGTGTTTGCTCTCAACTCCAGGATATTCTTTAGACCTCGAATTCACAGACACTCAGCCAAGCCAACCAGCCAGCTATGTAAAGAAGTGTGTCTTTGTTAAGACAGTCTTAGCTAACCTTGGCCCCCCTGGCCGCTCCCCTCGACCACCACCACCACCACCTGTTGCCTGCTACTACTCCATCCATCCAGGGCTCAACACCCGCTTCTACACTGACAGGAACCTCCTGCTGCAGCCAACCCCGAAGCAGATATGAAGCACTTCATTACTCCCTTACACTGAACGGCATCGACTCATTTTGTCGACCCGTTTTGAAGACTTGAATGTTCCGCTGTGCTTCGTTTTCACGGTAATGATGGCTTGTTGATATGATAAAACTCGTAATATTCTTCTCTAACATTTACCGCAGTCTCTGGTCAGTTAACGTTATACACCAAACTTAAAAGAATGACATTATCATCATTATCATGGCTATCTTATTATCATTGATATGATTGTCATTCACGGGCCGCCCAGGGTCGAGCGCATAGGTTCGAATCCTGGTTACGGCAGTCGGTCCACAGTCACCCCAGCTGTTCATCCACCCCTAGGGGTTGGTCGATAAAACTTTTACCTGGTTCAGGTTGAGGAACATATATACATATATATATATATATATATATATATATATATATATATATATATATATATATATATATATATATATATATATATATTTAATGGGATGGCCTTGATTAGGCCTCAGCTGCCCGTGCCTTATGAGCTAACATAAAAGACCAGTCAATGAACAGCACCTCTGCACCAGGTTACCAATGATTTTTGCCTCTCTCTCTCTCTCTCTCTCTCTCTCTCTCTCTCTCTCTCTCTCTCTCTCTCTCTCTCTCTCTCTCTCTCTCTCATTTATCCTCCTCATCGTCCCTTAATAAAATATCAATAAACAGCTTTCGTTCGTGAAGTGTGGCGGGAATCGCTCGACCCATAACTCCACCGCCTGACGGCGCGTGGCTCGAAATCCTCGACCCCTTTACCCGTGTCTTTTGGAGCGTGTGATGGAGAACGAGGGGTTGTTGAATGCCAGGCCATGGCCTTCGCAGGCTGCAAGGCGTGTATCGGGATGACGCAAGGAGGAATCTGGACTTGCGACCCTCGCAACATCGTAGCAGATCGGTACAGGACTCGAGACGTAAAGTTCCGTGATGCATATACGCGATGTAAAGGCTAGCCCCCTTCTACTTTGTGGGCGTTCAGGTGGAGGGCGTGGTGGGCGCCTCGGAGCCTTTTGTTGAACCTGCTTGGTTGAACTAAGATTGAAGACGCTGGCGAGAGAACGCATGAGGGTCGAACTGGATCTTACATAAAGGTTCAGGCTAAGCTATTAAGGCTTGAATGGTGTTCTATACTGTTATGCTGTACACTGGACTGGATGTCTGCGTCGTCTTTACTCTTCAACAATACGCATCATCTAACAGTTAGTTAGAACTATGGTAAGCATTTGGTTCTTCACTTGGATAGCATAAATGTTTCAAAAGTTTTCCTGTTATGAGTGAAATTTATTGATTCTGGGGGAATTTCTAAAGCACTAGAACAGCCTTTGGCACGAACGCCCTTGGCACGAAAGAGATGTCGAGAAACTTAAAGATTTCATTGAAAGATATTTCTTAATAGTAAGCAAAGTATATTTCTCTGATAATATGTTCATTTCAAAGCTTTTCCTCCTGGCCTGTTGTGTCAGTGCAATTCTTAGTCTAACAAGTTTTTATGAAAGAATATATTAAAAGCTGTTCATGGACATCAAGATCAACAAAACATTCGTATCATTTTGCTCAGGATTCGAATGTGTATCCAAACACCAATTGATAACATTGAACCCAAAGCTTTTGATGAATCTTTTGGAGGTTCAAACTGGCTATAAGATAACCCGGTGGGTGATGACGGGTAAACTTCCTTCCTCTGACAACGTAGGAAATAGAAAGCTACTGATTTTGCATTTTGTTCACTGTGAATGAACTAATGACACAGTAGATATTAATAAATGTGTTTATGTGAGTGATATTTGATATGGACCAGAGACAAAGCATCAGTTTATCGCACGTGATCATAAGAGCGTCTTACATTAGCTCAAACTATAGACCTGAGCTCACCCGATGGGCTAATCGTCCACAAACGAGTTAGAAATAACGAAATTTATTCATCGTAAGATAAATAACTTAAAAAAAAAAAAGGTCAATCAGTTGGACACAGGACGCAATTCGCCCCGCAGCACGTCACGACTAACACAAGGAGGCCTGGATAAACCGCGTGGCCACGACAGCAAGAAGAAAAACAAGTGGTTTCCGCTCCCTCGAGCGGAATAGCCAGCCATTTGACTGTCAGATTGGTCATCCCTGGCCATGAGCACAGACGGGAGGACCTTCTTTCCAGTGCATGGCGAAGCCCAAGACATGTACCTGCAACCCTCCTCCTCCTCCCTCCTCCTCCTCCTGCTGGAGGAGGAGTATTTTCAGAAGTGTTGACGGTGTCGAAACTACAGAGACTCGCTTCAATTACAAATATCAACGATACGAAACAACAAGATTGGTATAAAAGATTTTAGAGTCGAAACTAAACTGAGGTTTATCGAAGCGCTTCGGGACTCAGAGAGCTTTCTTGGTACTGGGGTCGTCCTGGGCAGACTGGAGCTTGGATGAGGGAAGCCCTCACCACGACTCGCCACGCCATGAGAACTACCGGCCCTTTGTCACGGTCGGCCAGGCTTCTCTTGCTCACCTCGTGGGACGATCGTCCCTCTACTGCTCTCTCTCTCTCTCTCTCTCTCTCTCTCTCTCTCTCTCTCTCTCTCTCTCTCTCTCTCTCTCTCTCTCTCTCTCTCTTAATCCATCTTTCTCTTCTACTGTGGCTTTCTTGTGCTCCTCTTATTCCCTCCCTTTTCATCTACATTTCTCTCCGTCTTTCATTCGCTCTTCCTTTATCTAACCCTCTTTCTTCTCTCGTACTCTAACCCCTTTCCCTTATCTTTTTTTTTCTCGTTTTCTCCCTTCCATTCCACCTTCAAACATCTACAGACCAACTCCACAACTACCGCTACCGTCATGGCTGTCACCTCCTCCTCATCCTCTACATCCAGCCATCGGAAGAGAGCGATTCCCTCGACGGACATTCCACCACAGTTCCGCCGCTGCCGGAAGGCAGGTAACTAAGCAGGCTGGTGGACGGACGGACGGGCGGGCGAGCGGGGGAGGGAAGAGGAGGAAGACAGCCCAGCGACAGAGGCACAAGACCGGCGGAGTGGCAGAGAGAGAGGAGAGAGAGAGAGAGAGAGAGAGAGAGAGAGAGAGAGAGAGAGAGAGAGAGAAGTGCACGTCTGCCAGGGTGATGATACCCGGGTCCAGCTTCCATTATAATCCTCAAACTCTATCCCTCTGCCAACGCACTCGTTCCCGCACCTCAATAATTGTCGCACCTCTGACAGGTTTCCAGAATTTTTGCTTTTTTTTTTTTCATCCCACTTTGCTCTCCTGGATGGAATGGTTAGTGCCGAACTCGTCAGCGTGGTCGGTTGTAAACGTTTTCTGTCAGAGAGGTTTCTACGGGGGCGCGTTTGGGTTGGTCTTGTGTTCAAGGTGATGTTGGGTTCTCCGAGACGAACTTGTGGCTGAGTTGTGTTTCTGGTGCGCGCGCGTGTGCGTGTGTGTGTGTGTGTGTGTGTGTGTGTCTGAGGCAAGGCTGCTCCGCGTTAGGGGCAATGTCTAGACTGCATTACGAAGGGGATGGAAGGGTTCGCCTGAAGTTGGAGTGAGATAAGAAAGTTTATGTAGGGCTGGGCTGATAGCTGTTTTGCAGGGATATTATGGAGGGGGAGGGGATATTTTGGAGGGGGTGGGATTATTTCGGAGGGGGAGGGATTTATTTTGGAGGGGAGGGATTATTTTGGAGGGGGAGGGATTTATTTTGGTGGGGGAGGGATTTATTTTGAAGGGGAGGGATTTATTTTGGTGGGGGAGGGATTTATTTTGGAGGGGAGGGATTATTTTGGAGGGGGAGGGATTTATTTTGGTGGGGGAGGGATTTATTTTGGTGGGGGAGGGATTTATTTTGAAGGGGAGGGATTTATTTTGGTGGGGGAGGGATTTATTTTGAAGGGGAGGGATTTATTTTGAAGGGGAGGGATTTATTTTGAAGGGGAGGGATTTATTTTGAAGGGGGAGGGATTTATTTTGAAGGGGGAGGGGATATTTTCTTTTTCCCTCTTTATTTCTGTGTAACGATGGTACGTGTAAGGATGTTCATCTTGCGAAACGTGTATTTGGAGTGAATCTTTTTAAAGTGAAAACTTTACTACGTAAAACGGAGGCATATTTACCATTGTTAAGACAAGATATATTCAAGATATATTGGTATACTAATCATATAGGGAAATGCTAACTAGTGGCTTAATCCCTTGAGGACACTGATGTCACCCTTGAGCCTTTAAGCTTACCCTTATTTCACAGTCAGTGTCAAGGGCCAGGTCATGCGAGCCCAAGCGTCCTGCCACCTTGATCAAGGGTTGTAACCGCTGTCATCAAAAGGTTCAATAACGCTCCAAGACGACGAGCAGAGGAGCGCCCCGTGTGCGTGCCAGCCAGCAAGCACGAAGAGAGAGAGAGAGAGAGAGAGAGAGAGAGAGAGAGAGAGAGAGAGAGAGAGAGAGAGAGAGAGAGAGAGAGAGAGCCAGCCGCGCGACACAGGCGTAGGGCTACGGACAGACTAAACGTCGTATAATCTGAACACACTACGATAACGTAGCCGACAGACTGGCTGGTCTGGTCTGGCTTGAGCGCCACTCTTATCTCCTCGGCTGCAGGCTGCCGGGGCGGTAGTTTTGGCAGGTCGGCAGATACCGTCCCGATACCCCCGAGCGTGTGGTACCTACAGACAATAGAGGGCGGTACCCTCCGCCTCCCCCCACCGGCCACAAGGATCAAAATAACCTCTAATCCCGACGGTCATCTCGTCCTTACTGCCGGGGATGTTATGAGCTGCGGTCGTGTTCGGTACCCACACGAGTCGAGACCCTTTACATTGTTGCCTTTAAATTCCTTTATCGTTTATGGTCTTGGCGGAATTTAATGCTAATCACAAGGCTCGAGACCTTGCCAGGTCCTGGTGGGGCTCGGCGTTCGAATCCCGTGAAGTCTCGAGATATATTGGCCTCTCATACTCGTACAATACACAGACGCTGTGTATATTGTGTATGCTGTGGGAGTGGCGGGGGTATGCTTGCCTTCCCGCTGCGTATGACTGAGGAGGGACCTTATACATGACCCTCGACGGGGGTAGTGATGTTGATTATCCCCACAGTTCTTTTTTTTTTCTTTTAAATAGACTTATGGCACAACTGTTCCTTGTTCCTCTGCTCAGTCTTTGACGAAGCCTTATTTCCATAATTCCCCCTCGTTTCCTGGTTCTTTGCATAACCTCTGATTGCCCTTGCCTATTCCCTCCCTCCCTCCCTCCTCATGTTCCCACCCCCTCCTCCTCCTCCTCCTCCTCCTCCTCCTCCTCCTCCTCCTCCTACCCCTGATTCTCTCTTACCTTCCAATCTCCCTATTTTTGCTCTTTGTTTACCATTTCCTTCGGTTTCCTACGTTTGATCCTCTAATCCTCTTCTAGTCTCATCAACCGCAGCTCCCTGAAGCCATGGGCCGTCAAAGTGATCTTGTGTCTCTTCACTTCACTAACCTGAGGCACAAGTCTTACCTTATCATGTCTTACCGGCTACGTCTCGGCTTACATCGATATCTACCCCATTAAAACATCATTCATCATTCTGTGTAGCTTCGAACCTGACTTGGTTTAATTTCTAGACGTACATAATCTCATATTCTTTAACCCCTTAACCCCAAGCATTTCTTGTCTATACACCCCAATTATTAGACTTCAAACTTACCTTTCTTGCTTTGTGATCCCCATAATGTCCCTAGGATCTATACTCATGACACAATTATACATCACTTTATTCCGTATAGTCTGGGATCTTCATTATTCTGATCTCCGAGACTTTAAAAGCCCTTATTTACATACCCCTTAACCTCAAGTCCAACATACCTACCCTCCTCATTAGGTCTGAGATCTACATATCTCTACTCTTAACCCCCAGATCCGCCTGGCATCTCTCTCCAATTTGAGTGCCTACTGATGTAAGTCTCAGATTCCTTTTCTTATCTTCACCTATCGAACTTCTGAGATCTTCTCAGCTCAATCGTTTGGACCTTTG
>NC_092260.1:24644698-24692198 GCF_036320965.1 Panulirus ornatus | reverse complement strand
TGATGTGGGGGTGCAGACATGAGAGGGAGATGTGTAATGATGTTAATTCTATTTTGATAGTATAGTTTATTCCAATTTTAAATCGATCATTATTCAAAGGGAACTTTTATGAATAATAACTTCACGAGCAAGATAGCACGACCTTTGAGCACAACTGCACGACCCTTGAGCACGACGGCACGACCCTTGAACACGACGGCATGACCCTTGAGCACGACGGCACGACCCTTGAGCACGACGGCACGACCCTTGAACACGACGATACAACCCTTGAGCACGACGGTACGACCCTTAAGCAAGAAGAAATGATGTCTAGATACGCCAATACTATCCTTCATCACAATGGTGCAACCCTTGAGTACGACGGTACGAACCCTAAACAATACCATTCGATCCTCGAACACGACAGCTCGATCCTTAAGCACGATCTTTGAGTAAGACAGTTCGATCCTTTATGGAAGATATTACGTCTCTTGGTTAATGATAGCCTGAGATTTGAACAGACCCCCTTAAAAGTGATTGAACCACACATAACTAAGGTAAAAATGATTTTCAAACAATAGGTTTGCTACAACAAACGTTATGGTCGTATATACGTAGTTAAATCTCTTATCAGTAACACATTTTGACATTCTATGTCACTCCTTATACTTCTTTCCTACCCCTCTGGCACGATTTATTCAAAATAAAAAGTAACACTTTCGAAGCACCTCGTTCTGACAAGGGTAGTGTATAAAGCTTTGTACACAGCTGGAAAGCATGTTTGTTGTTGGTAACAGTTGCTACGAAAGACGACCTTAAAGGACGATATTTGTGTTGAGGTTGGCAATACTGTATGTCAATGGTTACCAACCGGTGACGTGTTTTTTTTTCTTTTTTTTCTCTACGCGTTAACCAGCGAGAAGATTGGCCTTGTTAGATGGCGGGAGCGTCGCCTCTTTCTGAAAGGATCTAACGTATCACAAAGTCTTCCGTTTACTCTCTAGCCTCATCGAGATGGATCTAATTACCCAGAAATCCACCAGCTCCCTCTCCCTTCCTCCCTCCCTTCCTCCCTCCTTCCCTCTCCCTTCCTCCCTCCTTCCCTCTCCCTTCCTTCCTCCCTCCCTCTCCCTTCCTTCCTCCTTCCCTTCCTTCCTTCCTTCTTCCTTCATTCCTTCCTTCCTCCCTCCCTCCCTCCCTCTCTCCCTCCCTCCCTCCCTCTCCCTCCCTTCCTTCCCTTCCTCCTTCCTTCCTCCTTCCCTTCCTTCGTTCCTCCCTTCCTCTCCCTTCCTTCCTTCCTCCTTCCCTTCCTTCCTTCCTCCTTCCCTTCCTTCCTTCCTTCCTCCTTCCCTTCCTTCCTTTCTTCCTTCCTCCTTCCTTCTCCCTTCCTTCCTTCCTCCCTCTTCCTTCCTTCCTTCCTCCCTCCCTCCCTCTCCCTTCCTCCCTCCCTCCCTCTTCCTTCCTTCCTTCTTCCCTCCCTCCCTCTCCCTTCCTTCATCCCTCCCTCTCCTGAGGATTATCCTTGGTCCACCTCGAGCAGGAGGGGAGGCCATCACAAGGGCAAATACGCGATAATTGGTACTAGAGAGAAGCCCATTGCTGCGGCTATACACACACACACACACACACACACACACTCTACCCTGGGTGAGTGTCGTGGTGGTTGTAGCGGTGGTTGTCGTGGTGGTGGTAAGTGCTGGTAGGAGGTAGGGGAACGATAGGGGTTGTGGTGGTGAATGGTGGTTGTGGTGGTATTGGCGAGAGCGGGTTGGTAGTGGAGGGTTGGGATGGGAGAGGTGGAGATTGAGTTAGGGAGAGATGGTGGTGACTGTGGTGGAGAAATAGTAGCGAGTAGTTGAACAGACGGTGGTGGAGGCAGTAGTTGTAGGGTGTGGAGGTGGTGGTGGTGGAGGCAGTAGTTGTAGGGTGTGGTGTGGTGGTGGTGGAGGCAGTAGTTGTAGGGTGTGGAGTGGTGGTGGTGGTGGCAGTAGTTGTAGGGTGTGGTGTGGTGGTGGCGGTGGCAGTAGTTGTAGGGTGTGGTGTGGTGTGGTGTAGGCAGTAGTTGTAGGGTGTGGTGTGGTGTGGTGGAGGCAGTAGTTGTAGGGTGTGGTGTGGTGTGGTGGAGGCAGTAGTTGTAGGGTGTGGTGTGGTGTGGTGGAGGCAGTAGTTGTAGGGTGTGGTGTGGTGGTGGTGGTGGCAGTAGGGTGTGATGTGGTGTGGTGGTAGGATGGCTGGTGGTGAGTGGTCTCCCGGGAGTTGAGTAAATAGTACACACGTGTTCAAACACACAAGGGAGATATACATCCACACACACACACACACACACACACACACACACACACACACGTGCATACAAACACATAAGTAAGCAAAGACACCCACAAAAGCACAAAGTTATATATGTACACACACACACACACACACAGGACGATGGTAATCAGTAGCGAGGGTCGCAGACGCTAAGTCAGGGTTGTGGTGAGGACTTGTGTGGTCACGTCGTCTGGGGATAGAGGAGGTCTTAGGACGGAGGAGTGGCAGGGGGGAGGGACAAGACTTAGAGGGGAGGAGGGGCAGGGGGGGAGGGACAAGACTTGGTGGGGTGAGGTGGGGTGCAAACGGGAGAAGAGGAGCTAAGGTCGTGGCTAAGTTTGGTGGGTGGGTGAGGGAGGGAGGGAGGGTTTGAGGAGGAGGGGGTCAAAAAAAAAGGAGTTCTGATCCAGTCTAGGGAGATTATATAGCGACAAGGACAACGAAGAAAAGAGCTCAAGGAGGGCGAGAGATGGGAAGGTGGAGTCTCTTTTCAGTGACAAGAGTCGTTCACCAGTACAACGGGATTAGTGAGAAAGATATTACTGGAGGTAACGCGTAATGTTAGGGAGACGAGGAAACAAAATCCGAGCGAGAAGAAAGAATATCCTGCAAAATTCAAGGAAGAAGGGTTAGGGGCTCTGCCATAACCAGGGGGAAGGGAGAAAATCCATCCAAAGCCAGAGGAAATAGGGAGAACATCCAACCAATATAGTAAAGGGAGATTATCGAAGTATGAGTTACCACCAACAAGGCTCAAGGGAGAGAGAGGGAGAAGGCGAGGGGCTCATTAACCTCTGCTGCGGACACCCAAAGGCACCTCTACAAGGTCTGGGTAACGCGGGCGCATCACCCTACCTGACTACCTTATCTGATCCTCCGTCTGCCAGACTACCTCCCAAAGTCGCCCAGCAGCAAGCCCGTGGCGACACACACCTCCTTGAGAAATCGTCAGCTCAGGGTATGGACACACAACGCTCGATTTCACACAGCGCACACAATGGAGGAGAAATCGTGTTGGATTGCGCGATAGCCGAGGCGCATATATGGATGACAATCAATTGTGTGGAAAAAGCATTCATTCCCTGTACCGTACCCTTGGTCAGATATTGTTGGCTTGAAGCCTCTGGGCATGACTTTATGACCACTGAGCACGACAGGACGGCTCTTGAGCACGATGGTATTACCCTAGATCACGACGGTACGACCCTAGAGCACGATGGCACGACCCTTGAGTAACGACGGTAAGACCTTTGACCACTACGGCACGACCCTTGGGTATGACGACCTGGCTTATGACACAGATCTGGAGGGTTATACCGTCGTGCTCATAAGTCGTACCCGTCGTGCTTGAAGGTCGTAACTTCCTACCCCAAGCGTCGTACCTCCATGCTCAAGAGGTTGAACGCACAACAGAGCCCTCCCCCCCCCCCCCCGGCGTGTGTGTATGTACATATGTAGTAGGACAATTCGTCTCTGTCTCTCGTTACATCATAAACCTGAGCGTAAACATCAGCAGCGGTTGTTAAGCACTCAGCCGGCTTGCCGGGCCCTGAGACACACACACACACACACGCACCATTGGGCTGCCTACCTAACAACCATCGTGCTCCCCCAAAACCACTCCCACAACTTAACGAGCTGGTCGCACCCAGAGCAGTAGCCACCACGCCTGAGGTTGTGTCTGATGGGAGGCGCCTGATTTATGTACCTTGCCTGTGGTTGAAGTTACATTCTGACGCCGGGGTAACACAGAGCTAAGCCACTAGGGTACGTATGGTTCTTCCCTTTATTAACATGCTTTGGTATTTGGCGTGTCGGTCATAAATCTGGCTCAAGTTAGAGCTCGGAAGAAAGATAAGTAATGATGGTGTTTATTGAGACGTATATTACGAGACACTGAAGCCAATTATTTGAGTGGAATTTATGGTTAAACAAGAGAATATGGCTATATAAGTGTATATAGTTGATAAAACTGGTCATTTATCCGAAATCTTTGTTGCTGTATCAAGCCGGCGAGAAATTCGAGGATGATGAACGCGGTCGGCAACGAGCGAGGCGTAAACAAGCGGAGGAGGTCTTTTGACGGGCCGGAGTGAGGGAGTGTGTGGCGGTCGAGGCTGAGCAGAGAGAATGGTAAACATATTTCCATGACACACGATCTAGTTCTTTTCAAATACCTAACATTATTCGCTGCAGATGCAACAATTACTTCTCCTGTAAATCTACGACTTGAGAGACACTACGAGTGTGTCGAAAACAAAGTGGGGGCCTGGCCGAGGGTGGGCGGGTACTGGTTTGCCGTGCATTAAACACGACAGCAAGAGAATGGATATGGGCCAATGAGGCTATTGCTTCGTTTGATTCGAGAGTTGCCTTGCTAACGGCAAATGAATATATATATATATATATATATATATATATATATATATATATATATATATATATATATATATATATATATATATAATATATATGATGGTGTTAGCGTCGTTATAACCAGCGATCGTTAGGTCGTTAACACCCTTAACAGCCATAACGATCAAGTAACCTAAATCATTCCATAAACACAGAAAATGGGAGTACAATCCAACAATACAAAAGAATACAATATAATACAATACAACAATATGATACAACACAACATTCCTAACGTAAAGACTCATATTTGTCAAACTAGGACCCACCTGTTACCCTCCACCGTCGATGTATTGTACCCACACCTCTCCACCTAACCCCCAAGCCAATGACGCTTCAACTCCCGCTACCACCCAAATGTTTTGTCTCTAGTGTATCTATTCAAGACGAGCAGCAGAATTCTTTAAAACTATTGTCTCTGATGTCTGTCTTTACACAAACAGAAATATGTAAAACTAAAAGCGAAATGATATAATCGAGATAACAAATATGGCAACACTGACCATGCTTTCTAGAAGACTTGGAAGAGACGAGCGATATCAAAACTAATTGTCTGTCGAGGTAAGCACGAGCAGTACCACTTGTCACAACAAAAGCCAAAACTGGAATAAGCTCTGAGTGAAAAGCCTCGTATGGGTGTGTGTGTGTGTGTGTGTGTGAGGAGGCAATAAGTGGTTGTTGTCAACCGATACTTAATGGTAGTTTGCTAAAAGACTATTACGTTATATAAGAGGTTGTATCTTTAAGTTTCGTTCTTTATTTACTGTTGTGCGGTCTTAGGCTTGACGGGTACCAATAAAACAAACGAAAAAAGAAAAAAGAAAAAAAGAACTGAAATCGTGAAATTTTATGCTCTCAAATTTACGACACGCTCGAACTTGTTTGAAAATGAGGCCCAAACAATTCAGCAGTTTGCTGATCGTGTGGATGGCATAAGGACGATCTGGTATATATATACCTGCAGGGTCTGCTTCCGTACCATTCGCCTCTGGTGTGTGTGTATGTGTGCGTGTTGAAACGACGCCTGCAAAGACCCAAGCGACGAGGGACAAATGAAGACCCGACGGAAATAATCAGATTGGCACGACACGTCACAGGAAATGGCTTCAAACGCGGTTAGTATCTCATTTGGTTAATTGGGGCTTCGAATCCGGGTACTCGAGTCGTGCTTATAGACACTAATGCTTCATTTACACGGTCCGAAGCACCGGGAGGCCGGCAGTTCGATCAGGTTGAAGCAGTTGCCCATTTATACCAACATCCGTGTGTAAATTCGTCTATTTGTCAGGATTGATACAGCTCATCGAGTCTAATTAAGAGAAGGATTTACATTCGTCGGTGATTTAAACATGTATTTAATGGTAAACTGTAGCAGGCACTATGCTAATGTAGAATAATGCCTGTATCATAATCATTACTTCACAAGGTCAACACCTGCTAATGTATAGTTGTATCAGATACCTTGCCTATTCCCCAGAGCTGTTTGACAACGAAAAAGGAAGGAGATACAGATGTTTCCATAGCAATATAGAATCCACAGTGGCGGAAAAAAAAAGAAAAATCATTTCGCGTCATTTTTATGGAAATAAATAATGATATTTGCTGTTCGTCGAAGTAGAAAGTTATAAAGCTCATCATTTATATAAGTAAATAAAACTCGCTGTTTATCGAAATCAGGATAATATGAACCATCGCTTCACAAGGCTCGTACTTTATGAAAAGGTGTAAGTAAAACGTGTTGTCTATCGAAATCAATACATTAGTCTTAAAGGTTAGAAAGTACAGAGTTGATCATGCGGATTATATGCCACGGACCCATGTTATAATACTCGGTTGATGCAAGGCTGGTGCATGATGGTATCCATCGTATATATCTTCCCTTTCCTATGGTGTATGATGGTATCCACCGTATATATCTTCCCTTCGCTATAATTTGCAGCGAGATCCATCACCATCGCCACCATCCCTCCTCCTCTATTTTGACCCGACACCGCCGGGGCCAGCAGCTGGCTGGCTGGCTGGGGGACGCGACAGACGCAAGGGAGGGTAATGATTAGCCCGGACCGACCAGACGACCGCGGGGGTTGATATGTTCCCTCCGCCACCCACTCTCCCCGCCTTCCCTCTCTCTCTCTCTCTCTCTCTCTCTCTCTCTCTCTCTCTCTCTCTCTCTCTGACACACACACACACACACACTCAAAAACTCAAACACACACACACACATACACACACATACACACACACACTCTCTCACAAACACATACACTTACGAACACACACACACACACACACACACACACACTACGACACACACACACACACACACACACACACACACACACACACACACACACACACACAAACATCTTCAGTTTCCATAAATCCATTTTCATACACATATTCAATGTTTAGTCGTATGCTCATAAATGTTGATATTCGGATGTGAAAACACGTAACAGTATTGAGGTATGCCAAGGTAATACACTAGTTGCTGAATAGTATTTCGTGGTTCTGTTTTACGGGTTTGCAGACAGACAGACAGACAGACAGACAGGCAGCTAGACAGACGGACAGACAGACAGACAGATAGACTGAAACAAATATCAAACGACTGAGATAAAATGAGACATGTTTCCCTCGTTGAGCATGGAAGAGGTATAAAACGAGGTCGCGTTAACGAGCAGTTACGGAAGTCTCTCTCGCCATTCTTTCAACCCTAGAAAAAAAAAAAGATACTAGAGCAATAACATGGGTTATAACTCTCTTAATTATCTGTGATCCCACGATCATTTCGTAGTCATTAGCAACCCTCCCTTTATGCAGTACAAGACGCCCCCCTCCCTCTTCACGTTGGGTAAAAAAAATATATATATAAAAATAAGACTCTTGATTGATTTTGTGGTGTTTAGTGTACTTGTGGGAGATAAAGGA
This sequence comes from Panulirus ornatus, assembly GCF_036320965.1. Lineage (NCBI taxonomy): Eukaryota > Metazoa > Arthropoda > Malacostraca > Decapoda > Palinuridae > Panulirus > Panulirus ornatus. Next base: position 24,684,560 of record NC_092260.1, on the reverse strand, counting down.
CCCTCGTGGGCTGGGTTCGTGAGAGGCTGCTTGGAATAAAGGCGGTGTATGGATGGGCGTCTGATTAATGTTTGTATGTTGCGGAAAAGAATTTTAAACTCGTGTTGCTTCGTCTCTTAACCTTATGTATATGTACCATGTTTTTACTCCCATGTAAGCGCGCCCGCGCGCACACACACACACACACACACACACACACACACACACACACACACACACACACACACACATACCAGCCTAAGCCAAGTACTCATCCATCGACTAGCCCCAAGCGAGAGGGATGAACACCTAGGGTTAGGACGAAAGTCATCCACATTCCCCCATCCTTCCACCAGTACTACCCCCCCCCTTCCCCTCCCCATCAGTCCCTCCCCTATCCACCAGCAGCCAACAGGAAGCCGCGCGCCCCAGCGTGGGAGATACTCACTAACCGTGGGAAATCCTAGGTGGTCCGTGGGAACTTGGCGCCAGCCAGTACAATGGTGACGCTCGTTACCATCCTGTCTGTAATGTGCTCCAACTGACGTGCGAAAAAAAAAGTAGACCATCATAACCATTTTCTTTGAACCCTGTAGGTTGTCTGTACGTACGTATGTACGTGCTTGTGAACTGGCGTCGGTTTTTTTCTGCTTGTAAGAGCAATATCGGTTTTACTAAAACATTACATTTTTCTATACTTTTTCAGAGCGAGATTGAAGAGGACGTGGTCGAGGAAAGCAAGAGTGGACGACACGGGCACCTTTGTTCATGTGAGTACGTAACTGAGAAATACGTTTACATAGACAAATTACTTTTAGATAGACAAATTACTTTTAGATAGACGTATTGCTTTTAGATAGACAAATTACTTTTAGATAGACAAATTACTTTTAGATGGACAAATTACTTTTAGATAGACATATTACTTCTAGATGGACAAATTACTTTCAGATAGACAAATTACTTTTAGATAGACAGACATATTACTTTTTAGATAGACAAATTACTTTTACATAGACAAATTACTTTTAGGTGGACAGATTAAGCGTGATGTCTTTTTCTATATTGAGAAGTTAAGAGACCGGGGTCCCCACGACCGCAAACACCCCTCCACACACACACACACACACACACACACGAGTGTAGATAGACCTCCCTCCCCGTACAATACCATGTACATAAATAATCACACCTCAATTGTTCGGAAGAAAAATCAAAACCCGATACAATATCGTATATACCTGACATCCTACGTGAACCCCAGAGCAGGACGTACCGAACAGGCAGTACAAAGATAAACAAGAAACAAAGTGTAGCCAGTGAAAATAAGACGCGAGTTCCCTTTTACACCCTGCCGACCCATGTACTTGTATAGACTAATTAGCCTATTAATCAAGCCCGGTACGGGGGCAACACACAGTGACCTCTCCTGACCTCTGAGAACCCCACTGCAACACAAGGCATCTGTTGACCCCCAGAGCGCGTGACCTTTGTCGCTGGATGTAAATGGAAGTCAGGGATGTGTGTGTGTGTGTGTGTGTGGGATGAATCTTGTTTATCACAGAGTTGGGTGAGAATGTTTTGTTTACCATAGTGAGGAAGGTTCTCTTACGTGTCACAGTAGTAGCTAGGATGATCTTGTTTACGATAGTATCAGTCTGGAATATCTTGTTTGCGTTAGTGTAACCCGGGAAGACTTTGTTTATACATCAGCATTATCCAAGAAGATCTTTACGGTGTGAGTGAGAAAGTTCTTGTTTACATCTGTGTTGGCAGGAAGATCTTGTTTACACCTTAGTAAGATTATGTTTATCGTGAGGATCGCTGGAGAGGATTCATCCACTCCTTTACTTGTCAAGGAGAGAGAGAGAGAGAGAGAGAGAGAGAGAGAGAGAGAGAGAGAGAGAGAGAGAGAGAGAGAGAGAGAGAGAGATCAAGAACCAAAGTTCCTGTGCAAGAAAAGTAGTAGTTGAAGCTCTGGTATTTTCCAAGAGCCTCTGGTGGTGACTGCATTTACTATCATCCACACACACACACACACACACACACACACACACACACACACACACACACACACACAGAGTTAATGTAATTCCTCTCTCTCTCTCTCTCTCTCTCTCTCTCTCTCTCTCTCTCTCTCTCTCTCTCTCTCTCTCTCTCTCTCTCTCTCTCTCTCTCCCTCCGGTAAAACTGAACTCGTATCTCTTTCAAAACTCGCATGGGACAGATAACTTTTACGCCAGCATTTAACAGTACATAATTTCGCGTTAGAATTATCTCTCCGCAAAGAGAGAGGACCAGCCATACGGAAGGAACACTTACTAGAGCCTAGTTGATCATGTCGGGGGTCAAAGGAACACCATTGCTTCATCCTATATGATTGGGTCATACGCTAAGAGAACACATACGCTTCGGATCCCAATCTCTTGTCATTTCTTATACGACTGGGTCATGATTAAGTAAACTTAATCACCTAGTTGATGTTAATTAAAGAGGTAAACTTACCACTTCCTACATGATTTAGTATGGTTAAATGAATCTAATCACTCAATGATACGGATTAAAAAGATATTCGAATCTCTTATCATTCTTCTATGATTAAGCCACGGTTATATAAACCCAATCACTTCGCCGCTGCTGCCGGTTAAGGAGGTATACCAATCGCTTAACCAATTTTTATGCGATTAGATCACAGCAGAGTGAATCCAATCGCCTCTTCTCCACAGGTAACAAAAAATGAACCCTAATCAGTACCTTACAAGATTAGACCTACAGACAAGAGACAATAATCCCCTTATCCTTACGAATCAAATTGGTATCCGAATCACCCGCCACTGAATAGCTCGCAGTGGAGGGGGACCCAATCGCCTCATCCCCCCCCCCCCAGTTAAAGAGGCATCTCTCCTCCTGATTTAAACACACACACACACACACACACACACACACACACACACACACACACACACACACACACGCAAGGTTACGAGACGGGGCAACACAAGTGTAAGAATTCCCTCTCTGCCAGTAACACACACAAATGGTAATCACACACCACACACACACACACACACACACACACACACACACGGAACTCCCTATTCTTTATGACGTTCCACCCATTCCTACGTCGGGCTTTAGCTGGTGCCTCGGCATGAATCACATTACTCCACTTATACTCGCGCACTGGGCAATTCTGGTGGATGATATTTCACGAGCGGTTAGCAGTAAAGAACTAACCCTACCGTTATGTTGTGCTGGTTAGTTGGTTGTTAGAGGGATAGAGAAAGATATGGGAAAGGTATATGTGTGTGTGTGTGTGTGTGTGTGTGTGTGTGTGTGTGTGTTAAGGAGGTAGAAGGTTATCTATTTCGGTGAGAAAGAATATGTTGTGCTGGGTATTGGACTTTTAGTAGGTGTACAGAAGCGAGTGTTAAGGCTGGAAGAAATGGAATGGTAAGGTGAGAGAGAGAGAGAGAGAGAGAGAGAGAGAGAGAGAGAGAGAGAGAGAGAGAGAGAGAGAGAGAGAGAATAGTGTTTTAGGTATGTCTAGAACATCAGACAGCCTATGTAAAGACTATCTACCCTTAAATAAAATAATGGCATCATAGGTAAACGAAACAACACCAGCATTACCTAAACTGCCAACAGAATAAACTGTCCATTTGAACATAAGTTTAAGAAAGTGGTGTGAAGGCCGGAGTATGCTGGGAAGGAACAAGGGACGCTAATGTGGGGTTCCCATGATCTTGAGGAAGTGGATGGAAGAGAGGCTTTGATTCAGGGACGTGTGTGATTCAGTGGGATAGGGCAATCAACTCCTTCATCTGTTGACAGCTTTGGGGCGAGTGTGAAAGGCGACGTTTCGGGGATCAGGGCTGTAATGAAGGTAATGATGTTTGTGTGTGTGTGTGTGTGTGTGTGTGTGTGTGTGTGTGTGTGTGTGATTACCATTTGTGTGTGTTACTGGCAGAGAGAGAATTTTTACACTTGTGTTGCCCCGTCTCGTAACCTTGTGTGTGTGTGTGTGTGTGTGTGTGTGTGTGTGTGTGTGTCTATACATACATATAACCGACATTACACCTCGTAGTGTATATAACTCAGGTGTTTGACGTATCATATTTATTCCACGGATCCTCCAAAATGTCTCCTTGGATAGATGTTTGACTATCTCAGTTACACGATTATATCAGCTCCTGGGAGTGTTTTCCGAGATTAATGAATCTACAAATGAATGGCCACTCATCTGATCAAGGAGAGAGAGAGAGAGAGAGAGAGAGAGAGAGAGAGAGAGAGAGAGAGAGAGAGAGAGAGAGAGAGAGAGAGAGAGAGATGAATAGCTGGCTAGCTAGACAGATAGACGGATGCTTATGTAAATACCTAGAAAGATAGATTCCATCATCGTCAACACAAATGCATTAAGCCTCAGTCTTACAGGTCATCACACACACATACACACACACACACACACACACACACACACACACACACACACACACATACACACATACACACACACACTAACACACGCTTATCTTAAATGGTCTGGTAAGAGGACAAGGCTGGAGCCATAGTCTCGCATTGCGTCACATAATTCTCCTTCTTTTCAACTACTTTACACCTTATCTCTTCTCATGATACAGATTTAGTTATTTTCTATTACATTCTGGCGTTTCCATGCAAGCACAAACCGTCTCTCCTGGAAGACGCTACAAGGAAAAGAATGCGATCTTCCAGGCTCGCTCCGCCGTCTTTGGAGACAGATTGTGGTCCCCATATCTTCCCGGAACCATTCCAGGGACTGTCACATCCAGGCGATACCATCTCGCTGGAACGCATTCCCTGCACGCCAGCCGAGGACAGAAGAAGCACGCTATCCAGTCTGGGGCTGGCCTCCACTGCACCAAAAGCTTCTGTATGGATGTTTTCGTGGACAAGCTGGTGAGCAGATACAACATCAGTGTTCCGGATATCAAAATTCTGGATATCAGAATTCCGGATATCAGAATGCTGGATATCAGAATTCCGGATATTAGAATGCCGGATATCAGAATTCTGGATATCAGAATGCCGGATATCAGAATTCCAGATATGAGAATTCCGGATATCAGAATTCCGTAAACTTCAGAAATCTGAAAGATATCGTCAAGATCTTGTTATCTTTTATTCTTCTTTTATTGAGTATGACTTTATGTCTACCATCAGGAAGATTTTGAGGAGCTGGACATGAAATTTATGGAGCTCATGGGATGAACTCATCCCTCTACTGATTGCCAAGGTCATCTTTTAAGATACAACCTTACACGTCATAAGACCTACTTCCTTTGGGTGCACCGTTGCAGCAAAGTTGCCTTCATCTATATAAACCGTCCAGCTTCAGGTGTGAAGTGCGGCAAATGTTATTACATTTAGCTAGCGAGATGATGTGGACGACAGTACTACCAACCCTAAGTATAACTACAGATTGGCTTACGAACACCTGAAGCAAGGCGGTAAAGGTTAAGGGTTAGGTCAAAGGCTAGACCACCATACCCAAGGGTCGTACAGTCGTGCTCAAGAGTTGTACCCACCGCCTTGTATCGTCGTGCTCAGCAGTCGTACCATCAGGCTAAATGGCTGTACAGTTTCGTTTGCTTTGCTGTCGTACCGTCGTGCTCAAGGGTTGTAAGCTTGTGTCGTCGTCTCAAGGGTAGCGCCGCTTTGCTCAAGGTGTTAGACGCTGAGAGGAAATTTTCCCACTATAACCTTCAGCGTTTCCCATCGACCAAACCATAAGAGAAAGGTCAGGGTAGAGGGAAGGTCAGGTGTAGTGAAAGGTCATGAGATTCAGAGATCAGATCCTTCAATTTCTAGTCCTCAAGAAGATCAGCTGTTCCTCTTTAAGGATCAGCTGCTTCCTCCGTTGAGAATTAGCTCATCTTATATGTTGGTCCCAGAAGATGTCAGGTGACCTCATGTGTTCTTTAAGAATCAGTTGAGGTCATGTTTTGGTCCTTTAAGAGCCAGCTGTTCGTATGTCCTGGTCTTTTTAAGAATCGGAGGATCATCTTCCGTGTTGAGGTCCAGTGTTGGTCCATATCTATGATCCAGATGTTCTCATGTGCTGATCCGCTGAAGACCAGCGGATGAGGTGACCTACGTGTTGTGTAACGAGTGAAAGTGATGACGTGATCGTTGTGTTACCACCTGGTAGAGGAAGTTACAAAAGAAGATGGATGTTACGAAGCTGTTGCTGTGACAACAGGCTGTGGCTCTCGAGGGAAAGTGAAGGGACTATTGTCGTGTTAGTAGGTGAAGGTGACGACATACTTATATCTGCCATGTAATGAAGGTGAGGACGTGGGTCGTCTCGTCCCTCACCATCAGCGAAGTGCTCGACGTGGTTGTTGAGAAAATGTATACCACGTAAGACTGAGACGAGGGGATGGAGGGAGGTGCGCAAGGCGAATGCGTACCGTAGTTCCAGTGTCAGCGGGTGATGTGTGGAAGCGAACGAGAGGATAAAGGCATGCTGATGTCGTTCAGCATAAGGCGACGACTTCGTCGTCCCACGAGCTGGAAATGAGGAAATGGCTATTGCATCAGGAGGTTCGTACTTACGTCAGCAGGCGCTAGAGGGAGGGAAGGAGAGAGAGAGAGAGAGAGAGAGAGAGAGAGAGAGAGAGAGAGAGAGAGAGAGAGAGAGAGAGAGAGAGAGAGAGAGAGAGAGAGGGTGAGAAGGAGAGAGGGAAAACACATCCAAGCCACATGTAAGCCAAGGCTGGCTTAGTGACCTCTCTCTCTCTCTCTCTCTCTCTCTCTCTCTCCATTCATCACCTCACCTTTCACCTTTCAGGTGCTGTGAGCTAGCTCCATCCTCCATCCTTGGGGGGGGGGTCTGAGTAATGTCTTTTATTGTGTCACACAATAGCTGGATATACCCTCTGGTCCCATTAGGAGAAACTAAAGGGATTGTCATTTACGCTGGACGCGTTCGTTTTTGTGAGTGTGTGTGGATAAAAGTTATTGTGTAAGAATCATGAAAACGTAGGTGTTTGTATGTGCGTTTGTTTGTAGGTGTGTGTGTGTGTTTGTGAGTGTGTGTGTGTGTGAGAGAGAGAGAGAGAGAGAGAGAGAGAGGAGTGTTGTAGGCCAGAGTTAAGGAGGAGAAATGAGAGCGTCGATGCTCTTCGCCAGATTACAACTCCTGTTTGGGGACACCTCGGTGAGTGCAGAGAGGCGTGAGGGAGACACGTCCTTCCGTGTCACAGTGAGAGGAAGGGAGACACATATGTCCTTGTCGTAGTGAGGGGGAAGGCAGGGAGATACTCCCCGTCCGTGTCATAATGAGAGTGGTGGAAATACATCAGCTGCCTTAAGGGTGTGTACGGGAAGGTTGTGAGCACATCTGTGGCCAAGTAAAAGAGAGGTTGTGAGCAGAGCTACGGAGGTGTGGACAATGGTTATGAGCGCGTTTGCTTGTGTGTTCGAGTAAGTAAGACTGTGGTCATATGGACGATAGATAGTCTATTTAGGCGCCCCAAGTGCTGAAAAGAGGGGGTGTGTATCGCTTTGCAGGAGGCACCAGTAACACAGTATAACTGGTGAGCTTCAACACTCTCAGAATGTCTCAATATCCACCAAACCCATCTCCCCTTACCACTATTATCCCCCCCCCCTCTTTATTCAGTTCCTCCTTTAACCTTCATTATCCCATTACCAACACTCTTTACCCTTAACCATCCAATTCATCTATAATTCCCATGGACATCCACTACCCAAATATCAGCATCTGGCTGAAAATTTTGAGTCGTGATTATCTTCAAACACAACCTCTCCATAACCATGAAACCCCTCCCATTACCCTTAAACTAGTTCCTTGTCACCATTACCAGTTACCATTCTTTAAAGATGTACTATAACCTTAACCAACAGCACCACCATTTTTTCTGTTTATTAAGCCTTAACATTCCTTCACCCTACAGGGATTCATTCCAGTTCTCATGTAGTCATTCTTCTACCCACGTAACAGTTTTACGAAAGACTCATAGATATATTCTCTTTATTTGTCTCTATTCTCTCTCTCTCTCTCTCTCTCTCTCTCTCTCTCTCTCTCTCTCTCTCTCTCTCTCTCTCTCTCTCTCTCTCTCTCTCTTCCCTACGCCACGAGACGAATACTGATTTCTTTTAGTCATCATCATCTGTTTTTCTATACTTCCACTTCCTTCATTAGTCCCTTCACATCTCGTCTAAGTTTCTTCGGAATTGTTTCCATGGAACAGCAACGAAGAGAGCTCTTCGATGGGAAAGAAACTCGAAATCCGCGGAAGTTTCATTGCCTTTTTCAATGTCTGGATGGAAAAGGACTTTGGGGAGGACTTCCTTATTCACTCTAAAGTCCTTATGATACAGGTTACTTTGAAAACTAAATTCTATAACTACTCTAAGACATTCCCCTCAAGCTTCTCTCATACTGCCTATATTTTCATGGACAAATTAGTTGCTGTCGTAACATATCACATCATTGTATCATGTTGGTAGGAGGAACTAATATGTTTTTTCGAAGAGCCTCTTCTTTTCCAAGGTCTCAAAGGCCAGTGACCTGTCTACCCACACACTCAGATGGACATACTGTCGACATGCAATGGCTCCACCCAAATACCTAAAGCAGTAACACGCTCTTCTCGTCCACCTGTTTGGTGAGACTATACTCAAAGACTCCTACATTCCCATCTCCCACACGTTCCTAGGCTCTGACATACCCTCCACCACATAGATCTTTAGAGGCTCCACATTCGCTTCTCTCTCAACATTTCTAGTCCCCAACACACATTCTCTGCCACATATTCCAGCGAGCTCACACATCTCGCCTTCCCACACGTTCTAACACCTTCCTAAACCTGTAACACGTTCTCACACATATTCAGAGACTTTGCATACCCCGTCTCTCCTACACACTCCTAAACTACAGCACACTTTCTGCCACATATTTCAAGGCTCTCACATATTCTCATCCATGCCAGCATACAGCGACAAGAAACCAACTGCCATCACCACACAGGCAAGAATCTCACCAACTGTTTCCCGAAGTCCATAAACATTTACGTCATCTGTCTTTTTCAAATCCTCACAGTATCCTACAAGTGTAAACAAACAGGTACCATTGTTTTGCAGGACGTTTGCATGGAAGACTTGATCCTTTACTTATCGTGTATACGATCACACACACACACACACACACACACACACACACACACACACACACACACACACACACACACACTTCAGACCGAATTGTCTTTAAATTTTGCAGTTTTTATGGAGAAAATATCTGGCAAATGATGAGACTTTTTCACAACGAGAGACGTAAAGCTAATAATGTAGAGGTTCAGTGTATATAAAGGAAACAAAATTGAATACAGTTCATTTGTATAGTCACCAACCACACTGGTAGAAATGGAATTCAGTTACATTTTGCAAGGGAAGTCTGTGTGATGGAACGTATGAACTATCATGAGAGGATGGAAAGGACTGGATCAGAACAAAAATGCCTTGGAATTATGTCTCTCTCTCTCTCTCTCTCTCTCTCTCTCTCTCTCTCTCTCTCTCTCTCTCTCTCTCTCTCTCTCTCTCTCTCTCTCTTAAAAAAAATGGTTTTGTAAACCTCCTGTTCTTCTTTTACCCAAAAGGTCAGATGTTACTATTTTTTCCCTGGGTTACGATGCTAACATAACAGTAACTGGCATAGAGAAAAACTGGAAAAAAAGAGAAAAACTTGGAAAAAAGAAATAGCTGTTAGGGCTGTTCCCCGTTTTCTTTTTACCGCGAGGACTGTGTTACTTTTCCTCATCATGGCTCCAGAAGTTGTCTCATTTTTCTCAGCTGATTGCTCTCGTCACAGACACGTTACTTTAGCCGCATACCAATTTATCATCCGTCTTGCCAACACAGCGCTCAACCTTCCATCATCACCCTCAACTTTATAATATTTTTACTTTTGATTCCCTCTAGGCTTCCCTCCTCTCCCGTCCTCCTTCTACTTAGCTCTGCCTTCTACAGAAGACCTCTTAAGCTTTCGTAACGCATCCATTTCCTCAACATATTACGTCATAAGTTTCCTTTTTGCCTCGTTCCATCTCCCTGGTCTCCTTCGTTGCCATATTCTCTATCTATATAGTTTCCCCTCCCTCGTAAAGCTTCCCTTTAGCTACAATGGGACTCCATCTTCCTCCGTCTAGCTTTCTTTTTTTGTACGCTCATATCCTCGTTTTATCGTCTTGCTAAACTTCCTCTCCTCCATATCCGTTTTCTTTACTATCACTTTTTCTTTTTCAACAACTCGGCTAACCCTTCGCCCCGCACCCAAACGCTTTCCTTCATCTATCCATTATAATCATCCATTACTGGGATCCATTAACGAGTGTTTTAAGAGTTTTTAGTGTTTATGGAGAAAAGGGAATTACTGCTCCCACTAATATTCCCGCGGTTAACACACACAAACACAGTCTTCATTCCTCCCTTCCGAATCTAACTTGATCCCTTACAAAGATGTCAGTCTTTGGTTCTCAGCCGATCGATCGATGGTGGTGTAGTGGTTAGCGATGCTGCTCGTTGAGGGATTTACTAGACGTCTGGGGATCGAGTCCACACAGGTATTTGCCAAGGATTAGTGTCCCTATACATGTATAGCTGCTTTGCTATGCTCAGTCTAGTTAAGTCTTCAAGAATTCCTTGGAATCTATCTAAGACACGAAATAAGATATTCGAATTCCTGGTAAGAAAGAGGGAAAGACTCTTGAATATTCTACCCAAAACGAGATTAGAAGCTTGAAAGGTGATGAAACCTTTTTAAGAAAACCAGAATTGGACTAATGACTGGAAACAATAGTATTGTGATAGAAGCAAGTTAATGTAGTAAGCACTGCGCGTTATCCCTTCTGAACTTACAGTGAGATTCTTAAGGTAGAGGTCGTCGCACATAGACAGACAACCTCCTTCATATTCTTAAATAAAACTCCTGATCTTGACCTCAGTGCAACTGAAATTCAGTAAATAATTTGGAAACTTTCACAGAAATCAGGACCCTGTACCAGAAAGGGGCTCCAACCGGAAGTCTTCATGCACGCCACACATCATGTTCATGACATTTTATCTCACTCTCTTTTTTTTTTCCTATCATCTTATCATATCATATTTCCAACTGTAATTCTTTCTTTTTTTTTTCCTTATGAGTCCTACTGCTTCTGCAATATCACATGTGTCACTGCTTCCCTGGTTTTCCTAAAGTTCCTCGTTATTTTCGTTGGTCTGTTTTCTTTCCATCTTCTTCCTATATTCTCATTGCATTTTTTCCTTTAATCATACTCCATGGTTTAGCTCATAGTTCCGTATGCTCTTCTATTTCTTTTTTTCCCCCAACTTTTGCCTTTTTTTTTTCCCAAAGGTGATTTCCTCTTTTCATTCATTTTGTCTCCATTCCTCCTTCGTTTCCCCCTGCATACGTGCAGCATTCCCCTCCCTGTAAGTGTTTTGTCATCTTCCTCCTCGTGAGGTGTGGTTCTCATATCTCTCTCCCTTTCCTCCCTCTATCTGCTCTCACTCTTTTTTTTCCTAGTTTCCTTACGGTTCTTTCCCGTGATAGGAGGAAACAAAAAAAAAAAAAAAAAGCATGTAGTGTCTAGATACACCCTGTCTCTCTGGTATTCTCTCTCTCTCTCTCTCTCTCTCTCTCTCTCTCTCTCTCTCTCTCTCTCTCTCTCTCTCTCTCTCTCTCACACACACACAGGATCGTTCCCGCCCCTCTGCGTGTTTCTTATCGTGATACATCTTATCACACGTTCTTTAATATTCCATTACCACACATTTGCCACACACTTTGCATTTTTCTGGCACTGATCGTTACTTATAGCTATTATCTATCATTCTGGCAGTCTTGTAGTATTTGACTTTATTTATATCCATAATGTCTTCCCTTTTTTGTAACACTGGACACCCTCCCTTCCGCTATCCTTTGGCATCTGTTTCACTCTATGAAAGGGTTCTATCCCTTATTATTCCTCACTTTACGCCCTTTCCTCTATACACAGTTTTTGCCTAATATACTTTTTATATATATGTATATTCTCATCTTCTGTTGTCATGCTTTCGTTATCATATAATATTCCCTTCTACGTTTTTCTTGTGTTTTTCTTTCTTGTGATTATTTCTAATAAAGCAGTTTATCTTTACGTAAGCACACGCACACACACACACACACACACTCACACATGACTTTTTCCAGTTTTCAACATGACCTTCAGAATTCTTAAGGGAATCTCACACAGCATCTCTTTTCTTTTCTTGTTGGAACTCAAGTCTTCATGAACGCACTAACTTCTCTGTCTGTCTGTCTGTCTGTCTGTCTGTCTCTCTCTCTCTCTCTCTCTCTCTCTCTCTCTCTCTCTCTCTCTCTCTCTCTCTCTCTCTCTCTCTCTCTCTCTCTCTTTTCCATCTCTAGCTGACCATCCAACCTTCCCTATCCCTCTCTCTCCCTCTATCCTCACCCCATCCCTCTCTCCTCCTCCACCACCTTCCATCTCTCTACTCAACCATCCAAACTTCCTCATCCCATCTCGCTCTTATACAAATGGTCTGTCTATACTTCTTGCTGCTGTGGGCATCTTACCAGCGAAGGCAGGAGTTCCAAAGATCGCTTCGTCTCTCTCGAGTTTCTTGTGTTTTTATGATACGTTTCTGCCTCGCACATGTATTCTGCTTCTGTAAGTCTTTTCTATATTAAGTTGAGTCTATCTATCTATCTATTATCTATCTATCGATCTACATATAACTGTATATTTCTAATGCTGCCTGATGGATAAATTTCGTCTTATGTATTCTTAGGTAAGTAGGCATTCTCCTCTCTCTCTCTCTCTCTCTCTCTCTCTCTCTCTCTCTCTCTCTCTCTCTCTCTCTCTCTCTCTCTCTTATCCATATCCTCCCACTACTCGTCCTTCACTTCTGTCATTCATTCTCTTTCTTCTGTGTCCATATCTTCACGACTCCTTCCCCCCCGTGTGTGTTCGCTGGACCGAACGGTCGCTCGCTCGCTATCAGACCTCAAGAGAAATACGAGATTAAAAGTTGGAACGCCAGAGGTCTTCTTAACTTAGAGTCACAAGACGGGGAGTGAGTGGACCACAAAGAAAGAGGAAGCGGGAGGGAGAGGGAGTGTGTGGTAAGGGTAAAGGAGACGGGGGGTTTGGTGAGAGGCGATCATCCTAGGAGTAAAAGGTAAGGTGGAAATTGTGTTTAGTTAACGACCAGAGAGAGAGAGAGAGAGAGAGAGAGAGAGAGAGAGAGAGAGAGAGGATTAATTACTGAAGAGTAATTACGACGAGATTTTGAGAAAATAGAAAATGATTAGCACGTATCGCTTACCGCAGGAAAATGTAGAGGTACGAAAAACCAGTCGTGTGAGTTATCTCACGTGTGGGTAAAGCTGAGGGATAAGACAGCTGCTACCCGGATCAAAAGAGCAGCACTTGACAGCCACTGAAGTGCTGGCTGGTTCATTGCGCGCCTTTTTTCCAACGTCAGTGCCCGATGTTTGAGCCCACGGCATGACCCTACTTCACTCAATCCATAACTACCTTCATCCTCTCTGTTTACGACCTAATTCAATGACCCCCAGCGAACTCGCCTTTAACGTTCACTTCACCCCACTTCCAGTACCCCCCCCGCCCCTCTGAGAACCCATTGGAAGACCTTACTTCACCCACCTGAATTACTTCCCCCACCATGAGAACCCCATCTCGATCCCCTTTTATCCCGAGATGCCACAGTTCTTCATCCTGATTCTCATTTACGTTCGTAGGGATTTAGAAGAATCATAAACACAACAAACATCTTTCGAAGCTTAAGAGTCATCCTTCGTTGTATTACATGAGCGTAATACGTTATTAGTCTAGCGAGCACGTTATGCCTAAACATCTTACGATTTCGGGATGATAACGAAATGACGTTACAATTACGTGAAATAAAGTTCCGTGTTTTACCTTGTCCTGGAGTTTGTTACTAGAGTTTTTTCTCTTGATATACTCGAGCTTAAGTTTGATTAAGATATCAGTTTCGCAGGATCTCAGGTGTCCAAAAAGAAGGTTTAGTAGTTTTTGGATTACATATAATTGTCTTTATTGGAGCTTATGACGGGGTTGGTTCTGGCGTAGTGTATCGTACATGAATGAAAACATCCACCAAAATAAACTAATATGCCATTTAGACTTTGTGAAGGGCATTATCTAAATCAATGATGTGGTTTTCCTACGTTCCGATCTGTTTTCTAATTCTGTGACGTGGTCCTCTGTTCTTTCATTGTTCTGTCTGGGTGTAAAAAACCAAGGCGAGGTCTACATTCGCAGTGAGGGTGTTGTAGTATGCACTTCGAATTACCTTGAACACATGAGGAGGGCGTTCATGACTTATTCCAATTCGTGGCTGTGAATTGACCCGAACTACTTAGAGTGACCCCCTGGCGTTGTGATGATCTTAAGAGATCAATTACCCAAAACAACAGCTAACGACGGGGACCAGAAATGACGGCTTGTATTAAATGGCTGTTCGTGGGAATTGACAATTGCTACATGTAGAGTTTATTTGGGATCGTTGGTGAAGACGTGGAGGTTAGGGGGATATAGAGGCGAGTCGTGAAACTGGAGAGATCAACGCGAGCGCTCCATTCTCAATGAAAAACAACATGACCATATTCTGCAACAGGATTATCAAAGTATAATTAGTCTGATAACACACGGTATTGCATGACAGGCCGCGCCACAACTCCATTATGCAAGCCATGCATTAGCTTTCTGTTTCATGTTTCGGAATTTTCATTCTGAATAATAAAAAGGACAGAGGATATGTATATATTACAAGAACGTACTGGATCACATGGACTCCAACTCCTGTTCTCATAACATATGCATGATAGATGATTCTCCGGGGACTTGTGTAGTTATTCTTATTTCATTTCATTTCATTTTGCGAGGAAACTAAATTGCATATATGATATCACTGTCACTATAAAGCTGCAGTACTGTATTGTGTTACATAAAGACTGATGACAAAAAAAGTATGGGTGTATCAGTGTTGTATTAACTTCTATAATAGTTTGAGGCCAGTTTTTAACACTTATACATTGCTGTATTCCACACACATCTGTTTTAGTCCAGTTTTTTCTTTAAGGCAATAAGAGGAACAAAACTTATATATTGCTTCTATTGTATAATACTGTCGTATGGATGTAGTTATGTTGAGAGCTTTTTTATGATATATTCTCCACATAATTGTATGTTTTTGTTAAGCCGTTGAATCTACAGTTAACTTATGGCCAGTAACGCATCTCTTTCATTGAATATATATATATTCATATATATATATATATATATATATATATATATATATATATATATATATATATATATATATATATATATATATATATATATATATATATATGTGTGTGTGTATGTGTGTGTGGCAGTGCGTGCCCCAGACCGTGCCACTGCTGAAGGTCGATCGACCACATCCACACTGGGAATAAAAAGGGAAAAAGAATAATCCACACTACACAGTGTACAGCTCCCGTGCCTGTAATCCTCTCCCCAACCACTTCTTCCAACCAGACCCACCACCGCCGTCCCTCCTGTGAATGAAAATGGTCAATTAAACTTTTACAATCACGTCCCCCGTTTTTCTTCCCCCCCCTCCCCCCCACACCCTCCCCCACCACCCCAAACTGCAATGAAACTCCGATAGAAATAATTCACGAATCGTTATCAAAGCTGGATGTTGGCTAGGCAATAACATTATCCGGAATTGATTGTATAAGTTGCAAGATTCTCTCCTGCGCATGTCTCGGGAGGGAGCAAGATAGATGGAGGCTCTCACAAGGAGGGAGGGAGATAGCAAGGGACTTAGTAAGGGCGAAGGTAAATGAGTGGAGGGGAGAGAGAGAGAGAGAGAGAGAGAGAGAGAGAGAGAGAGAGAGAGAGAGAGAGAGAGAGAGAGAGAGAGAGAGAGAGAGAGAGAGAGACTCTGGATATGGGAGGAAAACAGTGCTGAATGGTTTTGGTCTTAAGGTTCATCATCCTACTAAAAAGTGGCTGGAAAATGGCCTTCGCCATGGTTGTTAAGTGTAATAAGGACATATACGCCAGAAGACTGACCAGCCCTAAACGAAGCAATTATAGACGTAATGATTTATTCCAGTGATTCATTCATTTTTCTAAAGCTGTATAACTATGTAGAAACAGGATCAAGTGAAATTCGAGTGTGGTTACACCAGTGTTTCGTGTATACAACACTATACTGGTTAGCTCCAAGTTATATCAATGATACTTTTAATGGCGTCTAGTAAGGAGCTATTCATACGAGGGGGAACTTTGGGGAAAATAGATAATCCTTTCACATTACCCCACAGAGTTTTAAAGACCTCAAGGATTCATACCGTAGATGACTCAGGCCCTATGCAAACCAGCAACTGGTATTCAAAGTCGTATGTTGTATTGCTGATTAAAATGATTTACGAATGTGGCTCGTAAATGTAAGTAAAACCTTGTTGAGAAACTTGTGGCTTCTATAATTTACATATTATTTTCATCATTTACATCTTGAATATTTCTTTTTTTTTTTTTTCAAATAATCCAATCACGATTTCTCTTTTTTTGACATAGCCATGTCTTGAGTAAGCGAGAACTCTCTCCTGTATAATAAAAAGGAATCGAGAATTCGTTTCTGGCTGAGCGCATTGGTTAAATGATGTGTCTGCAAAACCTTGTGCAGAAATCCAAGTTCCTGAAATCCTGCAGTTAGACGAATTCTGGAAAGCCTCGCCGCTGACCGCTTCCTGGAAAGACCTGAAGTTGGTCTGCCTCTGGAAAACCTATGAGACGGCTCTTCGAGGACCTTGTGGTTGAGAGGAACAAATGTGCAGCTCTGTGGCTGGCCCGACCTCTCGTGGCTGACTGGTTCCAGGAGTGTGTTGTGTTACTCTCTGACCCGCCTCTGGAAAACCTAGGTGTTGTTCCAGTTACTGAAGACGATCGGTTTCTTTACCCGAATTCTTTTAAAGACTTGAGATGGAATTAGTTCTTTGGCTGGTAGGGCAGATACATCCCTGGAAAGTCTACATGGCACCTGAGTTCTTAAAAGTTTTATTGTGTCAAGTTTTGAAGTGAAGATACCCGGGAAAATACAGACACTGATACAGTGAGATGAAGAAGGAGATGAACATCTGATGTCTATTGTAATAAATCATTACCGAGGTGATCATGCTGGGAAATCTCATTATTGCTAACAGTACATAAAGATAACGAAGAATCCTGTTAATGTATATCGTGATAAAGCTTAAAGATGATTAGATTCTAGAAGTAATTATAACTAATAAACTGTAAGAAAGAAGATTAAAGTATCTGAAAGTTGGAGAAGTAAAAGTATATTTGAAAGTATTTGCTCTACATAGTATACAAGGGGTATTACAGATAGTATACAAGGGGTATTACAGATATTCGTCAACGTATATGGATACCTATTGATATTCATATATAACATTAGATATCTATGAACAGATTCAAATATCTGCGGATAACTGAAGATGACCTCTTTCCAAAATCATATAGCTGCCTCTACACGCTTGTAGGGTAAGCATACGTGTTTAGAATTTATCTCAAAATTGAGTATTATCTTTTTGTCAAGAATCTTTAGGGCTCTTTCACTCATTTCTTTTTTTGGTTCAAGTCCTCCCTACACCAATGGGCATGGTCTCTCTCTCTCTCTCTCTCTCTCTCTCTCTCTCTCTCTCTCTCTCTCTCTCTCTCTCTCTCTCTCTCTCTCTCTGACCGAGCCACGTCGTGTCTTCATCCGAATTTATGCACCGTTATCACACGCCTTTGGCGGAATGTTGTCCTAATTTATTGCCACCTTTATTTATGTTGGTTTATCCCGCCTCCGCCTGAGCCTACCAAATGGTTCTTGGGCGGTGGGGAGGCGGGAGGCAGGAGGCTGGGGTGTGTGTGTGTGTGTGAGAGAGAGAGAGAGAGAGAGAGAGAGAGAGAGAGAGAGAGAGAGAGAGAGAGAGAGAGAGACTCAAAAAATGAGAAGAGCAACACACACACACACACACACACACACACACACACACACACACACAAGAATAAACTGCTTAACAGAAATATTGAAGTAATGATTTGTGACTAAACGCGGCCCTCAAGGATTCGTAAAGTCAGCTCCATTTTTCCCTCCCGCCAAAAACGCGAAATGGCAACTTTTAGCCTCGCCTTCTCAGGAGAAAAATCCAGAGAAAACTTCACCGAAAGGACCCTCAGAGAAAAGCCATTGGACCTCCCAAATCAATCAAAACTTGGGGGTCCCCCCTGTCCCCCCCCCCCCCCTTTTGTTCTGAACAACCAGGGCGGCAGAAGGCTACGACGAGTCTTTGATGGTAACCTCCTCGGACACACACACACACACACACAGTGTCTCTCTCTCTCTCTCTCTCTCTCTCTCTCTCTCTCTCTCTCTCTCTCTCTCTCTCTCTCTCTCTCTCCCCCCCCTGTGACCGTCTGCCATAAAACAACAACGAGTCCTTAGACGGTTGGACCTCCCCCTTCCTCCTCCTCCTCCTCCTCCCCCCAAAAAATAAGAGAAGAGGGTCGTCCTTCAGGTTGTCTCAAGCGGTCATATAAGAGGGGGGTAATGGGATGATTGCTGGCTGAGGACACTGATGGGAATTTCTTTTTTCAAAAGAGGTTGTGATCAGTCTTTCTAAAGGGAAGAAGGGGTTCGGACGATCACCAGTGACAGCTCCTTGAAAACCCACTCTCTGGGCTTCGTGGAAACCTCTCCAAAAAAAGCTAAGATGTTCTTTGAAAACTATAACAGCTCTTTAAGAGCCACCACAATTCTGAAGATCAACGGATCTTTCTGAAAGGCACGACTGCTCTGAACTATATATGATTGGTTTTTGAAGGCCTAGAAAACACTGTAAAAAAAAACCTGAAAGCTTATTTCAAGTGTCACAACGACATTTTGAACGTCTTTCTGAAGAGCATGTCAATTCTATGGAAGCCAAGGAGACTCTTTGAACATCATGACAGCTTCTGTACACCAAACTAGCTTTCTAAATAACCAACTTTGATTGAAAGGGATTGGATACGGTGCATGAAGTCTTTAGGTTCACGCATACACATCCCCATTTATGTCTCTGTATTTGTTTGATGAAAACGTCGAAACTGGACAGTAACAAGACCTCCTGGAGACTCAAAATATCTCGCATTAACTTAATAATGTTCTTTTCCTCAGGGGGAGGTGCGCGTGTGGGACGAGCATCAGTGTGTGTCCACTTGGGCTGTGTTGTATCTTGCATAAAGGTTAACTCACCACGATCATAAAGGTGAGTGTCCATTGTTCTGTTTGAGGTAAACAGGAGGGAGGTTTCTGACCTCCTCCCTCTCTCTCTCTCTCTCTCTCTCTCTCTCTCTCTCTGTATACCAACTCTATCACAAAGTAAGTCGACATGAAAATTTTATATATATATATATATATATATATATATATATATATATATATATATATATATATACACACAACGTACGTATAAACCTATACAAACGAAAAAAGGAATCTCAAAGTCCCGTCATGAAAATACTCGCGTGTAACCAAGCTTCCACACACACACAATAAAAAAAAAAAAGAAAAAAGATCGAAACTCAAATTTCCTGAAGTATGTTGGCCAGCCTCAGGTCACGGGTAAAAATCCTTACACGGGAAAAATTTCTGGCCGACCGTGAGGTGCTGCGTCTCCCCCCTCCCGACTTTCCTTTCGTTCCTCACAACCTTAAACTTTAAATGAAATACGGATGGCTCCTCGCCTCGTGGATTTAGGAGATTTCATGAACTATTTCTTCCCACTTTCCTTTCGCTTCCCACAACCCTAAACTTGAAATGAACTACGGATGGCTCCTCGTCTCGTGGATACCGTGGCTTTGTGCGAACCTTAGATGAGAATTTCGTGAATTTCGTGACTCCTCAAAGCTTCTCTCATTCGTGTCTGGTGCGTGTGGGAGCGCCCGTTGGATATGGACAGATCTTTTCTTTTCCAGAGAGAGAGAGAGAGAGAGAGAGAGAGAGAGAGAGAGAGAGAGAGAGAGAGAGAGAGAGAGAGAATGCCCATTGGTTTAGGGATGACTATAGTCTCCCTACGTGAAAATTTCTGCATTCATTCTCTTCATTCACACATTGTTTTCGGAGGGTCATTCACTACAAACGGTGAAAACTGATGAGAGAGAATTTTCCATTATGCATCGAATGTGTTCAGTCTGTCGACGTCTCGCACACACACGCACACACAACACACACACACACACACACACACACACACACACACACACACACACACACACACCACACACACAGAGTGTATTCTCGCTTCCCCATTGGCCTCAAGGTTACCGAGATTACCTCCTGACTCCCTACCTCATCTCCACCAACCACTCACTTGCTCACCTTTTCCCCTCCTCGCCCTCCTTCTGTGAGAACATTGTGATGGAAACTTCATTCGGAAATAAACGACAAGTCTCCAGCTATCAGAGCAGTCCTGTTCTTACCAGCTTTCCAAGAGAAGTCGTATATGTCTTCTTGGAGCCATTTATTTGTATCTTCTTGGAGCAATTTATTTGTAACTTCTTGGAGCCATTTATTTGTATCTTCTTGGAGCCATTTATTTGTATCTTCTTGGAGCCATTTATTTGTGTCTTCTTGGAGCCATTTATTTTTATCTTGTTGGAGCCATTTATTTGTATCTTCTTGGAGCCATTTATTTGTATCTACTTGGAGCCATTTTTTTTCAAGCCTTTTGTTTGCCTCTTCCTCAAGCCATTAGTTGGCCTCGTCTTAGAATCATATGTTGGCCTCCAACTACAACCTCCTGGAGCCATTTGTTATCTTCCCCTTAAAAACCATTTGTTGATCTGTAGCCATTTCTTCGCGGCTTCTTGGAGGTAATTTTTTTCGCCTTTTTCGTGGTGCCATTTATTCTCCCAACACTCCTCCGGGTTGTCAGTCACTGTCTCAACTCCCAGAACTTCATTTCTTCCTTCCTTCCTTCAGATTTTAACTACTCTGTCACTCTAACCTTGTGCATGATTCATTTCATTCAGTTCGCATCTCTTCATCTGCGTAGGATTTCACTCAATAGGATTTCTTTTACTTTGTTTTCTCTTATCACAGTTTTCTCCCTACCGAAAAATCGTTGCCATGGGTCTGAGTAAAATCTAATGATAAAAAACTTTGCATTTCATTTATGGAACACAAAGCAAGACACTTTGACGTATGTTAAATTTTGAACAAGTATTCCAGCATCAATCATTCGTGCCTAGGATGACGCAGTTAAAAAGATGTTATAATTCCAGTTACGGTATTTCTATTGACAAGGGGAATGCCAGGTAGAAAATGATATTGACATGTGAACTGGCACGTCAAAAAAAAAAAATATTTAATCTTATTCTGGTTCTCCCCCATTCCCCCCATCCCCTACTTTTTATTTCTTTATTTATGGATGATGGGAATCACTTTATTATCTTAGTTTTACGTATATCGGTCATGATAAAGTTTTCTTTCCCTTTTTTCAACGATTCATCCGTTACTTACTTCCCCTGTATCAT
The DNA here is from genome assembly GCF_036320965.1 of Panulirus ornatus. Classification (NCBI taxonomy): domain Eukaryota; kingdom Metazoa; phylum Arthropoda; class Malacostraca; order Decapoda; family Palinuridae; genus Panulirus; species Panulirus ornatus. The sequence continues at coordinate 24,662,913 of NC_092260.1, read as the reverse complement.
GTTTCTTAAAATCTTCGGTACCTCCCTTTTCCATTGCCTTCCAAAGTTCGAAAATCGCTAATGGGATAAATGTTCTCTCTTAGGACTAACAACACATGCAAGGGACGCATTCGTAGAGAGAGAGAGAGAGAGAGAGAGAGAGAGAGAGAGAGAGAGAGAGAGAGAGAGAGAGAGAGAGAGAGAGAGAGACTCTTAAAATTACCTTCAACACTTGTGAAGGTTTTAAGGAAGAATGTCACCTGACATTGACGATCCACAACGACCATTATAATGGACGCTGCTGTAGCATTATTTTGGGCCACTTATAACATGACAGAGGACACTGTTATAACAGAGTTTCCAATATTCACGGCTTCTAATTCCATGAAGACGACCAAGAATGATATCTCCAGAATGCAGAGACGTATATGTATATATGTATATACACCCGTGAAGCTAATAATTTTCATAACAAATGACAAAGAAAATTTCCTAGTAATATGTAAAAGCGCATATCACCTGCTGTTAGGACGAAAAAAATTGTTTTGAATGTTGAACCACACATTCGGTCGATAGATGTTAAAGCGTTAAAAGGAGAGAGAGAGAGAGAGAGAGAGAGAGAGAGAGAGAGAGAGAGAGAGAGAGAGAGAGAGAGAGAGAGAGAGAGAGAGAGAGAGAGAGAGAGAGAGAGAGAGAGAGAATTAGATTACAAATAGATTCCATTATAATACCTTATCATCCTTGATATAAAAACTTACAAGCAAGTAATACATTCGCTCGCTGCAGCTTAGCGTGTACTCAACATCACGACACAATAACTAAATAATTGCATTAAACGAAAAATCTTAATTTTTGGTTATTACTTTAAACTCTTGAAAGTATTAGTAAACAAAATATCGAGTGTGGACTGACAGAAAAGAACGACATCAAGGTTCTTTCCATAAAATAAACTTTGGAACGATGTCGAAGGAGAAAAAAAAATGGTGCGAAAGTCTACGGGCTTTGTGCGCCGCATTTCATTATCTCCCGCATTCCGTGCCGTAAAGCATATGTGTTTTGCTTTCATTTATCGAATGGGGATACATGCCTATGCTAATTTATGGTCTATTCCACGTGATTTAGAAACTCATTTATTGATTGTTATTAAATTAATGCTGATTTTGAGAGATTTTTTGGTGAAGAAGAGACGCTAAGACAAAACGTAGGAGACCATAACAAGTGTTATATATATATATATATATATTGCGTATCTACCGTTTTATCTGTTTTCAATTTTTATGTTTGACAAGTGGTAAAAACTAGAGAATTCGTGATGTGAAGCTTCTCATTGCCATTAAATCCAAAAACTTACATTGGTAGGACATTGACAGGTAAAGAAAACGTGATAAGACAATTACAGATTTAACAATTCTTCTTCTCGTAAAGTTTCTTTCTCTCTCTCTCAGCATATCGAATTCAAAGGTCTGTTCAATGTTGAATTCTTAATATCCCTTAAAACCTGCTCCGCCTGCTAGAAATTGAAAAGTAGTGGGGAATACCTTATATCCTTTGAGATTCGTCTTCCTTTTTTTTGAAAGTTAATCATGTTCTTGCTGGATGTATAACATAAACTTTTTTTGAACATGTTGAAAAGAAAAAAAAACAAAAAGCTTTGAGCAATAGTAATGTTAAGTTTAGCTGAAATATATCACCTCAGAAATAAGAACATATGTGATATTTTAGCTATAGAATTTGCATAAAGTAGAATTCTTCGATTGATATTCTTCCTATTATATAAATACCTTGTAACTTTCGCCTCAACCGAATTCATGTTTAGAAGGGATCATCTCCCACCCTCTCCACCACCCCCAAGATCGGTCGTCAGTTCATATTCTCAACAAAAACCAACCTACAGGGTTTGACCAAGAGCTAATTTCAGCAAGCTCACTGAATCCCATGACTAGAGGTCAAGAGGTCATTTGGATATCGACGCAGAATACACAAGTTCACAGATTCATGAAATACTCATATGTACAGTATATGACCCAGCACCGAGGTCACATTGCATATGATGGCGAATGAGGATATTCATGATTTTCTCTTCCTCATTATAAAGAATTATTTCCCTAGGCTTTTGAGATGCTGGCGAAGGAATGTTGAGACCAGATAATACCAGATTGGTGTTAGAAAAATGTATGGATATATATGAGCTAAATCAAACACACACACTCACACACACACTAAGAAAAATATGGTGGAAAAAGAATATATATATATATATATATATATATATATATATATATATATATATATATATATATATATATATATATATATATATATATATATATATATATATATATATATATATTTTTTTTTTTTTTTTTTTTCATACTATTTGCCATTTCCCGCGTTAGCGAGGTAGCGTTAAGAACAGAGAACTGGGCCTTAGAGGGAATATCCTCACCTGACCCCCTTCTCTGTTCCTTCTTTTGGAAAATTAAAAAAAAAAACAAGAAAGGGGAGGATTTCCAGCCACCCGCTCCCTCCCCTTTAAGTCGCCTTCTACGACACGCAGGGAATACGTGGGAAGTATTCTTTCTCCCCTATCCCCAGGGATATATATATATATATATATATATATATATATATATATATATATATATGTTTCAACCCATCACATCCAACACAGCGGCATGGGTCTCAGATATAACTTACGAGGGGGTTAGACAATGCTGTCTCCGTTCCTCACACCTCGCGACCTCATCATAGATATTTTTTCCATGTGTGATAAATACGCCACTACGATGCCGATGCCGGGAAAATGATAAAGTAAGTTTCCAGTATATATCACTTGCTTTCTCTGCTCACTATCTACATCTTAACCCCCTTGACGAAGATGCATTAGTGCCCATTATTCGATACCCTCTTCCCTTTTTCTTTTCATCATATTCATGTTAGGGTTTATTTCCTAACTACATTTAGAGTCCCTTGCCCCCATTGCTTGGTTTCCAGTTATATTTAGCAGGGTTTATCTCTTACTAATTGCCTCTGGACTCATTTAAGAACCCCCTCTCAGGTGATTAGGACTAATTAGGCTGAGGGAACAGTCGTTGGATTGAGGATACAGTAATTTGTGTAATTGGATTGTACAGACCACACTCATAAATAGTTTGCAGGTTATAAAAGACTTAACACACACACACACACACACACACACACACACACACACACACACACACACGCACATTATATTTGAATATACATATATATATATATATATATATATATATATATATATATATATATATATATATATATATATATATATATATATATATATATATATATATATATATATATATATATATATATATATATATATATATATATATATATATATATATATATATATATATATATATATATATATATATATATGCACGACTCCCCATTCGGCTACCCACACCTCAGGTCCCCTTGTCTGCGTCTCCCCACGTCACAGGTGCCCAGCTGGTTGTTAACGGCCTTGTTTATCTTCACGTTACGAGACCCAGCAGCGGGCATGGCCAGACAGGTGCCACTCCCGCTCTCTGCCTCACCTGACTCCCAGCTGCCACACCCAACCCGCTCACTCCTCACCACCACCACCACCACTAAATCACTTAGAGGACCCTCACCCCCCCAACACTACAGATTGCCCCCCGTACCATAAATCTCTTAGGGTCTCCCTCACACTAAAATTCACCCTCCCTTCCCTCCCCCACACACTAGAGTCTTCCCCCCCCACACCCCACACTACAGTCACCCCCTCACCACCACACTACAGTTTCTCCCCACCACCACTGTATCACTTAAGGTCTTCCCCTTACCCTCACGGCTCCCAGATGTGCCATTACCCTCACATGTCTCGGGTCTGCACCACTCCCATGTCCATTATTCAAGCTCCTTCCACCATCTCCATCTCCCAGGTACCCCCACGACACATTTCCCTCCCTTGACTCTCCTGCTTATGTCGCCAAGCGCTTTTGCGTCTAAGATAAAGAACAAACAGTCTTATGTAACGTAAGAAATATATACTTTGACGGTTCTACAGTCTACATAGCTAAGCTCTACAGCTCAAATTACTGATAGACACGAAGGTAAATCAATATCAAGGGCACATTAGATGGTTAATCAGTCCAAGAAACAGCTGAGTAATTTAGGATAATCATCTTAGATATCAAATAAATCTATGATTAATCGTTGCCCAGATAGATCAATGCCTTGAGCACGAAACCATGGCCCTTGGTCATGACGGGATGTTCCCTTGGCCTTAATGACTTGCCCTTTGCGAAAGGCCCAGCAATCATTACACCATTATCGTTGTGCCTAACGATCGTACCACCAGGTTCACAAGAGGTTTAAAGTAATCCATTAGCAAGCGCTTTAAGTGTCCTTCATTAGTATAATAGTCGAGAATTGGCACACACACACACACAGAGGTGAATGCGACTCATAGCCACCATGAGGTATTAACAGTACCTTACATAACATTTAATCCTTTATCTGTAAGACTGACCCGTTGAGGGTTTCCAAGTACTAACGCTTATCAACTGAAAATTGGGAGTTTGTGGACCACAAACTAAAAGACTCAAATGTAATCATGTATACCATAATGAAGAGAAGTTTCATCTAATGTTGAATAGTAATAATAGAAGTAATCAATTACGTAACATATACTACTCTGTGAGGATACAGTGGACTATTCTTCAAACCTCTATACAACACGGGCAAACCTCTTATTGTTTTCATCATCATATAACCCCCAGGATGAACACCACCTCCCGAGGGGGTGTATCCTAGAGCTTCAAGGCTGCGCTCCTTCCAGTATCAGGGAAATGATAGACTCCTTTAGACTTTATAGGAGTTCCTGGAACGGATTATATTCCCTATCATCAACAGATGATAATGTTACCCTGAAGAAGGTGACTTTTTCATTCGTCGCGCAACCACAAAAGGGGCGGAATCCGGTAGCGTTCACAAAGTTATACTGAAACTTATGTATCATACACACACACAGACACACACACACACACACACACACACACACACACACACACACACACACACACTCAAGAACAAAGTAGGATGCACCTAACAGCAACATTATCAATATTCAGAGACATGTAAAAGTTTCCATTTAATTATTTTTTTCATCAGTTCAGAAAAAAAAACATTACTTGAATTATTTTGCAACTGCTCCCCCCCCTTCTCTCTCTCTCTCTCTCTCTCTCTCTCTCTCTCTCTCTCTCTCTCTCTCTCTCTCTCTCTCTCTCTCTCTCTCTCTCTCTCTCTCTCTCTCTCTCTCTCTTTCTCTTTCTCTCTCTCTCTCTGCCCTCCCCCCCTCCCCATCTTATACCCCTCTTTTGTCTCCTTTTCATATCCATTCACCTCTCAGCCAGCCCCTCCCACCCCTCCTCCCTTCTTATCTCTCCCCCCCTCCCCCCTCCTCCCCTCCCCGTCCCACTTACTTGGGAAAGTAGGACAGTGTTGACGTCTTGTGTTCCGCGAATTAATCTCGTCAACAAGGTGTTTTTCTGCTCTATAATGATAGAGGAAGATGGTGTCGGAATATGAGCTGGGGAATATGATTGTCCCGTACGCTAGACCCACATCTTCAATGGCCACTACACATGATGCACTTGACTGAACAAGCAGGATAAGAGTGGGATTTTCAGTGAAAAGAAAATAAGAAAGATATAAGATGATAAACACGACAACAAGACACAATGTTTCCCACCTCCTAAGAAGCAAGATACAATATATCCCAGGGGTCAACTCAAAGGTCATTGGTTTCTTGAGTGTAGAGAAGCTGAGGGTGTAGTGAAGAAGGTGTAGTTGGCGACATGACCCATGGTAGAACAAAGATGTTTTGATCTGACCTGTAATGATCCCGTGAAGGTAAGACAGTGTCATGGAAATGAAGATGAAGGCGTAAAAAAAGTTGGATGGCCCGTAGTGTCAGTTTTGGATAACGAAGAATTCCAAGTCCTCAAAAAACAAAAAAAAAAAAAAGAAAGGAAGACGAGTTGTACATGAAATACTTAAGGACAATCTGTGTTATGAGGTGGGCTGAATGTGCTAGGAATGGCATGACGAGAGAGAAATGTGTGACCGAGAAAAATGACAAATGGTATGTTAAAATGGGTTGAAAATGTATGTGTGTGTGTGTGTGTGGGTGTGGGTGTGTGTGTGGTGTGTGTGTGTGTGGGTGTGTCTGTGTCTGTGTGTCTGTGTCTGTGTGTCTACGTTTATACATTGTCCTCCAGATAAAAAGAGCGAGGCTTTGGGGGTCTGTAATAAAAGTAGTGATAGCAGCGGAAACAAAAGCCCAGAGGCAGCGCAGCTATTGTTTACCTAATTGGCTAGCAGTGTATTCTTTTTAGGGCGCGAGTGAAGTGTAGTGACCATTGCGTGTGTGTGTGTGTATGTATGTATGTATGTCTGTGTATATGTGTGGACAGAAGAGTCTTTTGTGATGAGGGAGACAGAGAAATATAGGCAAACTGTTAGACAGAGAGGGGAGAGAAAGGGTGAGCCATACAGAGACATATATTCTTACACGGAGACAAATGGGGAAAAAAAAAAACAGACAGGAAAACATTGTCATACGATACGAGATTAACATTATTCCCGTACGAGGCTACGAGAATTCGCATGTCGTGGAAAACGAAATGTCGACGAGACTCATTCCATGTTCCTCATACAGTAGTTTAGGAAAACGTCTCCTCCGCATACTTACGATGGAAGGCGTGGAAAAACACAGAGATATCTTTAAAGAAAGAGAGAGAGAAAAAAAAGAAAAGAGGTGCATAGAACAGTTAATAGAAGAGTGATTGCAACTTAACGAGGCTACCTGATGAAGAAAGAAAAAGAATGGATGAGAGATGAAAGAATGAAAGATCTTATACAAACCGCAATATTTTCTCTCTTTTTTCTCTTTTTTTTCCTGAAAAGTGTTCTCATAATCTTGAATGTACATTTTGTGTTGGTATTTGTGTTCTACGCTCTCTGTATTATTTTGTTTTCCTAAGGCTGTTTTGTTTGCATTCTGTATCCATTTGTTTATCTGCCAGTTTGGTTTAGTTTGTGGGTCTTGGCCTGTCTGTCGGTGTTTTTGTCTATGTATTGGCTTGTCAGTGTATCTGTCTGTGCGATGGTTTCTGTAGCCATCTGTGTCCTGCCTTGTCGGTGTCTGTCTGTACATAAGTGTCAGTTTTCCGTTCAGCAATAACTAGTCGAAGCACGTAACAATCATTTTGGGTAATTACGAGATGATCTTTGAAAATCAGGTAATTCTCCAGGAGTCCAAAACTGAAAACCTAGCTCCAGAAATTGAGTAATTAGAAATCTACGTTGGTAATCGTCATTGTTGATAACAACCAGATCCAAGTAATACAAAGGAGGAATACAAAGGAAATTCAAAACAGCAACAGACCAATGGATCCTTTCGAGGCTCTTTGTGATACTGGAAGGCTCCAGGAACTCACACATCACTATGTTACAAGTTAGAGGGAGATAAACTTACAAATTGTCAATGTGACTTAAGGAGGCAAGTAAGTAACCCATACAGACAAGTGTCCTCCTCTACATACGACCAGCCATGTAAAAGCAGCGAACCCCCCCGGCGGAAAATGGTTCAGGAAAGGGTATGTCTTCCAGAAAATCCGACGCTGAAGAGGAGAACCGAGAAAATATAATCAGAAGGCTTTCCAGACTTCCAGGGCAGGAGCCTCCGTGCGACTGGTGGGGCCTGAGCAAATAGCTGCCGGGTCTGGAGCGCCCTGGAATAGCTGGAAATATCCAATATGCTGGATGCTTCACAGCAAGAACCTGCCGACCCGTCTTTGTGGCCTCGTTGGCTAAATATTTGAGCGCGTTGTGCTCGGCAACTTTTTTTTTTTTTTCTTCTTTCTGTTTCCCTCTGAGCTTTGGTCATCTTACACGACCTCCCCCCTTTCTATCCCCACCCCTTCCTCCCGCAGTGTACTGCCTTCAGGCATATGTCTCCTTGTGTAAAGCGTTCCGTGAAAAGGGACGACCAGCGTGGGGGGGGGGGGAAGAGAGAGAGAGAGAGAGAGAGAGAGAGAGAGAGAGAGAGAGAGAGAGAGAGAGAGAGAGAGAGAGAGAGAGAGAGAGAGAGAGAGAGAGAGAGAGAGAGAGGCGTTGTTGTGAGTACATACACACACACTCATTTTCCTTGTGACTTTTCCAACTTAGAGTGAGTATGTCACTAACACACGATTCGTATGGCCTATACTAATATTTTCCACGAAAGATTTCTCATCGTCTTCACGACACAGTTGGAATAAAGACGCACCTCAGTGTAGTAGGAACATAACCCTTCGTCCTGTCGTCCGATAAAGCTCTTCTGTGTCACAGAACCTGCACACAGGACGTGATTCAAACTCTGAGGGACATACACCCTTATGCTCACTAAAGACTCATTTTCATTACATATATATATATATATATATATATATATATATATATATATATATATATATATATATATATATTCACCGCACTATCCTTTCCTACACTCTCTTCACTGTACCTCCACATTTACTTCGCTCTCATCTTCACCTTACCCTCATCTTCACTTACAAACATTCGTAACTATATATATGCAGCTTATAGTTACTCTCTCAGCCTCGGAAGGACCCAGTGGTCTGTACTTGATTAAGAAATGAGATAATAAATGTATCTTTCACACCCTCGGATGATACTATTTATGCCTCCTTAATAATCATTTTCCCTCAAATATTCTGGTTATGGTTTTACTCCTACTATATTCATTTCTCTTTTTCTGATCTCTTCAGTTATTACAAGCAGCCCCGAAATCATCCACCGGTCTGTTGCTCTTTAAGAATAAACCTGGCCATTTCTTTTAGTGCTTTGCGTTCATCTGTTGTGAGAGAGAAACCAAGTTAAGCTCCTTGAATAAATCTCAAGTTTAACATGTAAACAACATTTTTACACCCTATACCCAAATAAGTAACACAGCGAATAGTCCAGAGTTGTTTTTGTGATACTGGAATGAATGGCGTAGATTAATCTGCTCTCGGGGATTGGCCATGTATATCCAAATCATCAGTTAAAAACGAAACATCAAATGATTAATTCAGTGCAGCTCTCTGCAGCCTACTACTCTTTGCTGTCTGACATTCTCTATATCTCTCGTTGGGTCGCGAATCGCTGTTGTGGCTCGCTGATCTTTCTCTGGGGGGGGAATAACTCTCTCTCTCTCTCTCTCTCTCTCTCTCTCTCTCTCTCTCTCTCTCTCTCTCTCTCTCTCTCTCTCTCTCTCTCTCTCTGGGAAGTTATTCTATAAGACTTTTGGAGTCCTTTGGTGGGGCATTCCTTCCACGACGTCCCCCCCTATTTTTTCTAGGAGGTCTTGTTCCCAGCGTCTTTCTTTTTTTGTCTCCTTCTCATGTTTTTTTTTTTTTTTTCTGTGGATTCGGTTTTTAGTGGGATTCTTGCGCTGTCGGTCCGCTGGCTGGAACATCTCGCTGGCGAAGAACTCTTCCAGAGGTGCGTCTTTACATCTCTCAGACACGGTGCCCTTTCTCTCCTCCAGGAAGTCTCTCGAGGGATGGTCTCTCCCAGTGGTTTTCACTTGGTAATTTTCAGCTGGGGATTCTCCCAGGAAGTTCTGTCTCTGAGGGGTCTTTACTCTGCCTCCTGTGTTCCTCCTAATCTCTCCCTTTAGATCTCCTCTTTTTTTTCTGTCTAATGTCTCCTTTAAGCCATTCATTTCTCATTACTTTTCTCGCTACACAGATGGTCAGTCCTCAGTGCGTTCCAGCGAACATACTCACAGTATTCGTAATGGGTTTGTCTCAGTCTTCTACTTTCTTTAGTTTCGTTAGAAATAATCCCTCATCCTTTCCATGAATTCTCCACAGAATTAATCACCTCACCATAACCTCATTAATCTATTCAGTAAGTATCCTTATCATCATCATTATCTTCGTTTTATCCTTATCCTTCTTTTCCTCGCTTCTGGTCTTAAACGTTTATTCATCTCTTCTTGCTATCCTTCCTCGTCCTCTCTCCACCTCGCTATCCTTTCCTCGTCCTCTTCCCACCTCGCTATCCTTTCCTCGTCCTCTCCCCACCTCGCTATCCTTTCCTCTCCCGTTCCTCTTCACCCTCCCAGTTCTCCCTCTCACTCCCCAGCACCTTTAGACACAGTCGGCTTCAATATCTCAGGCGGAGGAAACACTCGCCCTAAATGGAGATGGAACGTGAGTGGCGTCGGGAAGGCTCTCTCTCTCCCTCTCTCTCTCTCTCTCTCTCTCTCTCTCTCTCTCTCTCTCTCTCTCTCTCTCTCTCTCTCTCTCTCTCTCTCTCTCTCTCTCTCTCTCTCTCTCTCTCTCTCTCTCTCTCTCTCTCTCTTTTGGATGTAAGCTCAGAGAGCGGAGAGCGATATATCTGGAAGGGTTTTGCAACAAAAGCCACTGAATCAACACTTCACCAGTTCGGGACACTGGATCTTCTGCCTTGTAAGGTCATGCCGTTAGGGAGGTTCCTGTCCAGCACGCTGTGACCATTAGGCTATTTCCGTGGTATATATATATATATATATATATATATATATATATATATATATATATATATATATATATATATATATATATATATACTTTTTTATTTACTTCAACACTCAACTGGTAATTGTGGTTATCTGTACATTTCGATCTAGAAACTTTCAACACAGATGTTCTATTTAGACATAAATTTCAAGGCTAAACTAACCAAAGCTTCTTTGACATTCTCTGCAAGGACAACTTACGTCCGGGTCTATCACATTTGGTCGGATACACGAGCCATATTTATGCATATTGTATATAACCAAAGGCACACTGAGTTCCTTTGAGTCATACAATCGCGGAAAAACTTCAAAATCATCTAAATACAACGACAAGAAATGCCATCGTCTGTGCCGCTCCGTCTGACAAGAGAAGCTTTGAACACAGATCACTGGCCTTGTGTACCCCGTACTCACTCACAGACGTTTGCTCAATAAATATACTTCGTGTCTGAGTTGATTCAGTTTCAGAGAAGGAGAAACACGGGTATCATATTTTGCCACCAACCCTACGTTTTTTTCTCTTGAACTGACTAAATACATATCTATCTATCTATCTATCTATCTGTATATATATATATATATATATATATATATATATATATATATATATATATATATATATATATATATATATATATATATATATATAAACTGTAAATGAAGACAATATGATTATATATTTATCAACAATTCGTCTCTCCTTTTGGCATGCAACTATGAACAGGTAATGCCTTTGATACGTAAAGTTTTTCTGCTGAATAACTGACAAAAAGAGAAGTCCAGTTTGTGAAATAGTTCAAGGCGAGAGAGGAAACACTGAAGCTTCAGCCTGGAGACGTAAAAATGCAAATACTGGAAAGTTTATACGTAACTGAGGGAATGGAATGGGTATTGCATAATGAAGTTGGCATTATTGTTTGATGTTGTGACAAAGAGCTGAGCTCGCTCGCTTGCAGCAGGAGGAGGAGGAGGAGGAGGAGGTGGAGGAGGAGGAGGAGGAGAAGGAGAAGGAGGAGGAGGAGGAGTCGATGATTTTTACTTGTCACTGGTCAAGTGTGTTCAGGCACGTAACCTTCATAAAGAGTGTAACACCAACCAGTATTCCCTCCACTTTCTATCCCGTAACCTTACATTCCCAAATCTCAGTTTAACATTGAAAATTACTCTAAACATCTATATAGCGTTAACGATATGGCTTAGCATACAGAAATAATTCATGAATATATCGTTCACTGAACAGAGAAAGGTGTCTACATTCGTATTTTCACTGAAGGCGCGAATTTGTAACATCAACACTCCGTAAAACATGGACGGGTATTGCGTATCGTCGGTGGGAAACCATTATATTAAACCTGTGAGTATGCGTCATTACACCAGAAATAATATATCTCCTTTATTGTCCTTTTTTCTCTCTTTTTCTTCTCTCAGGACCCGAATAGCTATGGGTCTTTGTTGTGAGGGAATGAGTCTTTGCAATGAACTGGTCTTATTTTCCAGCAGTTGCTCGGTTCTGGCATGAGGCAAGTGAGTGCATTGTGAGGGAACCTTCTCTGTAATAAGGGAAATGACTCTCTGTAGTTTCTCTCTCTTGCAGGAGAGAAACTACGGTCACAATTGCATCAAACAACACCATAACATTACAGAAATAACAGCTGTCGAGGACGAGACGCCTCAGTGGTAAGGGAAATGAGTGAGGAAGTCCAATTTTCATAGCCAATTTTCCTGGGGGTGTGGCGCGGGTCGCACAATGAAAAGTTCATGGAATTGTATTCCATTACCCAGAGCCAGCCTTTGACACTGAGGATCTATTATTCAAAAGGTTGGAGCGATGCTCTGTTACATATTTTGATTAAAAGCTTTGGATGTAACTAGTAATGGGGCTGGGATTTTTACAGCACCACAAGAGCAGTCATGGGAATTACTCAAAGCTGACATGATATATATATATATATATATATATATATATATATATATATATATATATATATATATATATATATATATATATATACACACACACATAAAATAAATGCTTTTTTAAAGACATTATCGAACAATACTTCAACCCTCTTTCGTTTTCACGTGAAACTGACATAAGTCATTTAACACTAATTAAGCAGTCTAAAGAGTACCTTTCAAGAAAAACTTTTCTTTATAGACTAAACTCCCAACTTTGGCAAACAATTCTTTCGCAACAAATTAAGAAATTACTGCCAAAATCATCGAAGTGACGGAGCAAAGTGCACTTGGAGCAAAGAATTGCATTCTTCTGGTCCAACTATTTCGGGAGACTCCCCCAATTTTCTTCGTGTGTAGCTTTGCTGCGGGAAAAAGAAGAATCTGTTAAAAGTTGATGGGAGTCGACGAGAGCGACTTTGAGAAAGATGACAGAAAGGGCTCGAGTCGGAAGCCAGACTTGAAGAGGAAATGTCTAGGAGACCACAGAGTGGGAGGGAGGAGTTGTCGAGGGAGCGGCCTTTAGGAGGGAGTCGATCCTCAGAGCAAAAAATAGGCTTCAAGACAAACTTTCCCAGACGCTTCTTCAAGTCTCTCTCTCTCTCTCTCTCTCTCTCTCTCTCTCTCTCTCTCTCTCTCTCTCTCTCTCTCTCTCTCTCTCTCTCTCTCTCTCTCTCTCTCTCTCTCTCTCCCCTATACGAAAACTTTACCCCTCCCCTGTCCAGCCGCCTTCTTTTCTCCCTGACCACCCTATTTAAGGAAAAAGAGGCAATAGCAAAAGGGAGAAGCAGAATATGGAAAAACAGAGAAAGGATGAATTCCTACCCACACCACGGCATTGTTATAAAGTGAGCAAACACGAGAGAGAGAGAGAGAGAGAGAGAGAGAGAGAGAGAGAGAGAGAGAGAGAGAGAGAGAGAGAGAGAGAGAGAGAGAGAGAGAGAGAGAGAGAGAGAGAGACAGACAGACAGACAGACAGAGACAGACAGAGAGGAATTAAAGACAGAAGTATAAATAGACAGAAAGGGAAACCATCTCAGATTCTTGTATGTCCATTTCAGGACCTCCATTTTGTCTATGCTCCTTTCTTCCTCACACAAACATGAAGCTATCCAGTTTGGAATGTACGAGAGATTTTCACATCTCCCCTAACATGCAATGGGCCATCTTGCACATGTAAAGAACACAGTGTTACTAGAACTTTAGTAACACCGATGCGCTGCAAATTTTCGAGTGCAACTCCCTTGGACAATTTAACCTAAAAGAATGTAAAAAAAAAAAGAAGACGTTCATTTATAAGTAATATCATACAAAGGGTCAAGAAAGCCTATAGGTGTAATCTGCAATATTCATGGACCTGGATAATGCTGGCTTTATTCCCCATAGTGTTTGTAGAAATTCCCCACATAATCTCGATCGCCAGGCATCGTCTTGCCTTTTCACGCGTCGAAGACTAAGACGACAGCGCTCGACACATCCAGTAGATGGTTTAGCCTCCTGGTCAAAGCTGAGACATCAGGGCACTTTATGCCAACGACCTGCACGACAGCGGAATGTTAGGAAAAGTATAGTTCATTAAAGTTCACCTCATATGATGCGTTAGATAGTTGCATTAAAGAGGGAAATAGTTGGAGGTGGATGAAAACGTTAAGGAATCGCTACGTCCGTCCCCATCAAGTAGATTAAAGGTTATATTTCGTCAAAGGAAGGTAAGAAATCTCAAGATGGAGAACGGTCAAAAGCGGAGGGAAAACTTCTTTACCTTTGGCAACACACTTAACGTCTCTCGTGGATATGTTTCTGTAGTGGACCTTCAAGGCTAGACGATCCATGACGGTGAAGGCACTTGTCCAAGTCTATGTCCAGCTGAGAGTAATCACGTTGCCTTCATATTCTTCATACTCTGATAGGGGCTTCAATTGCCCGAGCGGTCTCAACGGACGTAAAACAAAAGTAAACATTAAAGAACTCGTGAATATTCCATGACTAACCGAATTCATACCTTCAAGACTCTCTCTCTCTCTCTCTCTCTCTGTCTCTCTCTCTCTCTCTCTCTCTCTCTCTCTCTCTCTCTCTCTCTCTCTCTCTCTCTCTCATCTGATGCACATATCAGTGTGGCTTTCCGATGGAACTCAAAATACATGCCTATTGGTTACTCACCTGTTGGTTAGTAGTCGTATGTATATATATATACACATTTGCAAAAAGACTGGCAAGTGAAATTATCATGGCATGGGCTCCCTGTCTTCGCGAAAGAAGTGCTTTCATCAATGTGTCGTCTTTATAACGTCACCTGTTCCAAGATCTTAAAACCTTAATAGAATTGTTATCAATATTTCCGTCTCTTTTCTTCTCCAATAAGTTATCCAGCTCGTCTTGGTTCTGGGTAATCTTGAACTCGGTTCTCAACTCTTGTGATTGCCAGTGATTATCAGGAAGATCTGAGAGCAGGTCCCGGCAGCCCACCGCAAGTGTCAGACAAATTATATTAATGAGGGTTCCAAGCCTGTCAGGAGGTGGAGAACGCTATTTCCAAAGAAAAATGTTTTACCTGCGTTCGCTGCTCGTGATGTCATTTAATAGCAAGGAGATCAAGGCTCAAATAATAATCCTGAGCTGAGGTTTGAAACGTCGCATGTAAGTATTTTCCCGAGTGAACTGACTCACATTTTGCTCGGTGGGGAATTAGTCGAAACTGTGACGCTGTTTATGACTTTCTTCTCGTGTCGTGCTTCCGTGAAATGCCATTTAGACTTATTGCAAGATGGAGTCATTCTGCGTGAGAGGGAAAGGATGAGTGGCATTATTTTTGAGTGGGATTAGTTCATTCTGTATGAGAGGGATTAGGCCACTGTACATGAGAGGTGACTCACCCACTCTGCATGAGAAGGACTAGATCACCACGTGAAGGTTTAAAACCAAATCACTTCATTCCACATGGAAAGGAACGACTTATTTGACTAGAAGAGTGTGCTTCTCTCTCTCTCTCTCTCTCTCTCTCTCTCTCTCTCTCTCTCTCTCTCTCTCTCTCTCTCTCTCTCTCTCTCTCCATGACAGAGAGATGTGTCCTCCTTCATCAGCAAAGGAGGAGGGGGGAAGCTAAAGGAGGCTAACCTCCCGTACCTCCTCGTGGGGTTAAAACTGTGTGTTTGGAACCAGCGCCAAGACTCCAATATACGCCATCTGAAGGACTGCGTTTCGCTTCTCGCTTCTCGACTCCAGTTCACACAGGGTTAGAAGCGAGTGAAAGGTGGTTTGTGTTGGTGATGGTGGTAGTGGTGGTGAGGGAGGGGGTGGTAGTGGTGGTGGTAGCGATGGAGAGGCAAAAAGGAGTGTATAAAAGATGGGAAAGAAAGTTAACAGTAGACTCAATAGTCCACGGCGAGGGTTATCTGCTGGAGGACGATAGAAATGTCCTTAACTTTCGAAATCTCTATAGATGTAGTGAGGATAGTGAAGACTGTGGGAGAGGTGAGAGGCAAACTTTAGGGTGAGGGATGGGAAGAGGAGAATGAGGTAAACGGCGAATAGAAACGGGAGGAATTCCCCCGTAGACCTATCGGGAGTAAATGAAATGTTTCAGGAGGTATTAGACGTGAGGCAGACTTGAAAAACCACAACGATCAGGCGAGAGGCTGGGAAATGCAAGTGACAAATGGGAGGTATTTGATAAAGTTCAAAGGAAGAAAACGGAAAAAAGGGCGGATAAAAGAGAGAGAGAGAGAGAGAGAGAGAGAGAGAGAGAGAGAGAGAGAGAGAGAGAGAGAGAGAGAGAGAGAGAGAGAGAGAGCACAGAAAAGTCCTTGGCATTATCTTCCCACCACACAGTATCTAAGCTTGATGGTGTGTTGAACACCCATAATGTAAGGATTTTAGGAGACGGCTCCTTCGACCCTTTTGGCATAAATGGGGAGCTTAAGAGTGAGTGAGAGGGGTGGAAGTGGCTCTGGAGATTGCCACGGGGACAGAGGGGAGAGGGAGGCGTTAACTGAAGAAGAACTCTTGACGAGAAGGGGAGTTTATTTTCTTGTCTCTTGCTTACTGAATGGAAATTGGAAGTCTTTTATATCATATTGGTACCGGCAGGGCACAGTAGCAAACAGCTGTAAGAACCTCGAACACACACACACACACACACTCACACACACACACACACACACACACACACACACACACACACACACACACACAGCAGCAGCAGCAGCTGTAGCGGCATAACGACGCAAGCAATGAGGTAAAGCAATAAGAATAATGGAAGCAGCACCACCAGCCCCCGCCAGCAAGTGTGAGGGCCAAGCAGCACCAACAACAGCAGCAGGAGAGACCACCAACTGCTAAAGCAGTAGCAGCAGCAGCAGCAGCAACAACAATTGTGGCGGGAGCAACCACACTGAGCCCCAAAGACGAAAGGATTAAACGCCAGAGCTGTAGCTGCTCCTCCGGCGACTCTTGCTGTGGTACGGTGCCTTATGCTGTGGCATTACGTCTACTGATAGGGCACTGTGCCGGATGTGGCACTACGTCTGCTGCTGTGGCACTATGTACCGGCTAACTGTGGCACTGTGCCTAACTGTGGGACACTACTCCTGTTGCTACGAAAGTGTTCCTTCTGCTGTGGCTCCATATCTGCTGTGACTGTGCCTTCTGTTGTGGCACTCTGCCCAACTGTGGCATAGTTCCTGATGCTGTGTTACTGTGCCTGATGTTATGACACTGCCTGCTGTGGCACATCTGCCTGATACTGTGTGTATTCTGCCTATTGCTGTCGCCCACACCAGCAAGGCAGCTCTGAAAATGTAAATACGACGAGGATAATATAAACAAAATGTTCCAGATCCGCTAGTAACATTGTTGCACGTACAAAACTCTCTCAAAAAAGCTATCTTTTCACTGAAAGAAAAATGCAAAAGGGAGAATGAAAGAATGGAAGGAAGAAAGAATGAACCAAACAATATATATATATATATATATATATATATATATATATATATATATATATATATATATATATATATATATATATATATATATATATATTTGTTTCACAGAAAATAGACACGTTATTACGGGGAAAAACATCTCATAAATATTAGTCAGCAATGTATACCATGATATGAAACAGAGGTCATTTGTGTATTTGGTACACGTGTAAACCATTATTCCCTGTCTCCATAATGTTTGTATGTTTGTATTCGTGTAAACCATTATTTCTGCTTCCATTGTCCTGGTATACCTGCAAGATAGTGTTCCCACAGTTCCTTTGGTTTACTTTCAAACTATCATACTCGATTCTTTCCATGATCATAGTCTACGTGTAAACTATTGTCCACTAATTCCATAGGGTTGGTGTACATGTACAATTAGCAATCCAGGCTCGCTGTTTTCTCGGAACGTACAAGTACTCTATCATTTCTAGCTCCACTCTTATAGTAAACGTGTGAGCTGTTGTGTCTGACTAAAATCTTTTCGTCTCTCTCTCTCTCTCTCTCTCTCTCTCTCTCTCTCTCTCTCTCTCTCTCTCTCTCTCTCTCTCTCTCTCTCTCTCTCTCTCTCTCTCTCTCTCTCTCTCTCTCTCTCTCTCTCTCTCTCTCTCTCTCTCTCTCTCTCTCTCTCTCTCTCTCTCTCTCTCCAAATTCTCTTGTTTGATACTTGATACTGT
>NC_092260.1:24617198-24634698 GCF_036320965.1 Panulirus ornatus | reverse complement strand
GTTGTTGTCTTGTCTGCGTGTGCCTGCGTGTGTGTGTGTGTGTGTGTGTGTGTGTGTGTGTGTGTGTGTGTGTTAATATGAGAATGGTGTATCTAAAACCACCACACTTTTCAGCTTACCGCTACCTGTAACAATTTCGAGAAGAGCTCCCTCCTCTTGGATTCCCTTGCTGCCTCTCCCTCCTCTTGGATTCCCTTGCTGCCTCTCCCTCCTCTTGGATTCCCTTGCTGCCTCTCCCTCCTCTTGGATCCCCCAGCTGCCTCGTGATAAGCGAACCTCTTTTGGGAGAAGACCGAGAAGACAGAGCTATAAAGCTAAAACAGACGCGTCCATAAACCTAACCAGACGTACCTCCACCAGTTCTCTGTCAACCTGATGTTACTCTCGACATTATTCATAAGCAGTGGACCAGGAGGGCGAGGCTGTCACCACAACATGACGGAGGATGGACACGTCGTAATTCGTAAACCTTTTCTTTTTTTTCTCTCTCTCTCTCTCTCTCTCTCTCTCTCTCTCTCTCTCTCTCTCTCTCTCTCTCTCTCTCTCTCTCTCTCTCTCTCTCTCTCTTTTTTCACCCATGTATCTAGTGCGCCGGGTTAGCTTAGGTTAGGGAAGCAGTATTTGGTCCCTGCAGATGAGATGTTGATGGAAGGGAGATCCATGATGACTAGGTGTGGCAAACCAACTCATGATGATCCTTTTCCACCATTGTTATCATTACTATTATCATTGTCACTATTATTGTTATCATCATTATTGCCGTCATTAGCACCATTCTAGCACTCATATCTAGTCGCTATACTCCACTTGGCGAGGGTGTGTCGTCAACAGAAGACTGAGCCTTGAAGGAAAATCCTCGTCTGGTTCCTTCTTCTGTTCCTTCTTGCGGAACTTAATGAAGAAGGAGAGGATTTCCAGCATCCAACCTTGCTTCCGCCCTTCATAACCACTCGCGTAGGATATAGGCAGTTCTTATTCTTTCTCCCAGATCCTCAAGAATAAGAACTTAATCTTATCTGATATCTAGTTCAGCCTATAAACACTACGGGAAAAAAAATGTCAAGCCTTTTTACATATTCCAATATGACATTACTCACTAGTCTGACGTAAATAATCCAATGACAAACAAGAGTTTCAAATGTCATACCCATTAGCTTACAATGTCTGTGCGCTTCTCGCCACTGTCTTTAGATGGGCGTATCAACACAGCAGAAACCTTGGCTTTTAAGTCGATGGTTTCGTAAGATGATACTGACCTGATGTTCCCTACGACGTGCGGGGCGTTTGTGACCCTCTGTCTCTGGCCTCAGGTGACATTAACCGCAATGTGTGTCCATAATGACTCGTTATAGATTCGTTATACTTTATACAGTTTGTGTATTTCTGTGGATGTGAGTAATCTAGTGTGAGGTGGAAAAGATTTTACACGTGTTGCCCCATCTCATGCGTCTGTGTCTGTGTCTGTGTAATCATGCACATTATATATATATATATATATATATATATATATATATATATATATATATATATATATATATATATATATATATATATATATACATATATATATATATATATATATATATATATATATATATATATATATATATATATATATATATATATATATATATATATATATATATATATATATATATGGGTTACTTACGTAACCCATTAATGAAAATATCTAGAAGGATTGCAGCTCCTGAAGAAGAGGAATAGAATGAAGATTAATGTTCTTAATATCAAAAGAAAATACAGAGAAGCAGACCGTCTCATATGAGGCGACTTTGATGAATAACCTCCACACCAACAGCAAATCATATAAAGTGATGAATTTGTAAATTTTCTTTGATGAACTGTCGTTTACGCAATCAAATTTCGTAACTCCTCAGTTACTAATAATGTTTTTTGATGGGTTTTAAAGATGTTTCCATATATGTCCATATTTCCAACAAGGAAACGATAGACAGTTGAGAGAAGATTAAAACAAAATGACCAAAATTAACTTTAGTAACAACAACATAAGACCTCCTCCTCCTCCTCCTCCTCCTCTTCCTCCTCCTCCTCCTCCTCCTCCTCCTCCTCCTCCTCCTCCTCCTCTTCCTCTTCCTCCTCCTGCTAGTGCCGAGATCTGAAATTGTCTGGTCACAGGCCCGAAATGCTGGTGTGGCTGCCAAGAATTGCTGTGGCACGAGAGGAAAAAGTCGGAGAGGATCCCGGAAGCCTCGAGGAGATGATGACTCCCAGGTAATCAATGTTAAGCTGACCTAAGCTTAACCAAAGCTTAGGCAACCGACCACCCCTTGTCCCGACCTCTTGACCAGCTCGTTAGGCAAGCTGGGTGTAATTAAGCTTACAGCACAATAAGCGGATCGAGGATTGGCGAGGTCCTTCCCAGTCGTAGACCAGTAGCATTGCTCGAGAGAGAGAGAGAGAGAGAGAGAGAGAGAGAGAGAGAGAGAGAGAGAGAGAGAGAGAGAGAGAGAGAGAGAGAGAGAGAGAGAGAGAGAGTGGTGATTGCCCAACGAGGAAAATCCCCCCAAAAAAAACAAAAGAAAGAGAGGAAAACAGACAGACAAACAAACAGACGCATGGGAGGCATCAGATCCGCCAGCCAGACCACCAGCGAGGAGGAGGAGACGAGACGGTGGCGCTGGTGGTGGTCGTCTCGAGACACCGCGAGACACCGCGAGACGGTGACGCTGGCGGTCGTCTCGAGACACCGCGAGACACACACGGGGGGGGAGGAGTTTTTCGAGCGCCACGTGTCTCATGGTAGGGGGTGAATCTTGGCTCTCCCTCTCTCCCTTACTAATGTCACTTGCGGCTCTCGGAGAGGGGTGGTGGTGATGGGGGGAATGGGGATAGATAGGGAAGGGGGTAGGTTAGCTGTTTGTGATATGGTGCCACTCGGCGACACCATCGCGCCAGAGGGGGGAGGAGGTGAAGGGAAGGGGAGAGTGCCATGTGTTGTACCGGTGCCAGACTCATCAGAAAAGCTCTCGCCACCTTCAGGCAGGTCCTGCGTTTTCTGTGAGGTTACGATCGTCTTTTTTTTTTGGCTAAACTATTACGAAAACTTGATATTAAAAGTTAGTATTTAAGCACGAATCATTTTTTTTTGTGTTATCATTTCACATAGTTAAACTTGATGAAGTATTTTCCTTAAGTATGATTCAAACATTGATACAAACCAGTTTCTGGCCTAATTATGATTATTTCTCACTATACATAACTTGAATCCTTATTAACAACCTTTATTAGTTATGTGTATTAAATCATACTTTACTGAAAGTTTACTCTATCACTACTGCTAATGATTTCTTCTTAACTCATAACAAAATCTGTCCGTGGTGCTTCGTATCTCAAAGAACCAGATGAGCTGCATCCTGAAGGAAGAATCTAAGACAGAGTTTTAACAGTAAAATGAAGAGAGAGAGAGAGAGAGAGAGAGAGAGAGAGAGAGAGAGAGAGATGCTTATATGTTTTTATAATTGCATGAAGTATGTTTATATGTGAGTATCAGAAGATGTCTAAAGAAATGCAAAATCATGCACAAAAGTCAGGCAAATATATGCAAAAATGAAAATGAAACAAAAATCAGGTTGTCACTCCTCTAATTATTATATCCTGTAATTGAATTCAAAGTAGTTTTATGTGTCATTTATGACGTTGGGAAATTAGTTTTTCTTGTTCATAACTGAATGTTTTGGCAAGCTGTTGGCGCGACAGTAGTGTATGAACGATTTCGCATCCAAGGGAAGACAGAGGGATTTTGTTTTTCGCTCGTGTGTGCGTCCGTCTGCTTTCATGTCTGTATGTGTCACTCGCAACAGCGTCGCTCCTCGTTTGTCCTTTTGTTTGCTTATATCTCTTCGTGTATACCGATATCCACCAATATGATGTTTTTCTTCCCTTCGTATACCTCTCTCTCTCTCTCTCTCTCTCTCTCTCTCTCTCTCTCTCTCTCTCTCTCTCTCTCTCTCTCTCTCTCTCTCTCTCTCTCTCTCTCTCTCTCTTTTAATGTTAGGGGCCCCAGTCAAGGATAAAAGTCCACATCGAGGCTGGGCCTTAATTGGAATTAGGAGAGGTTTAATGAGAGGGAAAGATAAGAATACAGGAGAAACATTTAATGAATTTAGGAGGAAATATAAAACCTGTCTACAGACAAGGGCCAGGTCGTGGTTGTTAGGAAATACATGAGGGATAAGAGACTTCCAAACCTTCGAAGTGTAGGGAAAGAAATAGATATCAAAATGGCCCACCTTTGAGGTGCCAACTGCCGCACAGCAGGTATGTGAAGCAGTAGCTTCCTGAGCAATGCTTGGTCTACCGGACTCTAGCTAATTGGGGAGGCACACCAGCAGACAGCTCTTGGTATAGCAAAACATCGATCAATACCTCACAGATGAGGGGAAACTATACCAACGCTGAGGGCAAGTAGGTTCAGGTTGTGCGTTTAACTAAGAGAGATAGTAAATGCAACTGCTCTTGACTCAACTTTGTCTAATAAGTATGTCGAGCTAAATACTCCTCATATGTGAGAACAGCTCTTCATACAAGGACGAACCGATCCTTTCTATAAGTGGAACAAATGCTAAGAAGAAAATTTGTGGCATCTAATCAGACCTCCTAGTTTCTTAGAAGCAGTCTCAGTTCTTTGTGTGATGTGGAGTATGTTCGTTGTGTCAAGTGAATTTACAGATTAAGAGTAATAGGAAGGTTGTAAGGGGTTTTTGGTAAGGGATATTGGTATAAATTGGGTTTAAAAGGTTCTAAAGTAAACTAGAGTCTTTTAGCTTTACTTAGATATCCTCTCAAAGTCTGAGTTATTAGAGGAAGTTGTGTTGAGACCAGATACAGTTGCGAGAGAGGTAGGAGCAGATGTGAAGGTATGTGGAGAATACATTGTTGCGTCGTCAGCCTATCAGCGTATTTAGGTCTCCGTTGAAAGGGAGGGAATCGACGATGAAAAGGAGGGAAGAGTGAAGGAAACAAGTTCTAACCTTCAGAGGGCACTGCTGTTGGTAGGGAAAAGGGTAGAGGTTGATCCATCAACAATGACAGAGATAGACCAACCAATGGGGAAGATAGATATGAGAAAATAGTGAGAGGGAAGGAGGGAAAGCAAAACAAATGTCTGATCATTTCTCGGCTTTTGCCACCTGCAGTTCAGCTGTCACTGAAGGCAATTATACTGAAATTGAAATCCTTCCTAACCACAAGCCAAAAGTGATTACACACTGAATGAGAAATAAGATTCGGCGAATTATTGACACCCTCATGACTCACAAGTCTTCTCATTAAAGCTCCACGTGCTGCGCATGCTGACGTTAATTCTAAAAGTAAAAGGAAATAAGAAAAGGAGTTGGAGTAATCTCTTGATGGCTTGGGCTCAGACGAGCTAACAACAATCCGATGCTTTTTTGTTTTCAGATCTCGTCTCGAGATTTCCTCGGGTCATGGGTCATTTCTGGCCCCGGATGACTGACTTTGTCTTCATCACTGGGTGGTAGAGGTCACCCCCAGCACTGGGTGGCTACTAGGGGTCATCCCCAACATTGGGTGACAGAGATCATCTCCAACACTAGTGGATAGATGCCAACACCATCACTGGGTAGTAAAGGTCATCACCAACACTGAGTGATCGATGACATTCCCAACACTGGATGGTATAAGTCATCTCCAACAGTGGTTAGCAGAGGTGGAGAGGGAGGTAGTATCACCAATGCTGGATGGATGGAGGTCATCCCCAGCACTGGATGGTATAAGTCATCTCCAACAGTGGTTAGCAGAGGTGGAGAGGGAGGTAGTATCACCAACGCTGGATGGATGGAGGTCATCCCCAGCACTGGATGGTATAGGTCATCTCCAACAGTGGTTAGCAGAGGTGGAGAGGGAGGTAGTATCACCAACGCTGGATGGATGGAGGTCATCCCCAGCACTGGGTGGTATAGGTCATCTCCAACACCTGAATAATACACCTCACAGGTCGTCTCCACCAGAGAATAGCAGACAACCACCAGCGCTGAAGAGCAGCCATGAAAGATAGAGCAGGGCTGACAACGATATCTTTCTTAATTTTCTCAAAATTGTCGAGGCAACTCAACTCAGTCCCGGGGAAAAAAATGTATATATGTATATAAATTTACTGTTTTTATCTTTTACCATATAAATCACTGCACAGATTTTTGGGGAATTTTCTGTCGAATATTTGAACATTAAAGGACTGTAGACTGTATCTACAATATTTGGTACAGGTGTATGTATTGGTGCACCATCTCGTCAATGAACGTCTCACTCCAAAGAAGTCTACATTTCCTTCCTACGGGAAGTAGCGCAGCCGTGGGCTGCAGGAGGCTCTGGAAATGGATCCCTGTGTAATCATAAATGTACATATATAGAGAGATAGATAGATAGATAGATACAGATATAGATATAGATATAGACATCTACATAACGGTAACTGCAGTCTCTTCAGAGGTACAGCTAAAGAGAGGGGTGACAGGATAGTGTTGCACGGCAACGCTTTTGGGTCGCATCTCTTATGCATCGAGCTAGGGACAGCAACCTTGACGCCGGCTGCTGAAGCTATTTGGACGTCAGGCCTTTAACACTTAGTGTCTGCTATATATTCAAAGGCCAGGCGCGCCCGCCTCTCTCTCTCCCTCCCTGGCTGCTGACGGTGTTCTAAAGTCGTTCCTTTACGCCAGGTGCTGGCGGTCGACTCAGCTCGACTCTTTGAATACCGGGAGCTTAAGGACATCTTCAGAACGTTCCTTTAACCTCCACCCGTTATAAGTATTCTTCAAGTCGTTCCTTTAAGGTCTAGATGTGACTACAGCCAAGCCACATAATAGGCAAGGTCATAGAACATCTGGGAAGTTATGTCTCTTAAGAAATAAACTTCGCAAGTGACTAACTCATCCAAGGCTACATCGCCCACTTGCTCTTTTCCAGCAATCATATGGGAAGGACAAGACTAACCTCACAGTGTTCTTTAATGTCTAAGGTAAAGGCAGGCCTAACCAAACGGCTTTCATTTCCATCCTCATTCCACATTCATTGAATAATGAAGGTGGCCGTGTAAAATGAATAAGTCCATACACTGAACTCTGAATTTCCATCCCAACTTAATTTCTAGAATCCACTGTTTGTGTTTCAACGAAAGGCCGAGCGTCTGAGCACGTAGGATTACTAGGTTCGATGTCGTTTTATATATATATATATATATATATATATATATATATATATATATATATATATATATATATATATATATATATATATATATATATATATATATATATATATATATATATATATATATATATATGGTTTGTGGTGTGAGAGAGACAGAGGGAAGGTGGGAGTGAAAACTATATACATATTGTTAGCGGGATAAGGACAGTTATGATCTGTGACTTAAAAAGAAAAAAAAGAAGGAGTGACAAGGAGTCATTATTGTAAGGGAGAATGAGTTTGTGTCAGGGAGAATAAGCTGACGTAAGGAAGCTAGAGTTTGTATAAAGGGAGAACGAAATTGTGGGCTGAGGGAGGGAAGGGGGGGTGAAAATGAATCTGTGTGAGGGAGTATGTTGGTGAATACGTCTCTACGAGGGGAAAGTGACATGAGAACATTTCCTGTTGCAGAAGCGAAAATACGATAAGATAAGGGAGACCTTTGGTGTGATGAGTGATGTGACACTCCCAGAATGCCTTTGGGGCTGACTGTTTTCGTGCCTGACGATGTCTTATGAAATGAAGATGATATACGAAAGACCAGTGTTTTGGTGAACTATTAACTAAGATGCTACGAAGGGAAGCAAGCTATTGAACGGTGTCTCAGCAAAAGGAAGTGGAATTTAGTGTTGTATGTTACTGAAGGCAGTGAAATGTTTTCTTTGAAACGCAGAAATTCCCCTAATGAGGAAAAAATAGTGAGGTTGTTATGTCTGTAGTCATGTATCCAACGAAGGCCTGAAATATAATGTATCTTCAGAAAATCCTTCGGAAAATCTAATCAGCCATAACTACCTACGTATGTGCAAAAAACTGAAGAGAAGTTATTTCTTCTTTCAGCAAACCTGAGAGATGTACCAGCCAACACCCTTACTGGCGAACAACTACAAATCACACAGATACGTTGTTAGGTCAATGATTAAAGTTACGGGTGAATAGAAATACATTTCATAAATAACTCCCATAAACAAGGATAATTGTCTGGACGAACAGAAGCGACATATACGTAGGGGAAAAAAAAAAAAGGAGAATCGTGAAATTTAAAAGATCTCATTTCAAGGCTTGTTTTTGGGGGGGAGGGGAGGAGGAGGAGGAGGAGGAGGTTTCCACACACACACACACACACACACACACTCTCTACCGGAAGCTATGAGTTGATTTTTGTCCCATGCCAAGCAGTTGCCAGTGAGTCTCATGAATACAAAGCGTCCTTATTATAAGCCCAGGGCAAGAGCCTGCAACACCAACACGCTGCAGGAGGAAAGCAGTGAGGCACCAGAACTCCTCCTTGCGGAATATAATTGATTGGTATGAGTTTCTCTAGCTAATGGTGGTGCAGGAAGGTGGCTGGCGAGAGTGGATTAAGGGAAGTAGAAGGCTGTATTAAGCGCATGGAGCAAGGACAGTGTAGAAAGGAATACGAAGTAAACAGCAACAGACCATTAGGTCTTTTTAAGGTTGTTTGTGGTGAGTGGAAGGCATCAAAAACACAGGGGTTGGTAGGACACATCTCCAACTTGATGTCCTCTACCGCGAACGCATGCTAAAAAGGCACGAAAAGAGAAAAGTTTGCTGATGTGGTGAAATTATTTTGACAATTATAAACGAGAATTTGTGGTAGCTTCACGCGTCCTTCAGTAGACTCTCTCTCTCTCTCTCTCTCTCTCTCTCTCTCTCTCTCTCTCTCTCTCTCTCTCTCTCTCTCTCTCTTCCATGCCCCTGATGACATTTCCATTGCATTACACCCTCGGGAAAGACCAGAGAAAGAAGACCAATGCTCATCACATCTGGGAACAGCAAGTCGATATTTGCCCAGCTGAACCTCTCCTTTGATTCTATGTCTTTACCCTCTCCTACCTTTCTTCTCTCCTTTCCTTCATCCCTCCGTCCAAATTCTTTGCCCTGCAAGTCCGCACCCCCCCCCCCCCCCCCCCCACCATCCTGTTTTCTTTTCTCTTCCTCTCACATTCTCCTTTCGTCCATTCCTTGGGGAACGTGGTACGAACCGTTTCGAAATTTCAGTCCGAAGTCTTCATCAGCGTTTATCCAACTGATGTTCCCCAGGTTCATACCAAATCGTTTTAAAAATCGAAAGATATCGCAGTTCTTCCCGCATCCTAACAGACCACACTGGTCCTCATGAACCTGCAGTCACTCTAATAGACCACATCGGTCCTCAAGAACCTAATTCTGCTCAGTTTGGGTCCTTACAGTTGGTTAAACCGATGTGCAATGATGTGTGCTCAGCGAAGCGCCTGAGTTTTGCTTCTCGGAGATACGAAGCTAAAGGGAAATTATAGACGGCAATGGTAGATAGAAACTTCTAACACAATACGTATCAAAGATGCTCATATGGGAGCTTTCCTCTTTGTAAGACGATTAGATTAAACGTGTGGACACAATGCTGAAATCTTGTGGAATGCTGTTGTCTTTTGGCCGCAGTAACTCGCCTGTATCGGCGGGTCTGATCCTTTGTTTTGTTCTGTGGTTCGACCGGTGAACCGTCACTAACTCCATGTGAGGGTTCAGGGTTCCCTTTTTGCTACACTACATCATTATAAGTCAGTTTCTTGTTGGTACAGTGGATTTTGATCTAGTCCAGAGGAGGGATTCGCCTCTCCCCCACGAACGCTGTTCCACTATCATTCCTCTTCCCAATTTTCATGACATGTGTCTTCACAGGGTCATTTCCCAGAGATAACCTTTTTCAGCTCTTATTTACCCTGCATTCACCAGGCTCATGTTGATACAGGCGTCACTGGCCGGCTTCCGTAATGGCTGACTGACGCACAGGAACGTCCAACACTAGGAGAACAGGTGTTCAGTATCCGACGCTGGACAGAGCACGGGGCGGTGCGCCCTCATTCACAACCTTCATAACATTAGCAAAGCGTAGACTCACAAAACACTACAACCATTCACGATCATCTACAGGAGACGCAACGTATATATATAACGTCATGTCGTAGTAAATCCTCCGTCCAAACCTCAAGCTATGACGTTTCATTTTCAATCGTTTTGGCAACTTACCTGGTTGCAGCAACAACACCTTCGACGGATCTGCATCTTGATTTTCGTGTTGGAGGTGGTGTGTGCCCTCCTTTTATTTTCGTGTCTCTCGAATCCCCTTAGTAAACCCTCAGTATCTCTCTTCCTCACCAGCTTCCCTATAAACCCCATCCACAGCCAGCTCTTATAACTCCTCCCCTCCATTTCTCGCCCCTCTGCTCCCATTACCCTCCCCGGTCCTCCGCCACCCTCTCTCCCTCCTTCCTTCCTTCCCTCTCCCCCACCGACCGCGTGTCCTCCTCCACTTCTCTTCCCTCTCCACCCCAGCCACCATGTATAACTCAGCAACAACAGCCTCGCCACCGTCCCTCCTCCCCTCCCCTTCCAACGTCCTGCCTCGCCTCGCTCCGCCCCCCGCCCCTAGGGAGTTCCGGCGGCAGGTGTCATCTGGCAGGAGGGCCCCCCTTGAGTGACCTTGATAGAGGGAGGTGGTGGTCCATCCTCGCAAGCCGCCTCCCACACACTTAGTCAACAGCACTTATGATAGGATCGAACACTGCCGGAGGTCTCGGGATCGAATTCCAACCTAACCTAACTTAACCTACCCTAACCTAACCTAACCTAACCTAACCTAACCTAACCTAACCTTACCTAACCTAACTTAACCTAGCCTAACTTTTTTCGAGTACCAGCGACGAAGTTTTACCACCTGGGCAGAGGTAGTGCGTAGCGCTTACCGCAGAGAGAGAGAGAGAGAGAGAGAGAGAGAGAGAGAGAGAGAGAGAGAGAGAGAGAGAGAGAGAGAGAGAGAGAGAGAGAGATACTTGGGTACTTGAAACATTCATTAACTCTCACTTGTGCCGCTGGGTGATGGTGCTTCAGTAAGTCACTTCTCTCCTCCACAGCTCTCGACTCGCTATAGCATGGCTCTTGAAGACTATATGTTATTGGTTCTGAATTGTTAATATTAGAGTCTCTTCGGCCTCTAAGATGCTCGTCACGCCAGAGGCCCGTATATACTCGAGGGGCCCGTACAAGGGAACTGGAAATGAGAGGAACAACGAAGCGGATGTACGGGACAAAGGAACCGGAAAACGGGACAGAAGTCTGTGTCACTTGACTGTTTAAGAAGAATGAAATGCAATATCGTCTATAACTGTGTGCGTGTGTGTGTGTGTGTGTGTGTGTGTGTGTGTGTGTGTGTGTGTGTCTTAAATCAGGCATCCAATTATAATGACCAGATTTTCAGTCATTATGTCATAAGCCTAAGTTAAACGAGCATTTAACTTACTGGCTAGAACTCAAACTAGCATTCTGTCAAATGCCTGAATCTTTTTCTTTTTTGCGTTATTTTTTAAAACAAACTGCCCGATTGTTATTGATTTCAGTAACCATTCAGAACTGCCTCATAAGCCGGCTATACCCAGCATACTACGCACTTCCTCAATACAGCTGCCCGTATGTGGTGAACATCGAACGATGATAAACCTCCACACTGTCTTATCCTTCATGTACCAGTGTATGAGGACAGTTTAAATACACGTAATGTCCATATATCAAAAAGGCGCAGGGTTGGAACGTAGTCGGCATCGGGAGCGTTAACTGCTTATTTACAATTCCGTCTGGTCGTTTGGTTGTTAAGGATGTGAATGTGTGTGTGGCGTCTCTCACCCTCCCTCACCTGCTCGCACTGCACCACACGTCGGCTAGATCGTGACCCAGTGTTGCTGGGAGATGTCAGTGCTGACCGTGTGGACTGTGTGTGTGTGTTTGTGTTTGTGTGGTGAACCCAGGAGTATAATGACTTATTAACAGCTGGTGTGCGGCGGCATTATTCTGTGCTATACACGTACACCAAAATCCTGTTTAGGATATATATTGTATTCTGCAGACATTACGACAAAGACATTCAAGCTGAAATTTGCTGGTAAAGTTTTTTTGAAAATGACGTAGACATGATGAGGGTGTGAGAGCGGTTCAGCTTTCCAAGGACGAGTCTCCCGTGGGCGACCGTTATGACAAGAGGTATGTCGTTGCTTCATTACGTATGCTAAGGGAAAAAGGACGCTATGGTGGTATTTTACTGTGTACCCTTGTCAGTGTATTAGGCAGGGAGAGAGGAAGAGTGCGTAGGGGAGAGAGAGAGAGAGGGGGGGTGGGGGGAAAGGAGGAGGAGGTTAGTCGAGTGGAATGTGGAGGAGAATTGTCGACAGGTGTATGATGATAGTAGGGCAATTCTGATATCGAGCTGAGACACAAGCAGCTGCAGAAGAGCTAATAAAACAAAGTCGGAAAAAATGATAAAATATTCAAATAAGATTCTCAAGGAAGTAGAGGTTGTTGCCACGCTCTTACTGCGCAGTCCTCATGATGGTAGTGGAAGAGGTGCACACACGGATCATGGCTCATGATGGTAGTGGGAGAGGTGGACACACGGATCATGGCTCATGATGGTAGTGGAAGAGGTGCACACACGGATCATGGCTCATGATGGTAGTGGGAGAGGTGGACACACGGATCATGGCTCATGATGGTAGTGGGAGAGGTGGACACACGGATCATGGCTCATGATGGTAGTGGGAGAGGTGCACACACGGATCATGGCTCATGATGGTAGTGGGAGAGGTGGACACACGGATCATGGCTCATGATGGTAGTGGGAGAGGTGGACACACGGATCATGGCTCATGATGGTAGTGGGAGAGGTGCGACACACGGATCATGGCTCATGATGGTAGTGGGAGAGGGAGTGGGGTGGGGTGTGGGAGAGAGACACAGGGATTATGGCTCTTGTAATAAATACATCATAGATACCATACCAGATTTTGAACTGTATGATAGAAAAAAAAAAAGCAGATAGAATAAATAGATGTGTTTTGTGCAACAGACATTACATTTGTATTTTTTGAAATAAGTTATTGTGTTTAGTTCTATTTTGTGGAATTGTGTTATTCAGTTCTGCTATGTCTAGTAATGTCAACATATTCAGGTGTTTGGTGTGGTAGTTTCATCATTTTTAGTAATTTTGTGCCACGTGTTGCATAATAGTCATCATGTTTAGTTGTTCTGTGTTTTGTGTTGCGTCACACAGGGATCATATTTTGTTGTTCTGTGTTGCGTTGCGTTGTAGAGCCACGCAATTCGGTTGCCTTTTGTTAGTTCTGAGTGATTTACTTTTCAGCATAACTGATCAGTTCGTTTCCCTAAGTTTTATTCGGGCATTAAATGAAATGCCAAGGAATATTAGTCGTTTAATGAAATGCCTAAATCAGGTATCCAGGTGAAATGATTAATGATAATTTCAGTCATCTGATCAAACGCTTAAAACATATATATATAACGCATTTTGTATATATGTATATATACATATATATACCATTACCTGTTCCAGGAACTTAACAATCATACACATGCTGGACACATTCCAATTAGGAGAGACATATTCAATATCATTTTTTTTTTCTATTAGACGACTAAAGGTAATGTGGATATATGTACATACGAAAACATGGGTATTACTAATATCAGTGCAGACTATTTTCACTCACAGTTTTGTGAGCTTCGGTTAGAATCGTCTCTCCCTGTCCAGAATAGCTACCATGATAAGTACCTCATCCACTAAGCCTTAGTATAGCTTGGCCTACACCAGCTTTCTCAAATCGCTTTCGTTGCTGGCTAGGAATACGTAATCAGCCACCCTTCTCTCCAGTAGACGGACGACGTGGTGTTGAAAGCCTCACCACTGTGGACGGAAATGTCAGAGTGGGATAATTAGCTCCTCTGTATTGCCAGACCCTTGTGCCTTTTTTTGCCGATGAGACAAAGAGGGCGTGTGTAGTGGGGATGAAGTGGGAGAGGCCTGGAGAGGGATTCCATGCATGTGGGATGGGTTGCGTACGTGAGTCTAGGGTTGGTGGGGTGGGATGAGCCATTTTCGGTGGAACGTCCCGGAGATGGGGGATCGGTGGAGGGTGCGTGGGGTGTAATGTGGATGATGGTGTGTATAGATGTGTATAGGTGGTGTTAGGATGGGTGATGAAAGGAGGGTGTTTCTGTAGGTATGTTCGTATTAGTTTTTTTTTTTTTTGTCTTGTCTTGTGTTTGTGTGTGTGTGTGTGTGTGTGTGTGTGTGTGTGTGTGTGTGTGTGTGTGTGTGTGTGTGTGTCTGTGTTAGGAGTGTCTTCACGTGTTTATAATGCATGTTTGTTGTCTCTGTCTGTCTGTCTGACTGTGTCTGTCTATTCATCATTTCTGTCTGTATAAGTACGTCTGAGAATCCATGTCTCTCCGTCCATATCTTTGTCTCCTTGTATACTCACAGTGCCTGAATCTTAGTGTATGGTGGCAGTGAAATGATATCACACTCAAGTTAATATTTGTAAGATGAGTTAGTCAATAGTCCAACTTTACTGTCACTTGAATACGTCTGCATGAGTATTACATGCCATCATGAAATCCATCATGACAGTGTTATCTTAATAACGCTAATGACGATTGTACCCAAGCTGTGCAAAAGCTGAAGTAATCCCTTACCCTTGCTGAAATATTGAACCGGATCTGAAATAGAGAAAGGCACTGAAAGTTACAGGGACGAATTACACACTAACACCCACACACACACACACACACACACACACACACACACACACACACACACACACACACACACATTTACACACACACATACACATTTATACACACACACACACACACACACACATATATATATATATATATATATATATATATATATATATATATATATATATATATATATATATATATATATATAGTTTCAGTCGTAAGTAAAGCGCATAAACTACGAAAATTCACACCGATCAGGGACAGACATCCTGGACGGGGTTGTGGCGTCTCATTTAATCAAAACTTCGTCAGCAGACCGAAAAACCTCGGCGTCGCTGTGAGGCAAAATGCCACTAGTAACTTGGGAACAGTGCACTTGCAGCCTTCACACGCGACCCCCCGATGGGTCTCTCGCGTGTTACTGCGGGATTTGGCGTCGCTATAGCTACCCAGGGTGTCTCCCAGACCCAGTAATCTCGATGCTAATACAGCCTAAACATCGGACGTAGTGAAGAAAAAATAGAAATAATAACTTGCGTCCGTCCGTCCGTCCGTCCGTCCGTACGTCAGTTTTCGTCCTCCGGAAAATATATTCCGTTATGTTCGTTACGCGTTACGATCCTATATACCTCGGGCTGTGACCGGAGACGTTATAATCGCTGTCACAAAGGAATATCGTGACATGTCTCGCCTTAATGTAGTATTATGTCTTGCGGCCAAGATAAAAGAGGATCATCTCTTTTGTCATTTCTCAGCAAGACGAAATTATCATTGTAGGATCATATTATCTTTTTCTAGCTCAGAAAACATCTCGTTTTCTTATTAGTCCCGTTCGTTTCAATGGGTTTCGATGAAAAGCGCGAATAGATCGAGTTAATCATTGCACCATTCACGTATCCTGTTGTGTTCGAGAGTTTTTGGATTTTGAGGTAATTCCTTTATTGCTGTGTTTTAACACATATGTTGTTATGACCGGGCGCGACGCGAGCGTACATTATTCCTTATTAAACGAGGTCCAATAAATTTACTCGTGGAAATACTGTATTGATCTTTTGGGGAAGGGGGGGGGGGGGAAGGTTGCCATTTCCTGAGCGGCAGCTGGAGTTGCACTGGAGGGGGAGGGGTGAGGTTTGCCATTTCCTGAGGGGCAGCTGGAATTGATGACTCTTGTTTCCTTCGAGTCTATTTTCTCCTTACCTCATTCCTGATCCTTCTATCATCATATGCTTTCCTGTTCTTCCCTTTCGTATCCGTCAGGGTGCTTTTCGACCATCCCTAACGACCTCTAATCATCTTAACGAAGAGATGGTGCGGATGTGTGTGTGTGTGTGTGTGTGTGTGTGTGTGAAGTCGACACACTCGGCCTTGAGACGGAATGTTGGCTTGGCGAGACTGTCTGTCGCTTCCTTGATGATATTTCTCTCTCTCTCTCTCTCTCTCTCTCTCTCTCTCTCTCTCTCTCTCTCTCTCTCTCTCTCTCTCTCTCTCTCTCTCTCTCAGCGTCCAATGGAAGTTATACAAAGTTTACTACAAGTCTCACATATTCTCCTCCGTTTTATCGCGTCCTTTTAACCTATCATCAGATAACTCAGCACACCATTCTTATAGGAGATAAGTTTGTTACCTATTATGCCATCATTGTCTTTTATATATTATCACTATCATTTTCTTGATGATTATCAATCGAGTTTCCCCAAAATACAGCCAGAAGACACACCTCTCCCAAAGCCCTCAAAAGATAATACCACCCCACATAGTTGCTTACATATTTACATTTATTTACTACATGTTATTTTTCCCCGATGGCGTAAAAAATCCTCTTTACACTCGTGGTAGAAATGCATACGACCAGTGCACGTCGGAAATAGAATGCATACGACCAGCGCACGTCGGAAATGCCTCTTTGATGCATTTCCATTACCCCGTTTATCCTGATTTGTAGTTTGCCTGACCCCTTTCTGGCAGACGTGAGGCAGAGGTCCCGGGACTCATGTATCCCCGTGACCTCGTTTCCTGAAGAGGAGAGCGCCATGACCTGGTCCAGATCCGTGCGGACAATAAGGGCACGAGTGAGTGTGTGTGTGTGGGAGAGAGAGAGAGAGAGAGAGAGAGAGAGAGAGAGAGAGAGAGAGAGAGAGAGAGAGAGAGAGAGAGCAAAGCCACCAAAGTGTACAAGTTATTATGTTGAAATAAGATTAAGGAGATGAGATCAGGGTCATATATATATATATATATATATATATATATATATATATATATATATATATATATATATATATATAGAGAGAGAGAGAGAGAGAGAGAGAGAGAGAGAGAGAGAGAGGTGTGTGTGTGTGTGTGTGTGTGTGTGTGCGGTGAGAGAGTGTATGGTCTTAGGATTTTCTTGAACGCCCGAAAAAAAAGACATATTCCATTTCGAATGGAATTAATTACTTGACACTGACGACTATAAAGACCCTGGCTTGTTTGACGGACCTGGAGCCAAATATTTGCTCAAGTACGACCATTGGGAATGAAGACTTGACCATGTGATCCGACTCTTAAATAGTCAGGTCCGTGGCAGCGCTATCACCCCTAGTGGTCGTAATGTCGTGTACGACGTTGCCTACGTTGTGCTTACTACGATCCGCGACATCGTATACCCCTGTCGTATCGGCTG
>NC_092260.1:24587198-24612198 GCF_036320965.1 Panulirus ornatus | reverse complement strand
TTTACCCTCTAACCTAACTGCAGGTGCTCAGGACAAAAAAAAAGGCCATGAAAAGACCTTTCAACCTTGTCATTTTTCCCTTAGTGGCAGGTATAGAAAGCAGAAGCACATAAGGAGAGGTCTTATTCAACTCGCATCAACTTACTTACGGACATTCGGTACAAACATTTCATAAACAAAAGCCCGTCAAACACTCCCTTTAACCCACTTTCGCGTACTGAAAAAACAAAAGAAATCGCATAGAAAGTATTTCCAAATACTCCATCCTACTTGCCTGGAGGCGTTCGAAATAAAGGCCTAAAGAAAAGGCCCTTTTTAAACTCATCCTCATCCCGCCTTTTAAACGCACCCTTCACCCAACTTGCAAGGGTTTCTAAAACAAAGAGGGGGAAAAAAAAAAGCCTGTTCAAACAACCCCATCCGCCTACCTGCAAGTATTCTAAATAAAGAAGCGCAAAAAAAAGAGGCCCTTTTAATCTCGCCTTGAGACTTCTTACACAAACCCTTGTGGGCATCACTCCAAAAAGGCCCTCAGCAGCAGCAGGAGGGCCTCACAAGCCGTAATTAATGGGGGAGGCGAGAGCTGTAAGTGTGTGCAAGATTAGTGAGTGTGCAGATGTTGGGGTGAAGGGGGGTCTTGTTTCCTTCTACGTTTCTCTGAGGGTGTTATCCCGATCATATATATGTATATATATATATATATATATATATATATATATATATATATATATATATATATATATATATATATCCACCTATGTTATTTCAGCAGCTATTGTTTACCTGTCAATATTCACCACATGGAGTTCCCTATCGTTAGAAAGGTTATTCATCATTTTTTCCTGTTGTTTCATTCATCTTTCTTGTATATACCGTTAACGGGCGTTCACTCAACGAATGACACCATGAAGTGGCTATCACTAACCAGCAGCGTTCTTTCCCAGCGTTCACTTAATCCAGCATTCACCTCACCAGTATTTCTATTCTCCTCTTTCAGCGTTCATCCTCTTAAGGGTCATTATACAGCCGATCATTCGCAGCAAGCTTTGGTATCCATTGTAAACTTTTTTCTACGGTAATATCAAGCGTAGAACTGATAAATGCTGGTGCAATGGTTTCAGAAATTTTGCTTGCTATATATATATATATGTGTGTGTGTGTGTGTTATCCCTGGGGATAGGGGAGAAAGAATACTTCCCACGTATTCCCTGCGGGTCGTAGAAGGCGACTAAAAGTGAAGGGAACGGGGGTCTGGAAATCCTCCCCTCTCAATTTTTTTTTCTTTCTTTTTTTTTTTTTTTACTTTTCCAAAAGAAGGAACAGAGAAGGGGGCCAGGTGAGGATATTCCCTAAAAGGCCCAGTCCTCTGTTCTTAACGCTACCTCGCTAATGCGGGAAATGGCGAATAGTATGAAAGAAAGAAAGATATATATGTGTGTGTGTGTGTGTGTGTGTGTGTGTGTGTGTGTGTGTGTGTGTGTGTGTGTATGTGTGCGTGTGTGTGTGTGTGTGTGTGTGGTTAAGAGACAAGACAACACGAGTGTAAAATTCTATTTCCGTAATGTACAAAAGATAGTCATTCATACAGACACACACACACACACACACACACACACACACACACACACACACACTCGCTAACCTAACCAATATAAAGCGAACATCATCCGGGCTCTCCTCTCTTAACACGATAGCAGAAGTACCCAACTCTCGCTCTCGGTAAAGAAAACCCACACCTTCCACATCACCTCAACCCACACCTCCTACAAAACAGATAAAAAAATCCCTTCTTCCAAACATTCAGACATGCCCTTAAAGCACTACTCAAAAATTAGCCATAAACCCACCATATATCGCTGAATAAATTTGATATTCAGATTTGAAGAAAACACAGAAATCCCAGCCGATTTCGCCTCAGAAATCCCAGCGGATTTCCGTCAGAAATCCCCATCCTAACCCTTCAGCTCTGCCAGCCCGAGTAGTTGTGGACCGAAACATCACCAACAGACCCTACACGGAGTAAAGCGAACCAGCTTACACCCTTGCGAACCAGCTTCAGCTTACACCCTTGCGAACCAGCTTCAGCTTTCACCCTTGCAAATCACCTCCAGCTTTCACCCTTGAGAATCACCTTCAGCTTACACCCTTGAGAATCACCTTCAGCTTACACCCTTGCGAATCAGGCTTCGAGTAAGTTGAGGCCATGAATGGGTCTGGCCTTGTCTACAAATTGCCTCTGTAGTACCAATTACCCACTCAGTAGCCGAACGGGCTTCAGAACCCCTCGTACACGCACAGGGGGAGGGAAATGGTGCAGCCAGCGAAACGCAGGAGCATAAGTGAATCAGAGAAGAAGCCTCACTTGCAAATGATCTCATTCCCGTCGTGTGGTTGTCTGATTGGAGTTGCTATAACCCATCGAGGCAGGAAAATTATTGAATTTGCTGAGTGTCCCTTAAAACAGAGAAGAGAGAGAGAGAGAGAGAGAGAGAGAGAGAGAGAGAGAGAGAGAGAGAGAGAGAGAGAGAGAGAGAGAGAGAGAGATGTAGCAATTTTGAAAAAAAAAGAGAAATAATCTCAACAGTTCTCTTCGAACCGTTTTGTCTTTTAACTCGAAACCTTGAAGCACACAGTTTCGGAGCTTCGAATACATTAACACAGGAAGTGTAACTCTCATACCGCATTAATTTGCTGAGCCTATTTGTATGTTAATACGACCCTGGTGAGTGGAATGTACACAAAATACCGGTGGATATTTTCTACAGCTTCGCCTGATTACGGGAATATCATAAACTAGGAAGGTAAGTCTGTATTGAACAGCACATAAAGGAGAGAGTACTTAGGTGAGCGTGCCAGCGGGAATGGTGGGGGGTTTAATGTGCTCTGTGTATTGTTTCGGTGGGAGTCTGGTGCTTCTCGTCCCATTCAATAAATAAGGAGCGTTTCGGGTTTTGCGAGGGAGGGGAGAGCCTGGTGGAGAGAGAGAGAGAGAGAGAGAGAGAGAGAGAGAGAGAGAGAGAGAGAGAGAGAGAGAGAGAGAGTGCGAGAAAGAAAGAAAGAAAGAGGAGGGAAAACTGAAAGAGAGAGAGACACACACACCTTCTGGCAGACCCGTATGTAAATAACAACTCCAAAGTCCCATTCTAGACCCTCACCTTTGCTAGCAAGGAGGACCTCACTGCAACCGGACGAATTTCTCCATCGTTCACCAACCTCCTCAGCGCATCGCATAACACGCCAACAAAAGAGCATCGTCCTTTTTTTTTTTCTCTTTCTTTCTTTCTTTTACACTCGACAGTCTGACATGCCCGGCTCTGAGGAACGCTAGCGTCCCGCATGTGTTGGAGGAGGGAGTCTCCCTTTTTTTTTTAGGCTTGAAGCCCCCTACATAGAGAGAGGCGAGACGATCTTGGTAATACTCAAGAAGATTAACTCCTTGCAGGGTATAGATGTTAAGGTGACAGGCAGACTTTATGAGATAAGGGGTGAGGGGAGAGTAAGAAAAGAGATGGATGTAAGGAAGATATACTGGGCCAGAGGTGTATCCGACATTTCGGGAAGAAGTTACTTGCACCAACCCCACCACCGTCACCTCATAAGCCACCAGAAATCCCTCGTCCTTAGGTTGCAGTTTGGCACTATAACTGAAATGGACACATTCGAACTAGTGCAGATGGTTACAGGAATTGCCTTCTCCTTAACATTCTGTAGGTCGGACATAATTAGAACACACTACTTGTATTAAACCACACCTATCTAGACCCCATTCCCCCTCATATTCATGGCCTCCTCTCTATCTTGTGTGTGTTATTCTGTATATTTTCAGAATCTAGCTACAGCAGATTCAGTATTATCATCATAATTGTTATTAGTATTATTATTGATTTAATTATACTATTATTATTACCATTACTGATATCTTTATCATCATTATATCATTATCATTCCTGGAAAACGGAGGGGAGAGGAGGGAGTAGACGTGGTAACGATGCGGGATGGGAGGAAGGGGCACACAGAGATGGGATGGTGTAGAAATTGAGAGCATCATAATTCCTGGGTGTGTGTTACACTAAGAAGAGACAGGCGTGTGCACACACTAAGGGGAATCAGCACGGGAACACGGGAGACCTCTAGCGTGCGCGAGGGAGCTTAGGGTATGAAGTTGAACTGCTCCTCGAGACATTGGTGTGAGTTGGATAGCACTAAGTGAGGGGACGGGGCCTCTGAAGTGGAACTTAGGCTGATGATGAAGACGTGAACATTTAGTTTGTTAGGATGATGTAAACCCCCATCAATACGCGTCACATTTGATGTATATCAAAGTCGTATTGTCAATTATGTGTTGATAATGAACGGGAATGTTATAGCTTTGATGTTAATACGATCGTATCATGTATTCACAGCGGATATGATTAACTGAAGGACATACATTTGCCGGAGAGTGTGATAGGATTGTCTCCAGCTACCGACGGACGACGTCACGCACCAACATAGCCTCCATCAACCACTAACATACCATCATAATCCTCCAACATGCCCCCCCCATCACCCACCAACATATCGCCATCACCCACCTGCCTACCATCATCACCCACCTGCCCACCGTCACCACCCACGAACACACAACTGACACTAATAAAAGGAGATAGATAGATAGATAGATAGATAGATAGAGAGAGAGAGAGAGAGAGAGAGAGAGAGAGAGAGAGAGAGAGAGAGAGAGAGAGAGAGAGAGAGAGAGAGAGTCGTCCTCGGCAAAGCTGCACATGATGGCAGTAAATAACTTGGGTTCGACTGTCGCCCAACATTCATTATCACAACTCAAACTCTGTCATTTATTACCAACGGCTAAACGAAATTGGAAGCAGCGCTCTGGAATAATTTGGAGCCCGGGGTTTAATCTTTACAGGTTTATTTTTGCTACTGGTCCTGTGTATGTACGGGCGAAAATTGCGATGTATATGTTAAAACTGAAGGTATGGGTTTTTTTTTTTTTTATCCTATTTCCCTCTAAACAGACTTGGAAACAATGCTTTTCTGACAAACAGTACCGTTTTCTAGAGTGATTATAGAAGCCTAAAAATTTGAGCTTTCTATCCCATATGTTTTTTTCTTTTATAGTTTTGAGCTTCATGGTTCGAGGGAACATGTAAAACCAATGAGATTGGCGCTCCGCCTTTGACGTATGTCTAGATCGGTAACTTTATGTGATACGTCTTTATGTAGTTCATGAGAGGACTTTGGGCACAGAGATGGTCGTGTAGGATTGATGGTTGTACGTGAGTTGTGAGTGGCTAGGTGTGAGGGACGGCACGCTGGGTGGAGGAGGAGGAGGAGGAGGAAGAGGAAAAGGAAGAGGGATCGTCCTCATGTCTGATGCCGATGAAGCTCATCTTAAGCTGTTCTGTGGAGTCCTCTGGTGCTGTGAAAAACCTCACCACTACGGGAAAAAAAAAAAGGTTTGGTCTTCAGGGTTGTATTTAGCATCAGGGAAACTTCTCCAGTGTCATCAGAAGTGGTCGTACTGGCGGTCTCAGTGGTTGTTCTAGTCTCATGGAAGACTCACCACTGTCAAAATGGGATCGTTCAGACAGCCACAAGCGGCCTCTAACGTTTCACAGGTGTTCCCACTCGTGTCCTGGGGGATTGAAACCTTCTCATATCATTGTAAAGGATTTCTCTACCGTCGGATATGGGATGCCCTCCTCCTCTTCCTCCTCCTCCCTATGTAAGGGGATCCCCTCCTGAGTCATAGGGGAAGTCATTACCGTGTCATGGGAGAGGTTTTCCTCTGATGTTCATGACAGTCCCCACCTGTGCCAGAGGGGGACGTAATTCTCATCTCATGGCAGAGCGTCCCTCTGATGTTGGAGTTCATCTAGAGTTATTAGTAGTCTCTTTGCCGTTACGGAAGGACACTCCCCTTGGGAAGGGAGAGGAAGGCCGTCCTTTGTGTGTCATGAACCACTTTAGAGAAGGGGAAGGTTGTGGGGGGGGGGGGGTCGCTCGTCCTCTGTATGTCATGGGCAGTTTGAAAAGAGTCATGTGCTTCATGTGTTGACGTGTAGCTATGTGATTAAGGGGGGAAAACAACGATACATATTTGCATACGTATATGTTCCAATTTTCGACATATGCGACTGTAGACAATGTAAAGTAATTTGTGTCTTGCACCTCTATAAAGACATGTTATGTATACAAGATTGAGATACGGGGCAACAAGAGTGTACACACAATTTACACATATCCATTTGATATACGTGTCGCATGTACGAAATTCACATTTCTAATACTGTTTTATGTACATATCTCCATGTCTGCTTGAAGAATTAATACTCCTCTGTTAGAGTTTTCCACATTATTTTGTGACGTGTATTTCCGACGCTTTTGTTAAACAAAATCCGCACTGCAGTTAATTCTAACAAAAATGCGTACATGTCGGTTTCATTTATCTATACGCATTATTCTGCATGGTCTACATTCATTTGTATGTGTCGTCACGATGGGATGTATGCTTGACACATTTATAGTGTTTATGTATTTGCTTGTAAATAACTTACAGTCTAAATGTAGAAAAAAAAATGATATAATTGATATGTTTACATGCGTCCCCCCCCCCCTCCCCCCCCCCCCCCCCCCCCCCTCTGAATAGTGGGGGCGATAGGGATAGTGTATGTGATGGGGAGAGGAGACAGGGGTTAGTGGCTGGGTTGTACAAGGGGGTGATTAGGGAGGAGAAGTTATAATTGGTCTTTCGTCTTGTTTGTTTTAGTTCTTGCGTAGCTACGCGTCCGAAGGAGGCGGGGTGGGAGGGGGAAAGTGCACGTGCACGTGGGGGAAGAGACGAAGGCACGTGAAGAGGTGTATGTTCCGATACTCTATGATCATCAGGCAAATAAAGATGTAGACTCGTATTCTTACGCTAATTTAAAACAGGCATTAAAAAGAGGAACAATGCCTTACAGGAGCCACTCTTCCACCTACACTGCTTATGCTACGGTGTTGTAAACTGGTATGAAGATCTACATCATCACATATGTTAATAGATTTGCATACCATTAGTACACAGACTCACATAGCACATATTATGAGTACACAGACTCACATAGCACATATTATGAGTACACAGACTCACATA
Source organism: Panulirus ornatus (assembly GCF_036320965.1). Classification (NCBI taxonomy): domain Eukaryota; kingdom Metazoa; phylum Arthropoda; class Malacostraca; order Decapoda; family Palinuridae; genus Panulirus; species Panulirus ornatus. The sequence goes on along the minus strand of NC_092260.1, from coordinate 24,605,060 downwards.
GCGCATATTATGAGCACACAGACTCACATAACACATATTATGAGTACACAGACTCACAGAACATATTATGAGTACACAGACTCACCTAACACATATTACGAGTACACAGACTCACATAACACATATTATGAGTACGCAGATTCACCTAACACATATTGCCACACTGTAGTCTGCGTCAGATTCTTACATAAACTCATATAACATGCACACTTCCCGGTCGGTGTTGTCGGAAACTCAGTACCACATCATGTACACAGAAGTACGTGGTCTGCAAACGCGTAGCTCATTAGCTCAAAAACGAAGCCCATCTGCACAGGTTACAGCGGGTGCGAGAGATCACCTTTGGCGAGGCTGTATCATCGACATTGGACGGAAAGGAGTGAGACGTCTCTTTGAGAACCCAGTTGCTCCAAGGTAGCCCAATCTTTCCCTTCGTCTGCGTGGAGCGCAACCTCAAAACTACAGAGATCTTGTAAGAAACGATCCTGAGGGTCATTTCTTCTTTATGATTACAGGCCAAATGTGATGACGAAGAGCAAATACAGGAGAGAAGCAAAGAATGGGGAATGTGGGAAGGAATCATAGCTGAAGATGAGGAGAAAAGAAAGGAAAATGGATTAAAGAAAAAAAACAAAAGAACGTAGAGTTTCGAGAGGAAGAAAGTTCATGCCAAGATAAGCGAAGCTCAGTTCAAATCAGGCAAAGTTCTTCCCAAGTAGCCAAAGTTCATCACACGGGAATCAAAGTTTTATTAAGTAAAATCAGGTGAACGGAGGACTGGAAGCATGAAGCAAAATTGAAAAAAAAGAGGAGAGCGTAAAATTCGGAGAGTAAATGGGATGAAAGAACACCAGGGAAAACAGAAAAATCAAGAAGACAATGGGAAGCAAATACACTGGAAAGAGAACAATACAAGAAGACAATATAAACTCAACAACAAGAAAGAACTGGAGACACACTCAAGTCCATATTGAAGTACCACTTATATAAATGTCATAAAACACGTTCAAAAAAAGGGAAAACAAAAGAAGAAAGGAGAGAGGAGGGGAGAGGAGGGGGAAAGGAGAGAGGAGGGGAGAGGAGAGAGGAGGGGAGAGGAAAGCTAATTAACTAGCTTCGTTGAAAGATTGTAAGAGCTATCTTCAGCTCAGCTTCCAGGTTTATTAAAGCTTTCTTTAATTTCGTTAATTGAAGATGATGATATCTCACGGTCTGCCTGCAGTTCTTTCAAAATCCCACGAGGGAAAAAATAATTATGTATTTATCACCACTTCTCGGTAAAACGTATCTTTGAAAACTGTGGTTTATATGAGTGTAGATTGCAAACGAGTGCCTTTACTGTAAACGAAGACACTGTACATTAAATGCGTATTAGTAGAAGCTGTAAACTGTCATAGAATAACAGAACCACTACACGCTTTAAACAATAATCGGAATCACTTTAAATTGTGGTTATGTTCACTGTATAAAGCTATGTAAATCGAGGCGATGTGATCTTTGTATGCGAGTATAATAGGCTGTAGTACCTCATGCTGTACTGTAAACATTAACATTGTAAATGATTACATCTTGGAATCACAGTTGCGTTGCTGTAAATAACATTTGTTTACTAAGTTACCATCTCTCTCTCGTCTCTTCTCCCTCCGCGACGTCTTACATGAACCCGGGGAGTGAGAGTCAATCTCTCTCTCTCTCTCTCTCTCTCTCTCTCTCTCTCTCTCTCTCTCTCTCTCTCTCTCTCTCTCAGGAGCGATCATTTCCTACGGGGAGCCTCCTCTTTTACCATCCCCCCCTCCCCAAGCGACCTCTCTTTGATGTTTACGAGTTCCCACACTGAACCTGAGGCTCATTCTGCATGTAATGCGAGACTTAACGAAGGCTCCCGTGTCCCGGATACGATGAGGGGAGGGAGTTGGGAGTGAGGGAGGAAGAGAGGTGGGAGTGGGAACCTGGAAAGGGAGGTAAGGGGGAATATGAGAAAGGAGAGTTGGGATGGGAGGGGACGAGAACGTGAGACAGGAATGAGGGAAAGAGGAAAAGAGGGAGGGAGAGAGAGAGAGAGAGAGAGAGAGAGAGAGAGAGAGAGAGAGAGAGAGAGAGAGAGAGAGAGCCAGTGAGTGAGTGTGTGTGTGTGTGTGTGTGTGTGTGTGTGTGTGTGTGTGTGTGTGTGTGTGTGTGACAGGAATTACGTTATCTACTCTGTGGATGATATTTTTTATCCAACACTTAATCGGCTTGACAGTGTAGCAGTGCATGACACTCGCTGATCCGCTCGGGTTCCACTGTGAAACATGGCCTTCATATATATTCCAACCCCCCACCCCCCCTTGATATTCTATATGTGTAAAAGTACCGATAGAAAGAGAGAGAGAGAGAGAGAGAGAGAGAGAGAGAGAGAGAGAGAGAGAGAGAGAGAGAGAGGAACTTAAAAAAATGTGTGCAGGTACCTTTTAGAATGTATGGTCCATGTCAAATAAGAGTTAGTGTCAGAAGAACAATAGATTAAATGACATACCTTTTATTAATGCGTTCGTCAAACGATTGCTATCATTTCCTACGAGATGTGTCTTCTTAATCAAGTTTCATTCTTTTTTTCTTTTTTTAGTCACCATTATTCATAGTCCCTTTTTTTTATATTTTTTGTCGAGATTTTTTTTTATTTCACTCAGTTTCATTTAAGAGAATAGACATTGTGTAACCCACTCCTCGTTTCCACTATTATCCTGTTTGTTATTTTTCATATGAATTCCTTTCATCGTTTCCTTTTTGCCTGTTAATCCTCCTTTTCATTGCTCTTTCACTGTTATCTACCTATCTATTATCTATGGTTGATATGTTCTCTATATGTTATCTATATCTACCTTCTCATTCATTATGATTGACTTGTTATCTATATGTTATCTATATCTACATTCTCATTCATTATGGTTGACTTGTTATCTATATGTTATCTATATCTACATTCTCACTATTTATGGTTGATATAGAGTATTGTAGGTTGAGATGCGCTCTCTCTCTCTCTCTCTCTCTCTCTCTCTCTCTCTCTCTCTCTCTCTCTCTCTCTCTCTCTCCCTGACGTCCTAATATCAAGACTTCATCCGTCACTTAAAATGAGAGCAGCCCTAATATTTACGCGTTGCATGTTAAGCAGCAGAATGAAGGGGAGCTCGTAGGTTCATACCGCGAGGGGAGCAGGCATCACCATGGCTCCCCTCAGACACAAGCCTCTTTCCCTCGCCTCTATCACTCCTCCTCTGCCTCACCCTAACCCCCATCCCTTCTCTCTCTCTCTCTCTCTCTCTCTCTCTCTCTCTCTCTCTCTCTCTCTCTCTCTCTCTCTCTCTCTCTCTCTCTCTCTCTCTCTCCACCCCCACCCTATATACCTCCTCCCCTTCTGTATATTGGCCTCCTCTCTCCCACTCTCCTCTAACTCGTACTGTGGGGCGCCCCCAGGGGAGACCCAGACACTAATACATTATTTCCCTCCATTCAAAGAACCAGACTCCACACTGCCATCACCTCCAGACAGCCGCATGGAGGAGGAGGGGGGAGAGGAGGAGGAGTTCTCCTCTGTAAAGCGGAAATAACTTTCAGTGACTTTTCAGCATCGCAGGAAATTTCATATGTGTGAGAGTTGGTGTTGAGATTTCATTTCTTTGAATAGTTGTACTTTTTTTTGAAAGTCTTGGTGTCTTCGTGTCTCCCAGCCAATTCAGAAGGTGATACGTGTATATGTCTGTAGTTCCTTGGAATTTTGAAGACTCAAAGGAGACATAATTTACAGTTTCATTTCGAGTTGTAACTTAGTTTTTTACTTAATGTATGTGAGATGCTACAGTCTATTTCGGAAGTGCATTTGTAACACTGACTAAAATTCTACAAAAGATGATGTACTCTGGACCAGGTGAAGTTTTCTTGGTACCTCTACATCAGATGATTGAACAGAGAAAGAAAAAAAAAACAATAGCTTCAAAGAAAATGTAATATTTCAACAGTTTCACGGCATACTCCTAAAAATATAAGAGTTTTTTTTTTTTCAGTGTCTTTGGAGAATATCTATCGCAAAATATTTATTGGCCCCCAGATGAATTTCGATATAAAGACCAAATCATTTTGCAGTAAAGGAAAAGAAATGGCCCCGGCCGGTGTGTGAGAGAGTGATCTCACTCTTCCGAGACATAAACCTTTGAATCTCTCCATTTCAAGACAAGCCACTTATTTCCTTCATTCCCGGGGCGAGGAACTCTTTACTGTCTCTTCATCCCCAAGTGAAAGGCGACTCCCTGTGAATACTCTTCTTCCAGCTCACCGTCTTGCACCAGGAGACTCTCTCTCTCTCTCTCTCTCTCTCTCTCTCTCTCTCTCTCTCTCTCTCTCTCTCTCTCTCTCTCTCTCTCTCTCTCTCTCTCTCTCTCTCTCCGCCCCCTACTCCAAGAGAAAGAAAAGGGAAAGTTCATCATCCTTTGGAAAGGTAACCTCCTCCTTCTCCTCCTCCTCTTCGTAAACCCCACCCTACCCACCCACCTCCCACTCATCCCTTCCTTTTCCCAATAAACAAACGCCATCCAGAACTCATCAAACTCATCCTGGGCAGGAAAATCTGGTCTGGATGAAAAGTAAATGTGGAGTGGAGGAACGAATTAATCAGTGCAGACGAACCCACTGACGGAGGGGAGGGAGGTGGTAGACTTACCCTGGCTTCCGTCGGTGAGATTGGAGCAGCAAATGAGGTTTCACCATTTTCCGCTTCTCTCTTTACACCCGCCGTTCAGTCAGGGGGGGAGGAGGGAGGAGGAGGAGGAGGAGGCCCAAACTGGTGTGCCCCGTGTGGTGTGTTTTTCTCCCCCTTTCATTCTTTCCTCTTTTTTTTCCTCTAATTTTCCTTTTCTGTTTTCAAACTGGTGTGCCCCGTGTGGTGTGTTTTTCTCCCCCTTTCATTCTTTCCTCTTTTTTTTCCTCTAATTTTCCTTTCCTGTTTTCGTTACTTTCTTTTGATGGGAATTAATGAATGACACAGTTTAGGGTGTGTGTGTATATATGCAAGTGTGTGTGTGTGTGTGTGTGTGTGTGTGTGTGTGTGTGTGTGTGTGTGTGCATGTGTGTGTGTGTTCCTTGTGGGGCTTTATAGCCATAGAGAAACCCATGTTGCCTGAGACTTCCAATAGCCCTCCCTTTTTTATAACGCCACCAACAGTATATACCTCACCCACTTCAGTGTCCACACTCATCCCTATGAGAAACACAAATAAACCCTGGTATATTTCACGACGAGAAAATAACAATGGTTGATAGGACTTACGATACTTTTCAATGATATCTGAAGTGAAGGGAAGAAAAAGAATACTTTTCAATGATATCTGAAGTGAAGGGAGGAAAATACGAGGACAACAAAGCGGAAATACGAGAAGAAATATGAATCGAGGGGAAATGTTCACTCCTTCAGTTATACAAAAGGGGAAAACTGAATGAAAGGTTGCAGCTGAACCTAGATACCAATTCTCTCCATGAATTTTTTGGTTCTAAAAAGTATTAGTGAATAGGGATCTGAAGTTTTAATCCAGACACTACGAGCGAGCGAGCTCAGATATCACTGAGTCGAAGCCGGGCTTGAAAAATAGATGATTGACTAGTTTTATAACCTGTTGATGTTACGGGGGCAAAAAAGAGCTTTTCCATCATTCACAGGCAACCTCAGCAGAAAGAAAAAAGATATATATATATATATATATATATATATATATTTATATATATATATATATATATATATATATATATATATATGAAATGGGAAAGCATAAATTTTCTGCACATCTGAGCAACATACACCAACACCACAGCAAAGACAAACGGCTATTATCTGTCTTCACTCCCCTAAAAAAAAGGAACGTAGCGCCACAGAAAAAAAAAAAATATATATATATATATATATATATATATATATATATATATATATATATATATATATATATATATGTACGTATAGGCTTCACCATTATGAAACGCTGTTTTCGCGACCAAACTATTTTTCACCCTGTCTCATTCCCGCCCAGTGCTACCAGTCGGGATAAATTTATGAAGCCCCAAAATACGACAACCGCCACACAACCCGCAGCTCCGAACCACGAAAAGTATTGGATGTTTGCCACAACCCGCGTTAACAACCCTGTGTTGTGATGAGGGATATGTTAATCTCCACCATATTGACTACGGTTGTGATCAAACATCTGTTCATATATATACACATATATATATATATATATATATATATAGATTTATATACCGTGGTCTACTAGTATACCGGCCTGCCGTGTGGTAGGAATGGGTTCGAATCCTTCTCTTACGTACATCAACTGTTTATGACAAGTGTTATGTCCCGTGGTAATACGTTTCGCTTCCACACATCTACTCGATCCGCTTGTATTTATCAGTTCCCTCCATTTTAATCGTAAATGATCAAGATAATCATCACCGCTGAGTTGGCAAAGCTTGCAGCCACAGACTCTGAGGTAAGAGAGGAGAGAAAATGAAGAAGGCCGAGCGAGCGCGAGTGGAATACAAAGGCTGCAGGCGTGTTGGTAACTGAATACTGATGAGTTATGAGAAAGTTGTCATATTCAGAGAACTTGAGGAGCACTCCTCCTCCTCCTCCTCCTCCTCCTCCTCCTTCTCCTCCTCCTTAGTTCCTCCTCCTCCTCCTCCTTCTCTTCCTCCTTCTCCTCCTCCTTAGTTCCTCCTCCTCCTCTTCTAGTTCCTCCTCCTTCTCCTCCTCTTCTTCCCTCTGCTCTCTCTCTCTCTCTCTCTCTCTCTCTCTCTCTCTCTCTCTCTCTCTCTCTCTCTCTCTCTCTCTCTCTCTCTCTCTCTCTCTCTCTCTCTCTCTCTCACTCCCTCTCTCTCTCTCTCTCTCTCTCTTCCTCCACTCCATCCACCTCCCTCCTTCCTTCAGTTGTCGCCTCCGTTCCACAGGTTCCTTTCTCGCGAACGTTCGGGTGAGGGAGTGTTCAGTTGTCGCCTCCGTTCCACAGGGTGAGGGAGTGGCCTTACCATCGTATTCTTACGGTTGATAGCAACGGCTGGACAATAATGCTGCAATCTGTGTTGGCCTACATATCAGCCCATGAAACTTGAAATGACAATATTGCAATAAACGAATTTCTAGCTTCCCTGAAATGTGTGTATTGGAAATAGGTTGTTCGACCGAGGGGACGTATACATAGAGAACACTGACTTACTTATTCATCTATTTATCTGTTTGCTTACTCATTTATTTAGTTATTTGTTTATTTGCTTACTTGGCTTACGTACGTACCTACCTACTTACATATGGCGAGATTCTGCAAATAGGCAGAGCGCTATAGCGCGTGCCGCTCACCGCAGGATGATCTAGGGTTACAAGGAACAGCGAGTCGTGTGAGTTATCGTATGTGTTGTGAAGCTTTATGTGTGAAATGGAGAGAATGTTCGTTTGTGTGGGCTGAATACCAGCAGCCCGTATGGTGGTGAAGCAGAAAGGGGGGAAAAAAATAGCCACTTGGGCCATAGGAGTGCAACTTCGACAGCCATGGAAGAGAGAGAGAGAGAGAGAGAGAGAGAGAGAGAGAGAGAGAGAGAGAGAGAGAGAGAGAGAGAGAGACCGAACGTAATCAAAACAGTTTCTCTGGTAAGTGAATTTTGAAAGCTTGAGCAATGATGGCTCTTCTGTCTCCTTCAACTCCACGAACAATCCATGAGGGGCTGACTTCTTGTTTCTCGTGGCCTTCTAAAAACAAAGGAAACAACAAACAAACAAGAGAAAACAAGGGGTTAAGAGAGCGATCGTCAAGTTGCAAGCTTCAGTGAGCTGTCAAATCTTCCCTCCTCCTGAATATTTTGACGCATCATTAAAGACTCCCCAAAAGACTTTTCAAAAGACAAAAATCCCTTCGTTGTTGGTTGGTTTTAAATATGTTTTCCTATTGACTAATCCATTGTTCTCTTACTCCACACACACACACACACACACACACACACACACACACACACATACACATGCACGCACACAAGAGCATTTACACATTCCTTGAAATCATGAGGCCCTCCGACTTGCATAACAAATGCATGTTTACAAATGGGAAATTATCTATTCATGACTTACCGCTCTCGGGTACACAGACATGACAGGCTTTTGATCTTCCTAAAAATGAAAAAAAAAAGGAGTGGAAAAAAAAAAACTCTGTCCATGCTTTCAAATCTATTTACTCCATTTGGTTATTTCTGACCCGAACATTCCACATTTGTGTACGTTTTTTGATGAGAATTTTAAAATGTTTTGTGTCTAGACGTACAACATTTCTACCCAAAATTTGCCTTTTTATTTGACGTTAGAAATTAGATGCGTACGTTAATTAATGAGTTACGACACCGCATTACTGACTACATAAAGTTAACATCAAAGTGGTCGGTTGGTTAGTTGCTTGGTTTGGGTTGGTTAGTGGTTTGGTTTGGGTTGGTTAGTTGTTTGGTTTGGGTTGGTGAGTTGCTTTAGTTTGGGTTGGGTAGTTGCTTTAGTTTGAGTTAGTTAGTTGCTTTAGTTTGTATTGGTTAGTTGCTTTAGTTTGGGTTGGTTAGTTGCTTTAGTTTGGGTTGGTTAGTTGCTTTAGTTTGACCCTCGGCCAACCAATTGCCAGGGTGACTAAGGCCATTAAGGACAAGCTATAACCCAACAGTCAAATAACGAATCCTCAACACCTTCGTCAGGTGATGGAAATAACACCATCACTATATACACGGCCAATGATAGTGAAGGTAAGAATGACGTAATACGTCTCGACACGTAATAAGTGATATTGAGGGGGGGGGGGCGCTTTCTTTTTTTTTTAAAGCGTAAATTTACAAATATCCTTTGTAAATAGAATCGACCCTATCAGTTTAAAAGTGAGGAAATACAGAGCAATGAAAAAGAGGCGAACTTTATAGTCCATGGCGGTATTGTATATCAGACAGACAGTCTACATATACTGTTGACTGAGCGGGTGTGTGTGTGTGTGTGTGTGTGTGTGCTCGGTCTTTTAATGTTTCATTCCTCAGAACTCACTCGCCTGCAGGTGCACCGTTCTTAAAGCTGAGGTGCGGTGACCCCCAGAACAACAGCTTTCTAAATGGGTGGTGTTGTACGGGGGGCTTACAAAACACAACTGGCGTACTATTGAATGACAGTATACCCGCCTCTTGAACGAGGTGGTTGTAGGTTGATTATTGTCTGGGAAATGGTTGAGCCTTAAGACACTCCTGTGCTTTAGGCTTCCTAATGCAATGGGATATGAGAGATGTATTTTGTGGTGTTGGTCCTGATGTGGAAGATTAGGGGCACTACCAGCGAAATAGAAGGATATATATATATATATATATATATATATATATATATATATATATATATATATATATATATATATATATATATCTGCATCTGAATGATATGTTCGTAACGAATGCCCTCGCATCGGACAGTTGAATTTTTCATGTATAGAATTTTCCACTCAGAGACATCAATCAAGTCTGCAGTATCGAGCGCTGAAGCTGTACCTTGAGTGGAGAGGTCGCTTCTGATTGCCAACTGAATGTTATGATACAGAAATCATCACTGATTTACCTCTCTTTTCTTTTTCTTCTGCTTCTTCTTCCTCCTCTTTTGATCCTTCCTCGTAAAAGTGATTTATCGAGTATAAGTTTGTGGCTGGGGTTTTTGAGGGTTAAAGGGATTTCACTCATACACAGTGTAAGAGTGAGTGAGAGAGAGAGAGAGAGAGAGAGAGAGAGAGAGAGAGAGAGAGAGAGAGAGAGAGAGAGAGAGAGAGAGAGAGAGAGAGAGAGACAGACAGACAGACAGACAGACAGACAGACACACACAGACAGACAGACAGACAGACAGACAAAGAAAGGGGGGAAAGAGAGCCTGAGACATAAGTGCAAAAGAGAAGAGAGATATAAGAAGAAGGACAAGAGGAAAAAAAAAGAAAGAAAGACAAAGTCTATGACACGTAAGCTCTCGTATGTATGCAACGAAAAAACAAAAAAAAACAAAAGACAACCAGTACTGCGATGTAAAGAGTCGAGACACACACAGACGAGCTGGTAGAATTTAATCATCGAACAGCTACCGAAAATAGTCGTCTGGATAAATATAGATCTACTGTGAAACCAAGAGTGTAGACTCACGCTTGATGTGTGGGGGTTAGGTTAGGTGGAAATGTGTAGACGTCACACAGGCAGTATGTAATATATTGCATATCCACTTTATCAGTTCTTCTCTTTTACGAATAAGGTAAATCCGGATTCGGTCATCATAAGTGAAGGTGATTTGACAAGAATATTCCTACAACCCATTGAAATCATGGATCTCCTGTTGTTGAATGTGGTTCTGTGAATGAAATCAGACCATATACATCTTTTTTCACTGTCGTAAGCAACAGATGCAGAGATTCATTGAAGTTAATGTAGTAATATTCAAAGGTTATGAGATAAGGGATGATGACTAGTGACAACAAGGTCTTATATATATATATATATATATATATATATATATATATATATATATATATATATATATATATATATATATTCTTTCTTTCTTTCATACTATTCGCCATTTCCCGCATTAGCGAGGTAGCGTTGAGAACAGAGGACTGGGCCCTTGAGGGAATATCCTCACCTGGGCCCCTTCTCTGTTCCCCTTCTCTTTTGGAAAATTAAAAAAAAAGTGAGAGGGGAGGATTTCCAGCCCCCCGCTCCCTCCCCTTTTAGTCGCCTTCTACGACACGCAGGGAATACGTGGGGAGTATTCTTTCTCCCCTATCCCCAGGGATAATATATATATATATATATATATATATATATATATATATATATATATATATACATATATATATATATATATATATATATATATATATATATATATATATATATATATATATATATATATATATATATATATATATATATATATATTTTATTTCATCTTCCTGCCTCAGGGTTTCCTTTTATGTTGCACCCACAGAACTCAAGAGCCACGTCCTCTGGGCTGGGCCACAGGTCATGAAATGTGATGATGTGTGTACGTCGTCGTCGGGTATGCACAGAACAACGGAGGAGTAAGTGCTGAGTGCCATCAGCACGCAAAATGCAAACGAGAAAGGTTAACTCTTACATGTCTTGGGGTTATAGTTTCAGATGAGGGTTTGGTCTGGAGGGAATGGTGTTTATAGGCTAGGCCGGGAATGTGGGATGTTTAGTGCTTATCGGGGCATTTAGGTGAGTGTATATTTTTGTCAGTGTTGTGTTTGTTGAGGCGAGGGAGAAATGTGGGTAGAAGTTATTGATGTGTAAAGCAGCAGGGGGAAGCTTTGTATCTCTAGTGTTGATGGTTGGTTATGGAGAGGTATGGACAGCAGGGCTATCTTGCTGTTGCGAAGAATATATGATCATATATACATATCCCAAGTCAAATATGTATATAGACGGTTATTCATGCGTAATTTGTACATTGAATAATTTATGAAATATTCTCTGACTCAGAATATAATTTCAGTTGGGGTATATTTCATGTTCTGAAATATATGAAAGACAAAGTCTGCTGCATCTCTCAGTTGGTGACATTCTCGTTTTTCTGAATGGAAAAACAAATGGTCCACCTTAACGAGGGACATATTATCTGCATGAATCTGTTGTATCATTTGTTTACTTGCGTTGGAAAGTTATCTTCAAAGTCTTAAAAATCCTGGACTGCAGTCTCCCTTCCTCCTGGATTATAGATAATTACAGTAATTATAGTCTCTATAATCTATCTTCTCTCAAACAGCTAGAATAGACGGATATCACCTCACCACAACCTTTTCGAATTCATTCTTTTATTATTGATTCTGTGAACTTTCCTTTATCTAAACGTAGCTTATATACTAATCTGTATTGTCCCAAAAGGTATTTCTATCAACAGCTACCTTGAAATGGCTTTAGACGAATCACAGTATAAGATATAGGCACGAGAAAGAGAGAGAGAGAGAGAGAGAGAGAGAAGAGAGAGAGAGAGAGAGAGAGAGAGAGAGAGAGAGAGAGAGAGAGAGGAAGTTACCCACTAGCCACATCACATCTCGTTCAGGCCACACTCTCACACTGTTATTCTCTACGTCAGTAAGTCTGTAAATCTCCTCTTTTGGCTTCTGCCTCGTTCGTTTCCTCCTGGCTTTTATTTAATGCGTTATTTGCTTCTCCGTATTTCTCCCGACTTTACTGTTATTGCAGCTTATGGCCACGTACCATCAATATTCTCCTGGGGCATTCATTCCCATTTCCCGTGACGTAGTACCTTCATCCAATTTACCTCCACAGGCCTGTTTTCTAGCTCTCCCGCCAATTGTTACTGGAAATTTTATAGATGCGGACATTTTCACCTAACCCCCGTTTTCAAACAATGGAAAAACAAAAAGAGTTTTGTTTATTTATGGACTCTATATTCACCTCATGACAACATAGAAACAAAAATTAGGCTTAGTGTGTGTTGGTATACATGCCTGTATTTTTATGAACATTGTTTTTTTTAGTGCGTTAGAGTAGGATCGTGTTTTATATATATATATATATATATATATATATATATATATATATATATATATATATATATATATATATATATATATATATATATATATATATATATATATGTGTGTGTGTGTGTGTGTGTGTGTGTGTGTGTGGGAGAGAGAGAGAGAGAGAGAGAGAGAGAGAGAGAGAGAGAGAGAGAGAGAGAGAGAGAGAGAGAGAGAGAGAGAACATCATTCCATAGCTTCCACCTTACTGGTCAATTACCCCAGACAATTAGGTGAGTAAGGGGTAAAGAGAGAGTATTGCCCCTTGGAATCTATCTTACATTAAACAGTGATACATTACTCCACCTCAAAACGCATCTCCTCATTTTCCATGCGTCCACACTCCTCCTCCAGAAGTTTACAACCAATATGACAGCATAGAGGTATCTACAATTTCCAGCAAAGTTATTTATATCTACCTAAGAGTATTAACTTTTCCGGCGATGCCCTCACTAACAAGCATTAACTTTATGACGACGCGAGTCATCAAGTTACAGTCTCTAATCTTTTGAACTATATACTTGTCCAAGTTCTCCTCAGCAAACATGTCTGGAGGGAATACGTTCTTAATCTCTCGTTCTCTCCACTGAGGAAAACCCACCTTTGTGTATGGTTACTGGAGCAATCTGTTGCTTTTTTTTTCTCTCTCTTCTACTATCCCTCCCACAGCAGCTCTTTACGTACTGGATATTCCTGGAATCTTTGCTCAATAGCCTCACTGGAAAATGCGTAGCATATGTTTGCTTCATCTGGCAGAGGAGCGTCTCTAGTCCACCCACCTTCATCCCTCAGTCACCCTCAAAGGTAAAGGGGGACATGTGATGATAGTCCTATGGGGGTGGGGTTTGTGTTACCAACAACTGGATTGTGGTAGGTCATATAGTGTAGAGAAGTGGTATGTGTTACGTGCATTACACGTGTGTGTGTGTGTGTGTGTGTGTGTGTGTGTGGTAGTGGTTTCAGGATGGTTAGGGTGTATCTGTAAAGCGTGTGGTGTGTGGTAGTGATGTAAGATGCCGTATAGGTGGTGGAGATATAAGGTGTTTGCTGGGGGGAAATAATGATGGCGTTCCTCTGGAGAGCTTATACAACCTCAGCAACAGGACAAGAAAAGTAGGAAGACCCTGTTAGCCAATCCAAAGTATAGATTAACCTGCAGTGTGTTCAACAGGCTCCTCCTGTGTCTTGATATCCCAGTAGTTCATCCCAATGGCATCCCAGTAGCTCTTTCCAGGTGACATCTCAGTTTGACATCCCAATACCTCTTTCCAAAGTGATATCTCAATAGCTCCTCTGAAGTGGCGTCCCAAACGTTGAAGCTGATTCATCCGCAGTTCAGTGACTCCCACTGATGACATAACTTTCGACTGTGGGAGTTTAGCCTACGTCTCCCCTGACATACCAACACCGACCATGATACTTCCGTGTCCTGTACACTTTCGAGTGACATTTGTTAAGGTTGAGTTCCCCACGATGACCCGGCCGTTTCCTTTTCGACAGAAAAAGAAAGAAAGAAAGAAAGAAAGGTATTCCTTGACGTGGACATAACCCTGTGATTGTAAAGACCGACCCTCACCATTAAGTATATTGGTCGATCGTCGTGTCCTTCTTCTTCTTCTTCTTCTTCTTCTTCTTCTTCTTCCTCTTCTTCTTCTTCTTCTTCTTCTTCTTCTTCTTCCTCTTCTTCTTCTTCCTCTCCCTCTTCTTCTTCTTCTTCTGCCTCTTCTTCATCTTCGTCTTCATCTTCCTCTTCTTCGTCTTCTTCTTCCTCTTCTGCCTCTTCTTCTTCTTCTTCTTCATCTTCTTCTTCTTCCTCTTCTTCATCTTCTTCTTCTTCCTCTTCTTCTTCTACTCCTCCTCCTCCTCCTTCTTCATCAGAATCGTTTGGTTCCTCGAGCATCAAATGTCGGGATGAAAACCTTTCGCTTCATCGAGGACCCCATGCCATTAAGATCCTAGATCCTCAGAATCCTTCGCTGGATTTTCGGGCAATTTAACTTGATGCATCCTCCTGTTGTCACGTTGCCCGGAGGCAAGGGAATTTACGGGTTCTCAGGAAGTCTTAGATTCTCTTGCTGTTCAATGATGCATCAGATCCATGTTGGTCTTAATCGTACTGAGTTTTGCATCGAAGCTAAACTGTTGATGTGAGATCTTTGCAGATGAACTTGGTGGAGCTCAGAAGTAATGAAAAATGAACATGTTTAGAAATAGATATAATGAATTTATCAGAATGTGCGGAGATGGAGGCTGATGTGATTAATCTATTAATGCGTACAACGATGGTATTTGATCATAAGTGGCACTCATGATCCGTTGCAAACCAACAAGGTAGAATATCACTGGGTGATTGGGTTGCCTAATATCGTCAGAAACACGTTGTTTTAAAGTTCATTGCTTGTGTGTGTGTGTGTGTGTATGTGTGTGTGTCTGTGTTTCAACTTGTTTATTTCCGTGAATAAGACTTAGTACTCATGTTGCCGTGACCTTTGAGCGAGAGGAGTTATGACCTTTAACGGTAGGAATTACGAAAAAGAATTGATTAAGCGCATTGAATTGGTCATAAGCGTCGGCTCCGAACTTCGAAAACCCTCTTTTAAGATACTGTACAGACCTTGTTTGTCCTTGTCCTGTGAAAATCAGGATGACAGGGAACGACAAATGATGAGAGAGAGAGAGAGAGAGAGAGAGAGAGAGAGAGAGAGAGAGAGAGAGAGAGAGAGAGAGAGAGAGAACGTAGAATCCCAACACGTATCAAACCAGTCCTCAACCTCTGATGTCTTTTGGTGGAGTCGTCTCTCCTGGGTTTGAAGCGGAGACTTTATCCTATTACCAGAGTTCCTAATCAGAAAAGTTTGGAGGAGGAGTGAGGAAGACGCCGCTCCTCCATTCCACCAGACCTGCACTTTGCTGGCGAAGTGTTGATGGAGATCGATACTTGAGAAATGGCTGTGTCTCCCTGGAAGAGCGAGAGGTGGGAGGGACGGAATCAGGGAGGATATCACGTCACTCCCTCCCAGCAAAGATCCTGTCACCAGCACGTCACTGGAGACGTGAGGAGGAGATGGTGAACGATGGTGAGCGGTGAGGCTCACATCGCTCAGTGGAGCAGAAAAGTTACTGGCGAGCCAGAGAGAGAGAGGAGAAGGACGCGATGATGTGCTCCAGATCTTCGTTTATCTTTTTACTTTCCTTTCTTATTTACTTCCTTCGAAAACCTGTCAGATGAGAGGGACAGAGAGAGGAGTGAAAACCATGGGGGGAGAAATGAAGGCAGCCATGGAAAACATAGGCATCACTAGAAGACTTTGGACGTGTGGAAGATATGTGAGGCTGGATAGGTCGAGGGAGTAAAGAGAAAAGTTGGGTAAGAACGAACGAGTAGGCCGTCTAAGGAGAGAGAGAGAGAGAGAGAGAGAGAGAGAGAGAGAGAGAGAGAGAGAGAGAGAGAGAGAGAGAGAGAGAAAGAGAGAGAGAGAGAGAGAGAGAGAGATGGAAGAAGTGGAAAAAAAAAGAAAAAGAATGACTCTAAAGTTGATTTTTGCAGTGGAGTCTGTAAGAAGGAAACATTGTAGTGAGACTTACCTGGAGAATGATGGACTGAGGAACGAAAAGGTCATCGAACAGACTGCTCTCCTTCCAGTCCACTGACTTGATGATACAGTCTCTACCACGGAGTCTTCTCACGCACTGTGTAACTACCTTCGCGGGAGGAGTACGGTAAACACACACAGTCACACACACACACACACACACACACACTATATATATATATATATATATATATATATATATATATATATATATATATATATATATAGATATATATATAGATAGATAGATAGATATATATAGATATATGGTATAGACAGACGCAGGGAGAGATTCTTATTTTGAAAATATTGGATAAATAAAGATTTATTGGGGAAAAAAAATATGTTATCACTGCCAACAGAATATAAAAGATTTTAGCCAGAATGTCTAAAGAGAGAAAAAGGATTCATGGGGATATTTACACTCGGGAAATAAGACCTTGGTGAGAGCAGAAATCTTGTAAAGATGATATCCAGCCGCTGAGAGAGAGAGAGAGAGAGAGAGAGAGAGAGAGAGAGAGAGAGAGAGAGAGAGAGAGAGAGAGAGAGCTCTTTCCTTGAGGTTAGGGGGAGAGTGGAGGGTGGAAGAAAAAGAGGAGGAGGAGGAGGAGGAGGACGAGGAGTCAAGAACCAGACACGGAAGCTTCTGTCACCACCCTGTCCTTGTGTGTTGGCTTTGGCAACAGACAGACTTGTGCGATGGTTCTCTTTTATTCAGGTAAATAGGGATGCTGTGTGTGTGTGTGTGTGTGTGTGTGTGTGTGTGTGTGTGTGTGTGTGTGTGTACGTTATGCATATCATTTCGTGTGAACTTTGACAGCTGTATTGCTTTATCTGTGTGTGTTTTCGTGTGTGTGTATGAAGGAGGAAAGGTCACAAGGGGTGACTCTTAAGCCCTGACCAATAGTAACCATCTTTTCAACCTCTTTGTCTTCGCTCATCTGCACTGATCTTGGTGACCAATTTTTGAGGATCGGGAAAGTGTGACATTGTTCGTGTAATAGTGAAAAAATAAGAAAGGTCCTCGAATCATAGGTATGTTAGGACGAAGTATATATATATATATATATATATATATATATATATATATATATATATATATATATATATATATATATATATATATATATATATATATATGCAAAAATCACCACTGGAAAAGAGAATGTAAAAACGGTGAGTACTTTCGTTTATTACATCCTCAGACAGAGGATGTAATAAACGAAAGTATTCACCTTTTTTATTTTCTCTTTTCCAGTGGTGATTGTTGCATATATCCTTCACGGTGAAGTAATGGTTCTATATATATATATATATATATATATATATATATATATGAGCCAAGATCTAATTGTCAACATCGCTTGATATTTTGGATTAAAGTCGAATAATGTCGGAAGACTGGAAAGAAGTCCCAAAGTTTTAGCTGCCTTGGTGTAATTCTGTGTACTGTGGCAGGTAACGTTTCGAAGTGTTCCATTTCATATCAATATGACAGGACGAGGGATGGTGGTGTAGGGTCGTGGGTTGGTCAGGTAGTGGAGGAGGATGGGGGTTTTCAACTTTCTAGTCTGCAATGATGATAATTCTATCTGGTGAGAGCAAGCAAGGTTTACAGTGAGGACACTTTGTAGAAATGTAATGGTTTGTGT
>NC_092260.1:24402198-24584698 GCF_036320965.1 Panulirus ornatus | reverse complement strand
TGTGTGTGTGTGTGTGTGTTATTCTAAAGAAGCCTTATATAATGCTGCCTTGAATTCGTTCTCACAAAGACATGCAGTTGCACTACCGTGATGAGGCTTTGTGCAATAATTCAATTGTTTTCGGTCGCGTTTGAAGCGTCGTGTTCGGTTTTTCTTTTTACGCTGACGTGTGTGTGTCTGTGTGTGTGTGTGTGTGTGTGTGTGTGTCCTGCAGGGGCACGTTACGTCATCTTTCACGTCGTTTTTTTTTTGTTCGAAGTTGTCGTCGTTGTCGTCCTCGTTGATGCTGAGTGGAAGATTTCGTGGTCGCCGTCGTGGAAGGTGTATGGTCTCATAATGGTCGTTGTCCTTTGAAGTTGTCGTTACGAACATCCAAGTCGTCGTTATTGTCGTCTTTTAAAGTCCTATGTCGTGTGGTCGTCGCTGCCGGTATGGTTTCACCTCATCATCAGAGTAAACCGTCGTTTTTGTCGCCGTCAGCGCTTTTTCGTCGGGGGTTGTCGTTTTTAGAGTGTCTCTGATGATATGTAAAACACAAGGATAGCTCACCACAATCCAATGTGAGTAACCAAATGCAAACTTAATCCTACCACATTTCTACTACCACCAGGACCACTAACACATCCTACCACACCACTACCACCACCAGACCACTAACACATCCTACCACACCACTGCCACCACCAGACCACTAACACATCCTACCACACCACTACCACCACCAGACCACTAACACATCCTACCACACCACCACTATCAATACCTCCTACCACACCCACAATCAGCATATCCTACCACACCACCACAATCAACACATCCTACCACACCACCACAATCAACATATCCTACCACACCACCACAATCAACACATCCTACCACACCACCACAATCAACACATCCTACCACACCACCACAATCAACACATCCTACCACACCACCACAATCAACACATCCTACCACACCACTACCACCACCAGACCACTAACACATCCTACCACACCCACAATCAGCATATCCTACCACACCACCACAATCAACACATCCTACCACACCACCACAATCAACACATCCTACCACACCATTACCATCACCAGACCACTAACACATCCCACCACATCACCACCACCACCACAAGCAATACATCTTACCACACCACTACCACCACGAACAGATCCTACCACACCACTACAACTATGACCACCATCATATCCTACCACACCACCATCCACCATGACCGCCACCACCAACAGCCTCTCCTCTCTCCACCCAGCAGCTTTAAGCTTGGCGTGACGAGGTAAGCGTGGTGCTGTGGTCCTAAATCAAAATGCTGTAGAATGGAGGGAGGTGGGGGGGAGGGGGGCCTCTCGGTGGCGGGGAGCCTATTGCCACTGAAATGCTTTTCAGTAAAGGGTTTCTGTGGCACGACTCACATTCATCTACATCAGCGAAAACATCAAAATATATTTCATCCTAATTCACTGCGAAGTTATTACTGGTCTTTCAAACTTCTTCGTTTTTTTTGTGCATAAGAATTTTTGTTTTCACTACGGATGTTTAGTTGTTGGGTTATCTAAACTGAGAATAAAGTATTTCTATCTACCTATCTATCTATCTTCTATTTATCTATATATCTACCTACTTCTGTACGAACGAGCCACCAACGTAGTTACAGATGAAATGGTGGGAGTGTTGTGTTTACAGTGGCAGGAGGCCGTTAAATGACAATTTACGTATCGTCTGCTCTTAATTAAACTCAGTAAATCTGACACAACTTTAAAGTATTAGAATAGGTATCCGCATTCCGGCCCGGCTTAAATGTTCATTTCGCTCTGGGTCATGCATAAATTACGTTGAGAACTGATATTTGGAGGGGACACACCAGGCCATGTTTGATCTTTGTCAAGACAGAAAGAGGAAAACCTTCAAGTAGTCATTTTCCGTCGTTGATAAGTTCTAGACTCTCTCTCTCTCTCTCTCTCTCTCTCTCTCTCTCTCTCTCTCTCTCTCTCTCTCTCTCTCTCTCTCTCTCTCTCTCTCTCTCTCTCTCTCCGTATTATTTCCCTGCACCTCTCAATTTCCGCCCTGCATCTCCATCCTCCTGTGTTTCCACTCACTTCATATTCCTTCCTAACTCCTCCTCCTCTTCTTCCTCCTCTGCCTCTCCCTCTTACTTCCTTCGTGTCAACTCACTCACCTCTCACTTCTCCCATTACTTTAACCCTCATTCCTCTCACTTTCCATCCCCTTTTTACCCATCCCTTACAATGCCTCTGTAGCTTCATTTCCGTCTCACTCAGCTTCTTATTCTCTCCCTTTTACCCTCCATCACTTACACCATATTCTCACTCCCGTCTCTTTGCCTCCACTCTCTCTCCTCCACATTACCAGCTAGACCCCTCTCGAAACCCTCTCTCCCTAGCATCCAGGAGCATCATCCTATCCCCTTCCCTCTCCTCCTCCTCCTCTTCCTCCTCCTCCTCCTCCTCATACCGCCGCTATCCATTCTTCAAAATTAATCCATCAGGGGATGAGGAATCCAGGGCCGCGTCAGCGAGCTGTTGTTGTGATCGCCAAAGGGATTGAGTGACGTTAGAAGATCACATCGCGAGCGAAGGAAATTAATTGGAATCGCTCGGTCGGCCTCCTCCCTCCCTCTCTCCCTCCTCCCCCTTTCCCCGACCACTTTCCCATGGTCCGTGGTCTCGGGGTAACCTAATCCACCAATGAGATTGCGTTTTGTTTACCCATTGTGTTGAGAGTTCCGATTGGCTGGCGGGTTGTTTTTACAGCACTTGTTTGGGTTGATTGTCGTATGTTATGTAAGCCTCGTCTGCTTCTCTCCCTCTGTCGGTCTCTGTCCATTTATCTGTGTATCTCTCTCTGTTCATCTACGTATCTATCCATCTACCTATCTACCTGATATATATATATATATATATATATATATATATATATATATATATATATATATATATATATATATATATATATAATCAGAATGTCTAAAAAGGTTCATATAATTGAGAATATGGACCAAGCAATCACAAATGATGATAAGGAACAGCCTAATGTTGCTGATTCCTGCAGTCAGTCCCATCAAGCATGCCAGAACTGCCGCAGTTGTCGACGAAGTCAGTGGAAACAAGCTCGACGAACTGCAAGACTTGAGGTACTAATTCCCGATATGTTCTGGTGTCTGCCATTTCGTCTCTCTCTCTCTCTCTCTCTCTCTCTCTCTCTCTCTCTCTCTCTCTCTCTCTCTCTCTCTCTCTCTCTCTCTCTCTCTCTCTCTCTCTCTCTCTCGTTCTTTTTTTTCTTTCCTATTTTGTCCTATTCTTCGATCATACAGTTCTAGCCTTATTTGACGAGGTCCAACGCGGCCCCAGCGTCACCAGGAAACAGTCAGTCAGCCGTGGCCATCCCGTTTTCTGTGACGTATTGAGCGAGTCTCTGATTTCTCCGGATGATCGACGTATTTCGTCTGCTGACTCTTATTAAATCGTCCTCAGTCGCCGTAATAGAGCAGGGTGGTGTAGAGACCGAGGTAGAATGGCGGGAGAGCTGGTAGGAAAGGAGAGAGAAAGAGAGAATGTGTGTGTGTGTGTGTGTGTGTGTGTGTGTGTGTGTGTGTGTGTGTGTGTGTGTTCGGTACGAGAAAAAGAACTAGCCTCAGTTAGAGCGACAGAGAGGAAGAATCTGCCGAAGAATGTAACTACTGCAGAAAAAACCAAAGGATGGAAGTTTAGAAAGCAAACATTAATGACACACCGTGTCAAATGCTTTGGAAATGTCGAGACAAAGACTCCACCCAGATCTATGAGGAAGGAAGAACAGAAATGACTTCAATAAGAGAGAAGGTTACCTGTAGACGTGAAGAGTAATCATAAAATCTGCTCCCCATAAGCTTTCCGGGAATTGCGTAGGCGGAAAAAGAATTACATTCCTCGTGAGCAAGAAGAGTCTTACATGCGTGGAAGAGAAGCGTTGCAGCTTATCACCTCAGGTGTCTCCTTCCATTCGTCTTAATGCTGTTCCATAATCTCTTTCCTACAGGAAATAATTCACCCACTGCACTCACTAGTATCTGGTCTGTGTGTGTTCCAGCCCCTGGGAGCTGGACACACCGCACGTGACTAGCTCCTGCTGCTTCCCAGATTTTCTCTTTGGAGGCCAACTACACGAGGATAGACCGTTATGATACCGCCTCTAAGAACCAAATCATTTCTGATATATTTCCTATCCTCATGTTCATCAATTCTCCTTACATCCAAGATGACCACGATTATGAAATTCTTTTGCCTGTGCCGTGTTGGCTATTATGAATATATATGAAGACACTTAATGAAATACAGAAACAGATGTGGATTAGAGGAGTAAAGCTTAGGGAGAGCCACGCACAAGACCCGTACAACGACTGTGAAAGACTGAGGGAGTTTATGCAGGAACTCTGGACACCTAAGACCTGTTAGAATCTGCATGACGTGGGATGAGGACTTCAGAAAGACACGTAAGTAGGGATAGAACAACGAGAGAGAGAGAGAGAGAGAGAGAGAGAGAGAGAGAGAGAGAGAGAGAGAGAGAGAGAGAGAGAGAGAGAGAGAGAGGGGGGGGGGGGGGGCGAAGTTCTCTGATCATCCAAATGTATTTCGTAAACAGTATACATCACGACGTTTTTGAATCTCCCCTCAGCGTCTGGAAGCCAAACACTCTACTGGAAACTATATGGAACGATACTGGATGTAGCATAAGAGGATGGATGAAAGATGCGTCCTGAGGGGGAAAAAAAAAAAGACTCATTTCCCGAGTTGTGTAGTTTCCCATCCTCAGCTGGTGGAGAGAACTCTTCAGCAGTTCCAAGAACGATGGTCTCCCAACTGTAAGAAGCGTTAGTCAGTTGGTTTCTACGCGGTAGATAGATGAGACGGAGAGATAGGCTAGGCTCCTCTGTAATTTATTCCTATCACACACAGGGATCTGCCCTCCCCTTCAACTAATTATCCCACCACTAACGTCAAAAATAATTACAAAAAAAAAGAAATGACATTGGTTCCATTAAGCCACCTTATCTATTGTATATAAGTACGTTAAAAACTTATATGTAAAGATATCTGGCCTAATAACCACTCTGGTGTAGATGGCCATTAAATCCATCGACACACACACACACACACACACACACACTCGTTACAAGAGCTTGTTACACCTTAATAACGAAGGCGCACGACTTCTATTTATACCAGGCGACACTTGAGCCCTTAGGCTCGGGTGCTCGTGAATGCGTCGCCTCCCCGTACATACGGCGACACTTGATGCCTGGAGTGGATGAGATGAATAGCCCAACTTTTCCCCCTACACTACTACGTCGGGCAATAGGCGTTCTCTCTCTCTCTCTCTCTCTCTCTCTCTCTCTCTCTCTCTCTCTCTCTCTCTCTCTCTCTCTCTCTCTCTCCCCGCTCGCTCGCTCGCTCGCTCTCCCTCAGCCGAACCCCGCAGGGAGAGGGAGGGAGTGTTTGCAAGGTATCGATGAGCTTGAATAGAGGGAGGAATGAGTTCTTGCCCAGAGAGGGAACTTGAGGACAGTGGATCGGTGAGTGAGGGGAAGGAGGGGAAGAAGAGCGGGTGAAGCGAGGGTAGAAAGAGGAGTCTCATAGGTTATGGCGAAGTGGTATTGGCGGTGAAGAAAGGGAAACAAGATGGCTGAGGACCTCGAACCTGTTCTTATGTCAAGCAATTTTGCGTCCATTTCTACCAGAGTGCGACGTATGGCCAGAGTAATGATAGATGAGTTCGTTCACATCTCTGGACACGAGAGGCAAAGAAAAAAGGAACGAGGGAGGAATAAAGAATGGAAGAACAAAAAAATACAGCCTCTAGCTGACAACATGCCTGACATAAACACTGTAGGCAAGGCTTTCCGCTGTTCATTGTGGCCTACAGAGTACAACACAATTTCTATTTTGTATATAATTTGCAGATGTAATCTTTAAACCATCTGCCTTTTGTTGTAAGTCATATGAGCTTTGGTTCTGAAGTGTCTGAAGAATAAGAATAGACGTAGCCATATGATCTGTTAGCCTATAGGTATTAGACACTATCGCTAAAGATTGGATGTGGTTGGTTGGATAAATCTATCTATTTGAATATCTTCTCTTTCGAGATGTAGTGGTTTATGTGATGGGGAAAAACTGGGTTAATGCTAAGACGAGCGAACTGGGGCAAGCTTCCTCCTCACACAGAGCCAACAATTTCTGGGTCGTCCTACGATCTGCTCCATAAATACAGCTTTCGTTCGAGATATATGACTCCTTTATGGTATACAACTACCCTCAGTTAACTCTGTGAGGTTTTTGAATCGTGAACTTAAGATTTATATACTCCTGGTTGCTGTATCTTGCTTAACTGATACATAGAGATTAAATATTCCAACAATGAAGTTAAATTTATGATGCAATAAGACGGATAAAAGCAATCAAGAAGAGATTTATTGAATTATATGGATTTGATCATCTGACATTGAAATAAAAGAGCTGTGATGTGACGGAACCAGTAAGAAGCATCGAGACATTGGTTCAAATAACCTTATTCGATCGCCTTGACAGTCACCATTACTTGGGAAGTGATCGAACCTTCCTTATTGTCAGTAGGACTAAAAGGAAAAGACTGAAGACAGGTAGAGAAGGAGCCTATCTCTCGTAGGAGGGGCAGGTGGGATAACAAGCCCAACCCCCGTAGGCCCAGTGCTTAGGTTCCTCATCACCAGAGGGCCGCCCTAGAACATAGGGCCCCCACCTCCTGAGTTGTAGGGAGGTTTAACCTCAAACAACAACAAGACAGGTGTAGTTCATCTGTTCAAAGGCTTAACCATTTTCAATGATTATCCTACTTCATACTTATCCTGCGAATTGCTCGTGTGGTCATTGGGTAACGGTCCTTAACAGCGTATGAACTACTGTGAGAAACTACTCTCCAAGATTGATCTATCTTGAACACCTTCTTCAGGTGTTCATATCTTTCATTCAAATAGCGTTATAGGATGACGTTGGAGGCTTTAACAACCTTGATGGTCGACAGACCATAAGCCCAGATAGCCAACTAGACGAAAAGGGAAACAACTCAAAACCTGAATATATATATATATATATATATATATATATATATATATATATATATATATATATATATATATATATATATATATATATATATATCAGCATCCTAGGCAAGTAGGCAGACTTGACTTGCCTAGATGTTAGCCACTAGTACGAAGCGACAGACAGATAGACAGAGAGACGGACAGTAGTTCCTCAGATGCCCGTCTACCTACGTGTGGCGCGGAAGCAAAAATGATAAACCCAAAACGTTGGCTGTGAAATATTTCCAGGTACAAGTTAATCCCGTCCTCATCCATAAAAGTGTTATTCCAAATTTTTTTTTTTCCGGACAATGAATTGGTTTCCCCTAAAGGGATTTGTTGTAAACGGATGTGATCGCTGGGGGGGAAAAAATATATGTGGATATTACCAGCATGTGGTATCAAGTAGGAAAAAGGGAATATTCATAAGTAAACAAGCGCGCACACACACACACACACACACAAACACACACACACATGCACACACACACATACACACACACACACACATACACACACACACACACATACACACACACACACATACACACACACACACACACACACACACACATATATATATATATATGTATATATATATGTATATATATATATATATATATATATATATATATATATATATATATATATATATATATATATATATATATATATATATATGTATATTAGTGTGGACGCCATCTCTCCATTAGTCTGTAAAATACGTGCGTGACAAGTGGTCTAACAAGGAGATTACCCTGCAATACACCTTCCCACCTTGAAAGGGAAAGTATGATAGATCTCCGTCTATTTACGACCAGTCTCTGTTGGTTATTGAAGCTATAGGATGATAGGAAATACACATCGTTGAAGCCAAGAGATGATAACCACTCGAAAACCCTCTGCCATCTGGAGGTGTTTAAGACAATCGTAAGATTACTTAAACTCTTCCTAAGGCTCTTGTTCTGCCATTGAATTTGTTGATATGTATTTATCCACTCCTTTTCTATTGTTATTTTGACCTCGGATACTTATATATCTGCTTCTTCCATGAGGGAGAGAAATTCTTCATTTATTTCTCTCGTTGTCTCAAGATCAATCACAAAGTTCAAGATACCAGTGACAAGAAATTTATACTCAAAAGCTTTTGCAAAATATGTATATAAATGTTTTCCTCACACGTTTTACTGAAGTCTGGTAGGTAGAACTTGTCAAACACAGCTGTGTTGGCTTCGGTAAAGTGCTTTGATCTTAATTTTTAATTTACGTGATCGGTTAATTGGGATTTTTTTTAAAATTGCTAATTACAATACTCCTGTGCACATCCGAGGTATAATCAGATGACATAATCATTTGAGAGGATTGAATTCTACCTTTCATGTGAATCTATAGGAAGCTCTTGTTTTGAACTGTATGTGGTAGGCTGACAAACACAAAATGCATTTTATGTCAGGCTTTAATTATCCGCTTGTAAATAGGTTACTAAGAAAAGACAACAGTTATAATAGATACAAGAATACCATGTTTGTCTTTCTTTTATACGTGTATTTTTTTTTTTCTTTTATTTACAGACAATTTTACCTTAAAATTTGCAGGTTACTAATTAGCCCATCGGCCACACTTAGATTACCATAGACATTGATTTGCACAAATCAAATCAACAGAGATACTAACACTGGATATATATATATATATATATATATATATATATATATATATATATATATATATATATATATATATATATATATATATATATAAGGATTTGATAAGATAATACTGTGTAATCAAGCGAAGGTATAATTAAGAGGAATACAATTTAAGGAATAACGTATATAAATATCCCTAATATTATATATAAAGCATAACTGAGGTAAGGAAGAAGAATCATGCTATAATCTAAGACAACATAGACATTCAGAATATATGATTTAACTCACTAGCTAGCCAGGAGAGCGACCTGTCCAACATGGTTATAATACCTCTTTCAATCCTTCTATTTTGTTCGCACTTTTCCCTTCTGGCATTCTAACCCTTCTTCTCTTCATCATCCTCTTTGCCCAGTCTTCACTACTAACAAATTACGTCAATATTCTCAGTAAACGAGTACTAGGAACAGGTGGGTTACATATGATCAAAGTAAGGTCAAGATTTACTACAATCTATTTACGAGGGGTAGAGTGTGATCTGGACGAGTCGAACGTATGTGGATTGTAAGGAATAGGCCAGAGGTGCACTGTACCCTAGACTGCAACTGTAATATGGGTAAGATACAAAATTAGCAAACAATGTTGTTAAAGGAATGAGGCGTTAAAGATATCTTTGGTATAAACTGAAACATACATCAACACTGTACATTTAGAAAGGGGGACCTTAATTCACCGGACGCGAATGAATTATAAAGAACAAGATGAATATAACTAAAGAATGGATTAAACAGTAGTAGACAGTAGGTGTGAGTACACAGACGTCAAGTATTATATAAAGAAACAAACATAATGGACAAAAAAAATATCATAGACTGACAGTAACGTAAATTTATCATCTCTTACATTTACTATTTTCGTTACATTGATTATCATCATCACTGTATATATGGAAGTGTCCATACTTTACAACCTTTGAGAAATATTTCACGAAGTATGCATACGACGTATCTAAATCTAGACATACCTCTGACGTTTCTAAAATAGATATATTCTCGAAGTATATACCTATGCAATTATCAAAGGTTCTTTGGGAGACCATCCTGAGGGGCTCACAACACACACTTTCCGTCAGCCAAAATCCAACGCCCGTTTTGGAGAACGCGGAACATTCGTCCTCCAACGCGCCCTCCACAGTATGAAGAGAATACGAGACCAATCAGATTTTCACTCATATGCATGTGACTCTAGCAGCCGATATCACTAGACCTTTTCTTAATCACTTTTTAATCTCAGCTTTTCCTTCTCTGAGATACTATTCGCGAAGGAACACACTGGTAATGGCCTACATCACTTATTCTGTCTTTGCTGGTCGAGGATCAGGATGCCATCAAAACACACAGTCGGCTCCTTGTAGCTTCTTTCGATCCATGGGAGCCATCGGCTCACTCACCTCTTGTAGACCTCGACGTTAGGGCGCCGGAAAGCCGGGAGACCGAGATGGAAGCGAACCGTCTGCCAAAACATCTCTTCCTCGTTCCCAATGCAGGGTATCTTCAAACAGCAACAGTAAGACGACTGACGGGCCTTAGGGGAAAGGGAGACATGGCTGTTAATCTTCTGATGAAGAATGATATTCGGAAACATTGTCTGTGGTGCCTGGATATTCAAGGGGTTCCTCCTCAACCATTAGATTAGAGTTCAATTCGTAGTTGTTCTGTGTTCTATCTGTGTCTACGTCAGTTAGTTCTTAACTCAAGGATCACTAACGCCCACATTGTTCTAGTTTGATTATAAGTGAACTTCAACGATATTATTGTGGTAAAGAGCAGAATTTCATCGAGGCAGTGGCAGAACTAGTACTTAGAATATCATGAGTGAAAGTAGTAGTGATCAGTGGCCTTCGTAGTGGTTATCACTTTGAACTTTCCCTCACATAACTCCTCCATAAGTCCCAAGTATTGGAAGGGGAGCCACTAAACCAACCACCCACCTTCCCCTATCTCTGCATTCCCAGGAGGAGAGGGAAAATAGCCCGTCCCTAGTATCATCCATACCGACCCACTCATGGGATTACTTCCCTTCATTCTCCTCGTCCTCCTCCTCCTCGCCCTGGTTGTTACAGGGAGGGGCTTCATCCGGCTCCTGTATCCTCTCAAATTCCGCCCTTGAATAGGGAGCCTCGCACGTCAGTCCCATGTGGCTTTCCACATCCAGGACACACACCGTTTCCTCCCCCAGAGATCCTGATCCTAGGATGGAGGAGATCAGCCTCTCTTATCCTACTTACTCTAAACTCACAGGATAAGATGGACTCCACCCTAACACCATAACCTTGTCCCCGTACTCCACAGCTTCTTACACTTGTAGACACCGAAAGAAGTGTTTTCCACTTTCCTTCATAACCTCCTCTGGTGCTACAGTCGCAGGAAGCTCTCTGCTCATCCTTCCCCAGGATCCTTCAATCTAGTAAGTGGAACTGTTGCGTTTTGATATCTCTATACTCTCAAAAGATCTCTTACACATCTAGGATGGATGATTCATTCCTCTGGCAACCAGCCACATGAACCTAAAATGGAAGTGCCGACACCTCGCCTCGACACATCCCATCCCCAGAATATGGGTAAGATGAAGAGCTCTGCTCTTCCCCATTAAGTGGACTCATCACTTCCGATCGTCTGACTCCACTTTTACGGCGTCATAAGTAACAGAATTATCAAAAGTAACAAACGTCTGGAATTGAGACTAACAACAGCACTCAGCAACTCCATGTGCCAGCATACTCCCCACATATTCTCTACATACTCGCTACTTTACCAGAGACCATCAGATCTGGTGTGTGTCTGTCCCATATACTTACCGAGGCTTGGGCGTGGACGTCGCCATTCTTTCGGCGAGGATGGCTGATGAAGGACGTGACGGAACATGGAGAACCCTGGTCCAGAAGCTCAAACTCCTCCTCCGTGAAGGTGACGGGGTCTCCCGGCTTTGTTTTCTTGTTCTTGGCGGTGTCCAGGTTCTCTCTGGAGACTGCGTTGATTGCCGATATCATGTTGGACACTCGCTGGCTCTTCGGGGATCTTGATCGTGAACGGACAGTTTGATTCCCTCCTCCAGGGGCGACCAGGCTTGAGTCAAGTCTCTTGGTGCTCTGAGTGGCTTTGATGGTCACCTTCTTCGCCTTCTTCTGGCTTTTGGAAGGCGGCGGGTCTTGGATGAATTCGTCTTCTCGCCAACCACATGAGAGGGGTACCCGGATTTTCTTCACCAAACTCAAGATCTTCAAAATGCCGCTGGTGTCGGGGATGCCTTCCTCTATCCTTGGCTCCTGTGGCATACGCAAAATAGATGTATGATTGATGCATTGATACGTACGATACATTTGACCTTCAAGAGTCCTGCACTCGCAACCCGAGTACTTGCGTTGGCACTCTTGCCCTAAACTACTCGTCATCTGATTTACTCCTCTTGATTACGTGTATTTACACGTTCAGAGAGAGAGAGAGAGAGAGAGAGAGAGAGAGAGAGAGAGAGAGAGAGAGAGAGAGAGAGAGAGAGAGAGATTACATAAAAAAGAGAAAGAGGTAATGAATCGATGTAAATTGCAGATCTTATAGTCAACGAATCATTAAACTGAATCATCCACATTTAGGATTTTTAATCACATTTCATCCTAGATATTAAATCACATCTAATGATAACCTAGATATCAGCTCACGTAATGCTAATCAACTCGTGATTCCTGAACGTAAAGAGAAAATCTTATGGACGTCCCCATAAGTTAGAACAGGTCAT
This sequence comes from Panulirus ornatus, assembly GCF_036320965.1. Taxonomy (NCBI): domain Eukaryota; kingdom Metazoa; phylum Arthropoda; class Malacostraca; order Decapoda; family Palinuridae; genus Panulirus; species Panulirus ornatus. Next base: position 24,572,125 of record NC_092260.1, on the reverse strand, counting down.
GTGCACGTCACGGGTCAAAGGTAATGCAGTCCAAATAAAAAAAAAAGAAAGAGAATCTGGAATTAGAATTGGTAATCGTGTCAATAAAAAACAGATTTTTTTTTCCAGTTAAAGAAAAAAGATAGAATGACAACAGTGCAGTAGTTATAGATAGGAGTTCACAGATTAGATATACATCATTAAGTGAATAAGTTGATTTTATCTAAATCAGTCTTTTCCTTTATCATCATCATACGCTCCAGAAGCCATAAGACAGAAGAATTCAGTAGCGTGATACAAAACAGTCATGAGACTGGATCTAGATACTCTTACGTTGGCTCAACTGAAGTGCCTTTAGGCATGATAGCCTGACCTTTGACATGACCAGTAAAGGTTAGATTAAGGTGTCGTAACGTCGAGCTCAAGAGACGAACTTAGCCTCAGAAATACTGTGGACTGAAATGTATATCTTTTATTTCGTGTATCTGTCTGTCTGTCAGTCCGTCTCCGTCTGTCTGTCTGTCTGTGCAGATGGGCAAAAAATGAATGAAAACAGGATACTTAAACACGTCATTAAGGTCAAAATGATCCTTCTTCCTGATTACTATTACTAGTATACTAGAGCCATGATATCTTTCACTGATTGTTCTTATCATTTACCTTCAGAACGAGGGCCAAGATGCGAGCTCGCTTCTTCAGGGCAGCGTTCATGGCCTGGTGTATGGCCCAGGCGGCCCAGGGGTTCCCCAGCAGGCATGGGGTCATCACCACCACCACCCAGCGGGACTTCGCCACGGCTTTAAGCATCGCCTCGATCATAACTACAGAGAGAGAGAGAGAGAGAGGTAGGAGATGAATGGTCTTGCCCCATCTATCACCCTGGCCTGAAACTGGGTTTCTAGGTTAGTCATGTTCCTTCCTCTCATCACTAAAGGGTAGGGGAAACGTCTACATGATTTGTAGTAGTGTAGAATTCCATTAACACCAGTGTCAGAAACCTGGTGTCTGAAGTGGTAATGTTGGTTTCTGCCACCCTCGTAATGTTGGTTTCTACCACCTTCGTAATGTTAGTTTCTGCCACCCTTTTGCCCGATAATTCTATCACCCTTAAATGTTAATGAATGCAACGTCTACTATTCTCAATGGTGTTGGTCCCTAGACAACAACAGGTGCAGACAACAACAGTGCAGACAACAACAGGTGCAGACAACAACAGGAGCAGACAACAACAGGTGCAGACAACAACAGGTGCAGACAACAACAGGTGCAGACAACAACAGTGCAGACAACAACAGGTGCAGACAACAACAGGTGCAGACAACAACAGGTGCAGACAACAACAGTGCAGACAACAACAGGAGCAGACAACAACAGGTGCAGACAACAACAGTGCAGACAACAACAGGTGCAGACAACAACAGGTGCAGACAACAACAGTGCAGACAACAACAGGTGCAGACAACAACAGTGCAGACAACAACAGTGCAGACAACAACAGTGCAGACAACAACAGGTGCAGACAACAACAGGTGCAGACAACAACAGTGCAGACAACAACAGTGCAGACAACAACAGGAGCAGACAACAACAGGAGCAGACAACAACAGGAGCAGACAACAACAGGAGCAGACAACAACAGGAGCAGACAACAACAGGAGCAGACAACAACAGGAGCAGACAACAACAGGTGCAGACAACAACAGTGCAGACAACAACAGTGCAGACAACAACAGTGCAGACAACAACAGTGCAGACAACAACAGTGCAGACAACAACAGTGCAGACAACAACAGTGCAGACAACAACAGGTGCAGACAACAACAGTGCAGACAACAACAGTGCAGACAACAACAGTGCAGACAACAACAGGTGCAGACAACAACAGTGCAGACAACAACAGGTGCAGACAACAACAGGTGCAGACAACAACAGTGCAGACAACAACAGGAGCAGACAACAACAGGTGCAGACAACAACAGTGCAGACAACAACAGTGCAGACAACAACAGTGCAGACAACAACAGGTGCAGACAACAACAGTGCAGACAACAACAGGAGCAGACAACAACAGGTGCAGACAACAACAGTGCAGACAACAACAGTGCAGACAACAACAGTGCAGACAACAACAGGTGCAGACAACAACAGTGCAGACAACAACAGGAGCAGACAACAACAGGAGCAGACAACAACAGGTGCAGACAACAACAGGAGCAGACAACAACAGGTGCAGACAACAACAGTGCAGACAACAACAGTGCAGACAACAACAGTGCAGACAACAACAGTGCAGACAACAACAGGTGCAGACAACAACAGGTGCAGACAACAACAGGAGCAGACAACAACAGGTGCAGACAACAACAGTGCAGACAACAACAGTGCAGACAACAACAGTGCAGACAACAACAGTGCAGACAACAACAGGTGCAGACAACAACAGTGCAGACAACAACAGGTGCAGACAACAACAGGTGCAGACAACAACAGTGCAGACAACAACAGTGCAGACAACAACAGGAGCAGACAACAACAGGTGCAGACAACAACAGTGCAGACAACAACAGTGCAGACAACAACAGGAGCAGACAACAACAGGTGCAGACAACAACAGGTGCAGACAACAACAGGTGCAGACAACAACAGTGCAGACAACAACAGGTGCAGACAACAACAGGAGCAGACAACAACAGGTGCAGACAACAACAGTGCAGACAACAACAGTGCAGACAACAACAGGAGCAGACAACAACAGGTGCAGACAACAACAGGTGCAGACAACAACAGTGCAGACAACAACAGGTGCAGACAACAACAGGTGCAGACAACAACAGGTGCAGACAACAACAGTGCAGACAACAACAGTGCAGACAACAACAGTGCAGACAACAACAGTGCAGACAACAACAGGTGCAGACAACAACAGGTGCAGACAACAACAGTGCAGACAACAACAGGTGCAGACAACAACAGTGCAGACAACAACAGTGCAGACAACAACAGGTGCAGACAACAACAGTGCAGACAACAACAGGTGCAGACAACAACAGGAGCAGACAACAACAGGAGCAGACAACAACAGGAGCAGACAACAACAGGTGCAGACAACAACAGTGCAGACAACAACAGGTGCAGACAACAACAGGAGCAGACAACAACAGGTGCAGACAACAACAGGTGCAGACAACAACAGTGCAGACAACAACAGGTGCAGACAACAACAGGTGCAGACAACAACAGTGCAGACAACAACAGGTGCAGGTTAGCAACAGGTGCAGACAACAACAGGAGCAGACAACAACAGGAGCAGACAACAACAGGAGCAGACAACAACAGGAGCAGACAACAACAGGAGCAGACAACAACAGGTGCAGACAACAACAGGTGCAGACAACAACAGGTGCAGACAACAACAGGTGCAGACAACAACAGGAGCAGACAACAACAGGAGCAGACAACAACAGGAGCAGACAACAACAGGAGCAGACAACAACAGGAGCAGACAACAACAGGAGCAGACAACAACAGGTGCAGACAACAACAGGAGCAGACAACAACAGGTGCAGACAACAACAGTGCAGACAACAACAGGAGCAGACAACAACAGGTGCAGACAACAACAGGAGCAGACAACAACAGGAGCAGACAACAACAGGTGCAGACAACAACAGTGCAGACAACAACAGGAGCAGACAACAACAGGAGCAGACAACAACAGGTGCAGACAACAACAGGTGCAGACAACAACAGGTGCAGACAACAACAGGTGCAGACAACAACAGGAGCAGACAACAACAGGTGCAGACAACAACAGGTGCAGACAACAACAGGTGCAGACAACAACAGGTGCAGGTAGCAACAGGTGTAGGCAACACAAGAGGTGTTGTTGAGACTTACGTTCGCCGCCGCACATGTCCCGCTGCGGCAGGAAGCAGGTGTAGCCGCAGGTGTCCTCCAACATGGGCAGCAGAACCGTCCACACCCAGCAGGAGGCAGAGTCTCCGTGAACCACAAACACGTCTTGCTGGAACCCCTCTGTTGTGGGCGAAACCAAGGTCATTATGGTACCATGGTGGGTTACTGTGGTACTACAGTGGGGTGCTATGTTGCTGTGGTAGGGTACTGTGGTGCTACAGTGGGGTGCTATGTTGCTGTGGTGGGGTTACTGTGGTGCTATGTTGCTGTAGTGGGGTGCTGTGGTTCTATAGTAGGTTGCTATGTTACTGTGCTGGTGTATCACGTTGATACAGTAGGATGCTATGGTGGTATGGTAGGGCTAAGTTAGTCTTTCGTCATCTAACACAAGGAAAAAAAATCGTTTTGCAGAATATCTGACTAAAAACCTGTATATTCGTAGCGGATGGTTACGATCACATACGTGCTTTTACATTACAAAATTCATAAATCAAATGATAATCGTGATAGCCACAGGACAGGAAGGAAACGAAAGCGAGGACGTACACCTGCAAATATGTACGAAGAAGTTTTTACAGTAAGGCAGAGTTAGTGAGTCTTGATGTGTGTGTGTGAGTGTGTGTGTCTGTCTGTGTGTGTGTGTGTGTGTGTGTGTGTGTGTGTGTGTGTGTGTGTGTGTGTGTATGTGTGTGTCTGTGTGTGTACGAGAGAGAGAGAGAGAGAGAGAGAGAGAGAGAGAGAGAGAGAGAGAGAGAGAGAGAGAGAGAGAGAGAGAGAGAGTGACCTATATTCATGATGATGATCTACCATGAATACTACCCATTTCGTAGATCTTCTGCCAGCCATAACCAGTGGACAGGCCAGCCCTACGAACACCACGAGGACCAAAAAATGATAATATTCAACCCGGTGTCTTCCAAAAAAAAAAAAGAATTTTTTTCCACCGTCAGTTCTCGAGTCGGAATAACAGAATAAGACACACCCTGGTGGCCCCCCAGAGACGAGAGAGTTCGTCTGTGGCATAGTGTGCGTGTGTGTGGGGGGGGAGGGGGTGAAGGGGGGATTCAAAGGACAACAACAACAACAACAACAAAAAACGAGACGTTGGGGTTCGTTGACCTCGAGGAGGTTCAGTTACAAAAGGAATGCTGAGAGCAACAGACCAGTGGACTCATTCAACCAGTGGATCTTTTCGTCGACCTGGAGGAATTGAGTTCGTGTGCGCCAGTGGGGTTCGTTGATCCTGAGGCGTTGAGTTTCTTGACCTAGTGGCGTCGTATGAGTTCGTCGACACAGTGGATGTGAGTTCGTTGTTGCAGTAGAGCATCATTCGTTGACCAAGTAAAGTTTGGAGTTTGTTGACCCCCGTGGAGTTGAATTCGCTGACTGAGTGCGGTTGAGTTCGTGCATCCAGTGGAAGGAGAGTCCTACTGCCTTCGTGGGTGCGTTGATGACTTAGTCTTATCCAACACTCTTTTTCTTATTTTTAGATAGGTGATATCGAGGGGTACTTGACGGTACCAGAGGCCACCTGACGATACCAGGAGCCACCTGACGATACCAGGAGCCACCTGACGATACCAGGAGCCACCTGGCGATACCAGGAGCCACCTGACGATACCAGGAGATACCTGACGATACCAGGAGCCACCTGACGATACCAGGAGCCACCTGACGATACCAGGAGCCACCTGGCGATACCAGGAGCCACTTGACGATACCAGGAGCCACCTGGCGATACCAGGAGCCACCTGGCGATACCAGGAGCCACCTGACGATACCAGGAGCCACCTGGCGATACCAGGAGCTACCTGACGATACCAGGAGCCACCTGACGATACCAGGAGCCACCTGACGATACCAGGAGCCACCTGACGATACTAGAAGCCACCTAACGATACCAGGACTCACCTGACGATACCAGGAGCTACCTGACGATACCAGGAGCCACCTGACGATACCAGGAGCCACCTGTTCTCTCTCTCTCTCTCTCTCTCTCTCTCTCTCTCTCTCTCTCTCTCTCTCTCTCTCTCTCGATAATTAGAAAATCAATTGTTCTTAGAGCAAAAATAAGGCTGCTACTCGCAAGATAACCCTTATCAGATGACATGTCATCACCTCCATATGTTGGCAAGCCCATTATCTAAACGTATGAGATTACGCCTGTACCAATACGAACCAATCACCTGTTCGTCCCGTCATAAACCTACAATCCAGTCTTCGTTTGTACATAGGAAATTGTATCTATGCGTTCACATACATTGCTTCCTTGTGAACTCCAGGACGGCAATATACCAGTTAAGCAGAACAAGTGAAGTAGCTCGAACGCTGAGTTAGGCAAACAGCGACTTGAAGAAGTCTTTCTGGAGCTATTAATGTCTGTTTACATTCTGGGCCAGCAGCTGCCGTCAGCTCACATCCGTACACAGATGACGACGCTGAGCCAACTACGTGATAGAATTAAGTTGACTGGACCACAGGAAGGGCCTTGAGGCTCCTGTGTGTTACTAGGCCGATGAATCGTGCAGCAAGTCAAAGAAATGAAGTCACGAAAGCTATACACCATGTTGAGAAAGTTATGGGGTTAACTTTGCTTATGTTTCAATCCTGATATGTATATATATATATATATATATATATATATATATATATATATATATATATATATATATATATATATATATATATATATATATATATATATATATATGCATTCTGAGTTATATCTTATCTGTGATGAGGTGCGGAAAAACTTATCAAATATTCAAGATGGACGACAACATCTGTCAAGCGAGAGGCTTAAGTCTTCCAACCCCATTGCTTGGAGGGTGGAGCGGGGTGTCTCCTGAGGAGACGTGACCTCACGAGGTCACCAGGAGGAAGGTAACGTTACGGTGGCGAAGCAGCAACGCCCAGAAGGGAGCAGCCACCGGAGTTATCACGCACCCCCATCTGGTCTCGAGTATAAACATCCGATATGTTCTATACCAGCCAGATGGCCGGATGTTGGAAGGCCAAGCTGGGTGCCAGGTGCGACGTGGAAAACAATAAACAAGTCAGCAGGTGATGGACTACTGCGCATTAAGTACCTCGAGACGATACTTACCGTGAGTCCTGAGGGAGGGTTCAGTGGCATTCATCTCTTGTACATTACTGTATGACCCCTTGAGTTCGTACGATGGTATGACCCTTTAAGCAATGTCGTATGACCCCTTGAGCACGACTGTATGATCCCTTGAGCGCGACAGTATGACCCTTCTGCACGATGGTACGACCTTTGAGCACGACGGCACGACCCTTGAGCATTGCGGTATGACCCTAGAGCACGATGGTACGACTTCTGGACACGACCGTATGACCCTTTGAGCTCGACGGTGCAACCCATGAGCACGATGGTACGACCCTTGAGAACGACGATACAACCCTTGAGCAAGACGGTTGACCCTAGAGCGCGATGGTACGACTTCTAAGCACGACGGTATGACCCTTTTGAGCACGACCGGTATGACACCTTGAGCACGACGGTACGACCCTTGAGCACGACGGTACGACCTCTGAGGAAGACAATACGACACCTGGGTATGACTGTGTGAGATACAGTGTGACTTATCTCTGTTGAAATCAGTATGCTTGTGTGTTACACACTGCTGCATACACACACACACGAGCACTGGTTCGTCTCGCTTCTTGATAAATCCACTGTCGATATTCGCTCAACACCTGTGCTTCAGTTGAGAGACAACTGTGATGCTTGGCTTAATATCAAGTAATGAGGTAGCAGGATAGCACATCTACACCCCCGGTGGAGCTGAGCGATCCTCCCGTTTTGTTCGCCTGCAAGGAGAAGGGATGGAGGAACCTAGTTCTCGAAGAAGACAAGAAAAATCCAACGGAAGAACGTGATTGTGTGTACTCGATCCAACGTCTGCAAGCATTCAGATTCAGTTGCTATAAACGACTAGAGATCATTATGAATCCATATCATACGTCAGAGTATACAGAATCCACATCATATACCGAAGTATACAGAATCAACATCGTACGTCAAGGTATACAGAATCCATACCACACGTCGAAGTATACAGATTACTATTTCTTTTTCATTGATATCGAACGACTGATTATGCTGCTCGAGGACCCCCTCTTCTTTCCTTCTTTTTTTGGGGGGATTGGAGCTTCTGTATCTCCGAAGCTACCACACTGCACGTAGAACCAGGGGGAAATGATAAACTGCTTCTAATGAGCGAGTTCCCCGACATCCTCTTCGTCTACTGGCGATGATGCAGCCTCGTCGAAGGTAACATTTCATTACCCTGTGTCACCACCAGAGGGTGGAGCTCGGACACAGGGTATAATGAATATACAGACACACAGATACGTGCGTCAGAATGTATACAGAGTATGTTCTTTTTCAGCTAATGGTAATAGATGCATGTTGTTAGATTTAATGGGCGTCATCGACCAAAGGTCATTAAACCAGAATACATACCATGTGTCCCCCCCCACAAAAAATATATATACTTTGGCCACACTTGTTTGGTTGGTTGGTTCGTTCGTTCTTCCGACTTCTAGCCTGTCTGCTGCCAGAGTGTTTAAGGCCATCATCATCATCATCATCAAATGAATCAGCTTGAACATCTGGGTCTCATTCAAGGGTTCAGACACAATTCTCAGATCATAGATCCACTATGTATGCTAAATGCTCCTTGTGATTAGTGAGATAGGCAAATACACATCCATAGATATTGTAGCCTGCTGACTATGAAGTTAGTCCACTTACATTCCATTAGCCATCATGCTCATTGTGGAAGAAAGTATCTTTGGTTACTATTTCAGATGAAGGAAATAACATTTTCCTCGTCATTTTTCTCTTCCTGCAGGAATTTATTTCTGTTAGACACCGACAGGGAATCAGAATTGGTAATATCTTTCTTTTATTATAGTCGTTTTTCCCTTGGATGTGAGAATACGAGGTAAATGAACCAAGAGGTTGTCACCTCTACATTTTTTATCAACGGAACAAATACAGAAAATTCGAAAACTTGGTCTGACTAATGAAGACTTAATAAGATCCTGCGACGCTCATTATTCAACCTCAGTAAACGTATCTGAAATCATTTCTTATTAAAGTTAATTTGGAGTATTTTTCATAAACATCATATCAGGTTCATTCGTTCCCCGAAGAGAATCATTCATTTCGTTCCTTAAAGAAATATATATTGGTACGAAATGTGGTAGGTTAGGCAAGAAGCCCCCAAAAAATTCTTTTTCGTTGTGGGTAAGAAATGAAATCCTGACGCAATCTTTATGATAGTGTGTCCTCATTTATACACAGATATATATATACATCATACAGGGTACGTCCAGGTGGCTGAAGCTAAACTGATAGATGTATCTCTTCGCTGTTGCCTTTGGAGGACGAGTTTTGGAGGAGTTGAGGAATCAGGAAGGTGTTCATTGGTGTAGATAACTCGAAGCGTGGACGTCCGTGCCACTTCGAGGTTATGCTCCACACAGGAGAAATGGTATAGATGGTCCTCGAAGACGCCTTAGCTTTTTCGTTTCCTCTGTTGATGATATGGCTCGCCGATTGTGACATTTAGATTTTGGTGTAGCTACTGCCGGGCCTCCATCAGCGATGGGCAGTGTGGATGAGATTAGTCAAGAAGGTGCTTTGTGCAGGGGCTTCTGAGAAAGGTAAGGCATTAAGGCCGGTCGGTCTGGGTTTACCAGTTGCCGTAATGTATCTTCCGGTATTAGCCAAGTCTTGGTACATGAGATGTTCTTCGATCTCTCTGTCTGCCTCAATATATATATATATATATATATATATATATATATATATATATATATATATATATATATATATATATATATATATATATATATATATATATATATATATATATACAAAATCATTCCTTCATATACTTTTTTTTGTTGATGAAATGTCGTCACAGTCCTGATGTAGATACTGCTTGGTATCTGTGTGTCTGTTTGTGAAACATTCAGTGCATGCTATCACAAAAGCAAATAGAATTACCTTTACTATCTAAAAGCATTGTCAGTTTCATCATACAGATTACTTTTTAGCCTATGAGGATATAGATATCTCGCGCAGCGTAACAAAAATCATCAGAAAATGTTTTATACTTTTGATACCTTTGTTTTAAAAGCTTTCCTCGTCCATAAGTTGGCGATTACATCATGATAGATTTTCTGTTTATGAAGGTAAAATATTCATTCTTTTCTTCTCTTTTTTTTCCCCCTTTTCTTTTAATTTTTAGTCTGTCTGTGTGTGTGTGTGTGTGTGTGTGTGTGTGTGTGTGTGTGTGTGTGTGTGTTCTTTTTCTTTTCGGCTCAGCATGCCATGAGATTACGACTTCGGGTCGTTAGTCTCACACGACTGATGTAATCAAGAGACGTAAAGAAAGAGATAATCCTTAATTGACGACTAAGCACAACAACCCTTGTCACGAACGTACTCTGGGCAAAAGTCTCGATGTTTCCAGTCACAGGATGCCCTTCCCATCCAATCAAGACACTAATCCCGTTTAATGTCTCATAAAAGCGACTGCAGGAAGTCTTCTCCGCGCGCGTGTGTGTGTGTGTGCACGGAGGGGGTGGCTCTGGGTCGCTGCACGGGAGGAGAGGTGAACAGAGACAGGGTTGGGCTTCGTAACGAGGGTGCGAAAGGTCATCTCAGGTGTGGAGGAAGTAGCGTGACGTTTCTCCGTTCAACGTGGTATCAAAAGTTTTCCAACAACGTCAGTTCTTCATGTATTGCCTCTCTTCACAACCACTCCCTGTCCGTCCATGGTGTTGATGCTGTCCTCTCCCTGCTCTACAGGTGCAATTCCAGCCGCTCTTAAGGTCTCTGGATGTGTCCCTGCCGCCACCAGGCCATGCACCCATGACAAGAGGTCTGGCTGCTGCTTCCTATAGTTTCTGTGTGGAGACCAACCACACGAGGGTTTACCGTTTACTTCCTCTCCTCGACCAGTGAAGCAATGGAATTCTTTAACTTCTTTCGTCTTTCCTTTGCTTATCTGTAACTTTTCTGCCTTTAAGAGTCAAGTCTACGTTCACATGAAGAGTTCTCATTATCCTCTTCTTTTCCAATTTTCTAATGCCAGGTTTATTTTCCTTTTTTTTTCACCTGAGACAGCTGTTATGGTGTTGTGTTCCGCCTGCGCCATGTCGATCAATATATGAAAGATAACATGATGAAAAGTAATCATCCACTGATATGTGAGCATGACGTGAATTACCATATCACAATGATGAAGAAAGAATATTTTCTCAGAGATCAGCAGACCTGATTATCGTGTAAGACACAATGTAACAGCCAGTCAGTCGTTCGTGCTATACAATTCTCGGTTCTTCGTTCCATTTCCGTACTAAGTCTGATCATATTTTTGCGGGGTGGAGTGAGGAAGAGGAACTAGGTAGAGGGAGAGCAGGAAAAATGAGAGGTAACAGATCCTGTGACTCAAATCGATATAGATATTCTATTAACTGATCTACGTTTATCTATCTTCTCTCACTGCTGCTGTACTGCTTTTGAGGGCAATTTGCATCATTACCAAATGTAAAATTTTGGTATTTGTATACATCTGCCTTGTCAGAGTCTTATTTCATATTATAGACAGACTTAACGAGGTGAAATAAGGAAAAAAAATATGCTAGGAACAGGTGTCATATTGCAATTAAATACTCACACAAAAATATTCTGAAATATACACTTCATATATCGAATTTACATATATTACACTCATAGAGAAAACGGAGATCAAACTTGAAGACAATGTAAGCGGGAGATTGGAGTCAGGATCTTTCTCTCTGGCTGCAGTGTGGCCGAACTAGCGACCTCGATTGGCAAATAGGAGGGCGTGGCAGCTGTAACAAAGGCTGGGTGAGTCCCTACTTGGGCGAGGAGGGGGAGAGAGAGAAAGGGAGAGAGAGAGAGGAGCTCGTAAAGTAAGGGGGATACTGGGAGATGTGATGGATGAGATTTCTCTCTCTGAAACTTGGATTGGTATGAAGGTTTTTGGTAACTGAAGCTGAACTGCAATTTGGAGGAAAGTACCATAGATACAAACGACTTCTAGAGACAGTTTTATATATATATATATATATATATATATATATATATATATATATATATATATATATATATATATATATATATATATATATATATATATATATATATAAACCTTAGTTACTTAGATACCAGATTTGAACAGTGCAGTTGACTCCCGATGGCTGGTCATTACTTCACAACAAAATCTAATTCTTCAGACTTAGAGCAATAGTATGAACCAGATCGTTAAAAGTCAGTAAACACGTTAATCTGAAGCTTTTGGGACTAGACAGTTGCCTTGAAGTCAAAACAGTCATTTGCATGACCCAAATAATCGTTTTATATTAGAGGGTTATGGCCTGAGTGATTGATATCAGCAACGAATATTTAAAGAAAAAAATCCATCGTTTTCTTTTCTGGTTCAGATGTCAGAGAAACAGCATATATGACAGTGGTTAACAACATCCCTCCCTCCCATCACACCCCTTCCCTGAAAAATCACAAGGGCAGTCCTTGCCTGACGGAGTGTACTCACCGGGAGGAGAGCCATGGGAGGTCTTCTTGCTGTAGTAGAGGGCGATGGTCATCCTGCAGGGGGGCCAGGCGTAGGCCCCCACCAGAAGGAATGCTATCACAGCCATCATGATCACCAGTAGTACAGCCTGGTAGACCATCCTCTGGTGAACCATATCCGTTACTGTGGGATCGAAGGGGGCGTGAGTAAGTCATGATGGATTAGGTAAGAGGAAGGGTGTCTATATTTCCTGTAGAAGGGGACGTGAGTAAGTCATGATGAATTAGGTAAAAGAGGAAGAGTGTCTTTATTTCCTGTAGAAGGGGACGTGAGTAAGTCATAATGAATAAGGTGAGAGAGGAAGAGTGTCTTTATTTCCTGTAGAAGGGGACGTGAATAAGTCATGATGAATAAGGTGAGAGAGGAAGGGTGTCTTAATTTCCTGCAGATGGTAAAGTAGTAGTATTGGTAGTGACTGTAGAAGTGGTAGTATCTAGATTATCAATAGTCATTCTTCTTTTGTATAGTAGCTAGCATGATGTGAGAACTGATATAAGTCTTCACTGTGATTGTCTCGAGTGCGAGGAAAAATCAGGAGTGCAATGTAGTACATTTGAGCTCCTCAGGTGTATGTGGATTTGACTTTTAAAGATGGAAAGGTTACAGGAAGAGGAAGAAGGCGAAATATGGGAGACAATTCAAAGTCTTGGCTGTTCGAGGAAAAGAAGGAGGATTACAAAGGTCATTCCTTGTGTTGCTGATCTCCACAGAGAAACTATGGGATGCAGCGGCTAAGCAGGTTCAGCTCCTCGTGGCTGGGACGCGCGGAGGGAGGAAGGCAGACAGCTCACGAGAAATCTGACCGAAATGATACCTGTGGAACAGAGATGGGCAGCAACATCACAGTGGAAGGAAGAGGGATGGCTGAAGAGAGGAGATGGCAGGAGAGTTAATAAGGCGAAAAAGGCTTTTTGATTTCTCTGTCTAAGAAAGAGATGGAGGAAGACTCATCCCAGATATACGAGCAGGACTGGGGAGAATAAGACCCCTGTAGATATGGAGTGGTTGCTCAAATGAAAATTCAACTTCAACACCAGTAAAACACTCCCGCTTCTGTGATATTCAAGACGTAGGGTTTCCAGGATACAGGACAAGATGTCACGACTAAAACTACAAAGGTTTTTCTGTGATAACACTCTTACAAAACCAAGCACACCGAGAAAATAATGTGAACAAAATGTTCTGAAAGAACAAAACTCTAACAAAGTGGTACTAGTACTAGTAGATGTATAAATAATGGTAGTAGTAACAGTAGCAGTATAAGTAGTAGTGTGTGTGTATATATATATATATATATATATATATATATATATATATATATATATATATATATATATATATATATATATATATATATATATATATATATATATATATATATATATACATATATATATATATATATATATATATATATATATATATATATATATATATATATATAAGTACAGGTTAGCTGTATCATCATCAGAATCAGTAACAGTAGCTACAACGACAGTAGGACTGACCCTACTGTTCACTACAACGACAGCTACAAGTACAACTGTTTCTCAGGTTATATAGAAGCGTCAGGTGACGGTTGTAACAGCTGTCTGCAATGGCAATGATCTCAAGCACCCGTTAAACAGGAGACGTTGATAGCACTAACAGAAACAACAGAATTAGCACTAACAGAAACAACAGGATTGTCTTTCATCCCATGCACCCTCACAGCGAAGTCGTCCGCCCGCCACGTACACACTGTTATCCCTCACCTCCTTCCACAAGGGTGACGTTCAGGTACAGGTCTCCATGCTGGTTGCTGACGACGCAGCGGTAGCGGCCGAAGTGAACCCTCTGCACAGACTGTATGTCAAGGTTGCTCCATATTTTGCCATCCCTGTAAGAGAGGTTAGTTGTTTTAGTCCCATCGATGACAGATACCCTTCCCTAGCGGAGCGTAGAGTTACGTGACACACACACACACACACACACAAGGTACAGACAGACAGGGTCTGTGTGTTGTAACTACAACCTTTGTTCAGCTGACCCGGATCTAAATCCAAAGTTGTTGTTGTTGTTGTTGTTGTTGTTGTTGTTACTAAGAGTCTAGAGAGACTGAGTCAGTTTTGATCTACTGATGTGAAGAGATGAATACCCAAGAAGCTATGTCACATACTACACTTTGGTGCAATATATTCGGAATTATAAGTCCATTCCTGAAAACATATAAGACCTTCCCTGTTTTATCTGAGATGATGTGAGACTTGACTGAGGCTTTTCTCAAAGAATGAGTCGGTTTCAGAATCAGTTTCAATTCATCCCTGTAACATAAGCACCCACATCCTAAAGGGTAGAGTCTACTCTCGCTGTTGGTCTCTGTAATTTCATAATGGAACGTTGCAAACGGATGCTACCACTGAACAAAGGGTATTAACTTCTTAGAATCCGGATGTAGATCGTCGCGAACCCTCCAGCGACGTAATGTAGTACATAACAAAGATACGTAATGGAAGAACTGATGAGAAAGATGCGTAAGAGAAGAACTGATGAGAAAGATACGCAATAAAACTGATGAATAAGATGCCTAGCAGAACTGACGAGAAAGATGCGTAGCAGAAGAACTGATGAGTAAGATGCGTAACAGAAGAATTGATGGGGTGTGACGAGGCAAGTTTGTGGAGGACTGTAATACTACCCTAGAATCCTAACCTGTTTGGGTGAAGACAAAAGTAAAGCGGAGGTAAGACTTCTGCAGAAGGTAGAAGGCCCATTTTTTCGAAGAGTAACATTAAGACGCCCTTACTCGTTCTCTGAAGTGAGGGTCTTGGTGTCTGGCAGTTGGTCAACAGGTATCCAAGACCCATTGGCAAGTTCCTTGGTCCAGGCGATGCTGTGGTTCTCCTGACGGAGGCAACTGAGACGCCCGACGTAGGCGGAGCAGGGGAAGCTGACGCTCTCCCCCTGGAGGATTTTGGTGTTCTGAGGAAAGCGCGCCTTAGTGGGCAACTGGTGAATATCCTCATTAACTGGAATGGCATAAATGAAGAGATGAAGCAAGCGTGTATACAGGCACGAGCCGATGAAGTCTAAGGGAATGAAATTATGATCGGTGATTGAAACTGGAAGGTTAAAAGATCGAGAAATGATCACAAACGAATAAGTATGATATGAAGAATACATTAATATATATATATATATATATATATATATATATATATATATATATATATATATATATATATATATATATATATATATATATATATATATATATATATATCCTATCACCCAAATACAGTCCCCTGCACCAAAGTGACTGGTATAAATACTGACTGTTAACACAGATGCTGATGTTCCTGTGTACGGAGGTCCCATTGGAGGCAGTCACAGTGCAGGTGTATAGTCCAGCATCGCCCTCCCTCACCGCCCTGCTCTCCAGTGTCTCCAGATCGCAATACTTCACCTTGAAGCTGTTCTTGCCCCAGCCCTGGTAGTAGTCCTTCCCATTGAAGGTCCTGAGGGATACGTAGTGGTGAGGAGAGGTTGTAGGAAGTAGACGTTACCCACAAAGGAAGCAGAATGATGATGGTGAACAAAAAAAAAAATGCTTTGATCCTGTGGTGAAGGGAAACTGTAATGAGTGCATCTAGGTTAAGGGGGAGAGTGTGAGTGCACCTATGTTGGGGTGGGAGGGAGTGATGATAATCACCAAACTGTTATTCACCTTCTGCAACGCTTCCTTAGAGAGTCCATGGTTCATTTCACACACAAGAGTAAATTCTATTTCTTTTTCTTCTATCGAATCCATACGATAATCCTTTCATACATCAGTACATTAAATTAATCCTGATGCCATCCAATACTCATGTCAAATGACCAAACTACTCATCAGATCATCTCCGATCCCTTATAACAACTAATAGAATTGTCTAATACCTTATTGACGTCTCCTCCTATCGGATTAGATTACCAAGGAAGCTGTTCAAACACCCTCTTTTATTTTCTTGACGGCTGAGAACACCCTATTAAGCTCTCCCCGAGGCGAGCCGTTCATCTCACCAGGTGATGTTGAACGAGGCGTTGTGGTAGTGGTGTGCGGGGAAGCCCAGGAGGCTATGAGGACAGCAATGTAGCTCATGCTTTCTCGTAGACCTCACCTCCTCGACCACCTGCCGACGGGATAGCTCCTCTTGCGGGAGGGTCGCACACGGGCACACGTTTCTGGAAGGGCGAGACGGAGCGGAGGGGAAATGAGCGTGAGAAAAAAGAAAAAAGATGTGGGCGTAACGGGTCATAAGGTGAAGTATGATTGGTTCACATTAAATCTTTGGAAAAGACAGCTAACTTACAACATGATACGAAGAAAACGGGAGGAACAGGTGTGTGTGTGTGTGTGTGTGTGTGTGTGTGTGTGTGTGTGTGTGTGTGTGTGTGTAAAGAAGATAAAAAAAGCATCTTCCTTTCTTCAACAAGACAATATAGAGGAAGCGATCACATCAGTTCATATAATGTCAAATTCTGAATAACAGTAAAGGTACACAGTACTGAGAGGGTGTGTTTTACATGCTAGAATATATTCACAGCCTCCTAGAATTGTTGACACGCTCTCCGTAATCCTAAATATATTTCGCGAACATAAAAGAGTGAGTGAAAATTGCCCTTTCTCCTTCTGTATTAGAAACAGTATTATTCGAGGGATAAATATTTCACATTCATCATATGATTAACGAAAATATAAAGATTCATGTCTCATCATTTTCACGTTTAACGAAGAGAATTCGCACACGAACTGACCTACGTGGTATTCACAACCTCACCGTGGCAAAAGGAATAAGAATAATATCAACATTCAAGGCTATAGCTTTCCTGAAAAAGAAAGATCACATGAAGGACTTTTGACTCAGCTATCCTTTGTCTCGACCACAGAAATTTCTTTTCAAGAACTTCAAGAGAAGGACTCAGGACTTAAAGACTTTCCTCCCGCGAAAATTCTAGAGAATAAAGCGAGACGTTATTGTGTTACGGGGAGCACGAAGTTATCATCAAAATAAGGATAGAACGACTTCAGATAATGAGGAAAAAGTGAAGGGGGGTTTTCTCGAAGATCGAAGATTTGCCAGGCTTTTGGGGTGATAGACAGGGATAGTTGTCTTACATGGTAAATATACTTGACAGACTAACTCGAAGACAATGATTTTCATACTGAACTCTGTAACTCATCAATGACAGACACATACGAGCCTCATCCTGCAGTTTCCTCCAGTGTAGAACTTCTCAGTTCACGGAAGATCCTTTGGGTTTCGACTGCCCACCCCACCTTACCCCTTACAGGCAGTCTCATAGTGTAGGGACACTATGAGACTGCCTGTAAGGGCAAAATTTACTCTAGGAAGAAAAGCTGCAGGGAAAACCTCAGTTTCATATCAGCTCTCTCGAAATTTACAACAGGTTTCATCATAGGACTGACATGACAACGCCTCTTTTTTTTCTAGTGTCGGTTCACCCAATGAAGCAGCTTTAAGTGTACACGAAAAATAGTGACGAGAATTGGCCTGATTTCATTTCAAGCTCCAGAAGACCTATTTTTTTTTTTCTGCGTTAGTGGTGATTGCAAGGGCCGACTGCCCCTGTCCAGGAATGAAACCCTGGCGGCCCAGCGTGTGATCAATAGCCAGTGTCGCTTACCACCACACCACGGAAGCTGGTGAGAACAATGATGTTATGTACAGGACATCATATCCTTACGAGGAACCTAAATCTTGGATGTAGATAAGCAGACAGACGAACGAAGGCCTCTCTTATTCCTCTCTGTGGCATCTTTACCAACATTCTCAATGACGTCTTCAAATCGCATCTTTCCAGTGTCATGCTGGAATGCAAGGTTCTTCATCTATGTAAATGCACAGTATAGAGCGTAGTATAATAATCAAACCATAGATATATGAGGGTTCTATAGGTATTTCACAGGATGGTCGAATGCCACATGGGAAACCCTTATCAGCGCCAGCGTTCCGTACAATGGCAGTTGTTAAGTTCTTAAACCCGTGCGTTCGTTGACATTAGCGATGAAAGGATAATTTGCTGGTAGACGTCTCTTCCATTACCTTAGGGATAAGATACCTTGGCTTCCGTGACAAATGACTGGTAGACTGTATTTCTACCTCCCGTAATGACGAGGGGTTATTTACGAGACATTTTTCTACACATATCTGAAAAGTTTGGGTATTTATTCGACAGTAAAGAAAATAACTCTGCCAAAAAGTTTTAAAGAATGGGTTAATCACGAACGTTATAATGGGCGGGAAAACGGGCCCTGGGACCAGCCTGGGCGTGAGGGGATGGCTAATTAAGTGGGGATGAGTGACCGTCAAAGTGTGAGGAGAGTAAGGTGTTCATGAGGAATAGGCTCTCTTCTTGGTATGTGTGTGTGTGTGTGTGTGTGTGTGTGTGTGTGTGTGTGTGTTGTAAGGGATGGTTGTCTGTGTGTGTGTGTGGGGTTGTAGGGGTGTAGGCGGTTGTGAAAAGCAGTGGTTAGTTTGCATAGAATATGAGGTCATGAAATCTGTATAATTATGAGTGGAAGGATCGGCTGTGAGGGGGAACTATTGTTCTAAGGAGGTATTGGGGAGAGTGCCTAGAGAAGGATGGTTGTGAGATATGTAGATAAAATCCAGGCAGCTGGTTGCAAAAAAAAAGATGGGGGAGAGGTGGTTTAGCTATTGGCTGACAGACAGTCAAAAAACGGTGAGACTGGTCATGTAAGATAGATGCTTGTAAGTGTAGGAGTGTAGGGTGACTTTGGAACGTGAACAAATGGTGACTGGTCATGTAAGATAGACAGATGCTTGTAAGTGAGTGTAGGGGTGTAGGGTGAATGTGGAACGTGAACATAAATATTAAGGGAGGGAAGGTTTTGAGGAGGTGGATGGGATGGATGGTTTGTGAGGAGACGACTGATCTTGATAAGTCATGAATGGCTGTGTGAGAGGGGAGTGTAGTTGCTAAATAGTTATTACCCCTGAGCTAGAATGCATCAGGGGATAGATATGGTAAAGGAGGAGGCTATTCAGGATAAATGATTCTCAAGGAAACGAGCGACTGTATAAGCTGTTGTCAATTGTAATGGGTTGTAACATGTGGTGTTGTGGAAGGGTGTATTGGGTGAGTTATGATGATGATTTTCGAGGTTATTAAGTGGCGGATGATTATGAGGGAATTTCAGCTTTTAGGTAAAGAAGAAGGTAGGTAATCAGTACAAAAATCTGTAATGAATTGGCTCTCAATATTCCCTCCTTCAGTGCAAGATGTGATGTCAAAGACTGACACCAGTGGCATTTTAGCCTCAAGTATGTGTATACAAGACTTAAAACTAATCATTTATAGAATTTTTTAGTTTAAGTCACATCATTCACATCATAATCTGCCATGTAAGTATATTTCATCAACTTACAAAGTAGCTATAAAAAATTTAGTCCCTGAAAGTTATTGACAGGTGAAGACTGGCACCGTCAGTGTGGCAGTACAGAGTTTCTCACCTGAACTTGTGCTGCAAGGTGCAGGGCAAGAGAAGGCTCAGTGTTGCCAGAAGCAGCCCCAAGCGAACGCCTTGCCCCGTCATCATGGTCAAGGGATGTTCCATACGCCCACGTCATTCTAGAAATGATAGATAACTTGAGTTCAGACTTGATCTATGGTTTGTCAGTTGGTGTCTTCTCATGATAAGCGTCTTGTTTCTACGCTCATGACCCTGGCGATGAAGGGAGATCAGAGGAGGTGATGGATTAAGGTATGAAACTGCAATACTTTGATTATATTCATCATTCCAATGCAGGCCTCTCTCTCTCTCTCTCTCTCTCTCTCTCTCTCTCTCTCTCTCTCTCTCTCTCTGAATATGATGATGTAACCACCCGCTGGCTGGTCGCGACCAGGATCCGACACCGCCACAAGCTAACAACAGCCCACAACAACAAGTCTACCAACAACGCGACCCGCCTCAGCTGGGTAGCGCCCGCCAAGTTACGAACTTCGTTTCACCAACACGAGAGATAATTTCACCAACGTTTAGTGTCTTATTTTAGACCAGAGTTCTTCATTCACCCTCTCCCCAGCATCAGATATCGAACCACCCCTTAACCTCCACCTCCCACCTGCATCTCGTGCCTTACCTTCTGGGCGCGTTCCTGACCCACCAGAGGACAGAAGCCCTCAGTTCGGACTCCTCAGCCCCCGAAGACCTTCTGAGAGGGTTTTTATAGTCACTCCTGCGTTTAAGGTCTCTATGTTACGTCATACTTCCTGCAGGAAAATCCAGCCTTATGGATAAATCCAAACTTTCCATCCGAAAATTCCCCATTCTCTTGAAGCTCTTGTTTTATTCTTGCTCTTTCGTCTTCGGTATCTCTCATAGTTTCCGAACTCTAGCTGATTTACATATACAAAGTTTCATCAGTTAGAGTATGAGTATTGCTCCTTGGAATGTCCAGTCTCATGAAGCAATCCAAACTTATCGTCCAAGGGATTTCTAAGTATTCATTGATGTCTTTGTTTAGACAGCATACAAATGAGTTCCCATAAAAGTAAAAAAATTTTTTTCACTTTTACTTGAATAAGGGAAGGCATATGCTCTGCTTGATGGAAGTGCTAGGAAGTATTGTTTATTGATAGATAAAAGAATATATATATATATATATATATATATATATATATATATATATATATATATATATATATATATATATATATATATATATATATATATATATATATATATATATGTATATATATATATATATATATATATATATATATATATATATATATATATATATATATATATATATAAATATATATAAGCAAAGTGCATATCCCTAGTAAGGGCGATCATAGCCTAGCCCTACGCAGCACTCCCGCCTGCCGCGCAGGGGTCCGTGGTTCGAACCTGGTTGTTGGGGGTTTGTATGCTCTATGACATATATATATATATATATATATATATATATATATATATAGAAATACTTAGAAAAGCAAATGGATTTGTATGTAGCATTTATGGATCTGGAGAAGGCATATGATAGAGTTGATAGAGATGCTCTGTGGAAGGTATTAAGAATATATGGTGTGGGAGGCAAGTTGTTAGAAGCAGTGAAAAGTTTTTATCGAGGATGTAAGGCATGTGTACGTGTAGGAAGAGAGGAAAGTGATTGGTTCTCAGTGAATGTAGGTTTGCGGCAGGGGTGTGTGATGTCTCCATGGTTGTTTAATTTGTTTATGGATGGGGTTGTTAGGGAGGTAAATGCAAGAGTCCTGGAAAGAGGGGCAAGTATGAAGTCTGTTGGGGATGAGAGAGCTTGGGAAGTGAGTCAGTTGTTGTTCGCTGATGATACAGCGCTGGTGGCTGATTCATGTAAGAAACTGCAGAAGCTGGTGACTGAGTTTGGTAAAGTGTGTGGAAGAAGAAAGTTAAGAGTAAATGTGAATAAGAGCAAGGTTATTAGGTACAGTAGGGTTGAGGGTCAAGTCAATTGGGAGGTGAGTTTGAATGGAGAAAAACTGGAGGAAGTGAAGTGTTTTAGATATCTGGGAGTGGATCTGTCAGCGGATGGAACCATGGAAGCGGAAGTGGATCATAGGGTGGGGGAGGGGGCGAAAATTTTGGGAGCCTTGAAAAATGTGTGGAAGTCGAGAACATTATCTCGGAAAGCAAAAATGGGTATGTTTGAAGGAATAGTGGTTCCAACAATGTTGTATGGTTGCGAGGCGTGGGCTATGGATAGAGTTGTGCGCAGGAGGATGGATGTGCTGGAAATGAGATGTTTGAGGACAATGTGTGGTGTGAGGTGGTTTGATCGAGTAAGTAACGTAAGGGTAAGAGAGATGTGTGGAAATAAAAAGAGCGTGGTTGAGAGAGCAGAAGAGGGTGTTTTGAAATGGTTTGGGCACATGGAGAGAATGAGTGAGGAAAGATTGACCAAGAGGATATATGTGTCGGAGGTGGAGGGAACGAGGAGAAGAGGGAGACCAAACTGGAGGTGGAAAGATGGAGTGAAAAAGATTTTGTGTGATCGGGGCCTGAACATGCAGGAGGGTGAAAGGAGGGCAAGGAATAGAGTGAATTGGAGCGATGTGGTATACAGGGGTTGACGTGCTGTCAGTGGATTGAATCAGGGCATGTGAAGCGTCTGGGGTAAACCATGGAAAGCTGTGTAGGTATGTATATTTGCGTGTGTGGACGTGTGTATGTACGTGTGTATGGGGGTTGGGCCATTTCTTTTCGTCTGTTTCCTCGCGCTACCTCGCAAACGCGGGAGACAGCGACAAAGTATAAAAAAAAAAAAAAAAAAAAAAAAAAAAAAAAAATATATATATATATATATATATATATATATATATATATATATATATATATATATATATATATATATATATATATATATATTAGGGTATATCAAACTTGCGGAAGCCAGATGTCAAAGGAGAGAGTTCTAGGTCGAAATTGAGATGAACTGGTTGGGGTAGGTTGTTAGCTTCTGACCGACTGATTGTTCCTGTTTGCGCTATGCTGCCTTTTGTCAGATTTCAGTGCTCTCTCTCTCTCTCTCTCTCTCTCTCTCTCTCTCTCTCTCTCTCTCTCTCTCTCTAAAGAGTGATACTCTCATGCTCAAAAGACACACAGAAGTACTCAAGGGTTCGTACCCTCGTGTTTAAGTGCTGAAAGCTGACGCTATCGTTTTCAAGGGTCGTACCGTCGTACTCCAAGGTCATACCGTCGTGCTGTAGAGTGTGATTCCCACATTAAACCAATAATTCCATGTACCATTTCAAGTGGAGCCTTGATTTTCCCAACACCTGATTATTTACGTAACACGAAAAACTTCCTGAAGAAATTTGTTTTTGTGTGTGTGGGGGAAAACCCCATTTGTTGGGCTCTTAGAGGAGGCTCCGGCTGTATGCCGTCGAGATCTCAGAAGAATTCTGAGGGGGGAAAGCATAAGAGTCCTTCTCTAAACAATCGAGGTTCTTTGGACGAGTTCGATGTTGACACCTGCCCAGGGAACCTTTGAATGACACAGATCCACGGAATCGTCTTCCCTTGTCTTCGTTGCGGGGGTTTCCTGGTCTGCTGGAGGCAATGTGTCCAACAGACACCACCACATTTCTAAATCTGTTTTCTTCTTGGATTAGATGGAATGTTGAATATCGGAGGAAGATTCCATGCTCACCTTTCACAAGGAATTTCTGAGATTCCTCCTGAAGGGCGAGGCTAATTAGATGGTCTTCTTCAGGCAAGAACGCCGAACTCAGGTTTACCAATTACATCGAAGTCTCCTCCAAGACGTACGATGGAGTCAGGTTTGCAGACACCTGAGGAGCTCAGATTAAACTTCTTCATTCTTTTTTCGACCTTAATTTCTTTTCACACGTGATGGCCGTGATCGTGCAACGTCACGCCCGAGTCAATATCGATGATTATAGAAAAAAAGATTAAAAAGCAGACATGATTCAGACTAAGATCACAAGGAGACGACTGCAAGCCCATACCCCCTCACCAAATCTGAATGGTTGACATTTCCTGTTGTTTATATACAGACCGACATCAGCCATAGCCTTTGCTACAACCAAAATGATAACAACTGGAAGCATGTGAAAATACACTGAGAATACTCATTTCTGTAAGGGTTTACAAAACAACATCGCCGCCTGACGTCAAAGGGATTGTGAATATGTTCTTAACTCACGAGACGATAGAGTTACTCTTCTCTTGGGGTAGAATTCTCCATATTACATCTCGAGGATGCCCCTTATGACCAGCTAGTCCCTCTCACAGCCATCTGTTAACAGTACTGGATCCTCAAGACGAAATCTCTTCTCAATATACCTTTTTTTAAATCGTTCTTAGCAGGACAAATTTTCTCTCAAAAGACATCAGGAATAACTCTCAATTCTTATTGGGTATCAGTACACAATGAACCTTCATTATCTTTAAGGGAGTTCCTTGAGACAAACACTCCGATGTTAGAAAAATGGTATCTGTTCCTTTTTATGCCGCCCTTTCGTGTTCGAAAGGGTGGCTGTGTTGTGTTTCAGCCGAATCTGTTCCTCTCTCATTGCCACTCTCCTCCCTCCTCAATAATACTGCCTTATCAACGCACTCGGAAACATCGGAGTAAACCTATCATCTTAATCCACAACTCTGTCTCAGGAAAACGCCTTTGACAACCTCTTTAGAGTTGCGGTTTGGCGCAAAACTCGCAACACATACAAGTCACTTGATTGCCCTATGTCATCACGGACCCAATGAACGTGGAGGTTGCGTAAGTGCTGTGGAAGGGAGAGGCCAACATGAAAGCGTGAGAAGAAAAACCAACCCTTAACCTTTCATATAAATCACAGGAAAGACCTCATTAAAAACAAAAAATCCCCATTAGGGATCCCTCGTACGCGAAGAAAACCCAGAATGGTACCGCTTTTACTTCGTTCTACTTTCACCGCATACCTTGCCCTTAACACAGATCCTTACCACATCATATGTCATTTTCTATCTGTCGGGTTTCCACATCCCGTGTACTCGGTAGGGTTTTTTCAAAAAGTAAATCCCAGAGGTAGCTAATTGTTTCTTCTTCTCTCTCTCTCTCTCTCTTTCACGGGCACTGGTTCTCCTGATGGGGTCTTCCCTCACCGTGAGGGCCTTCACCCACCAGTTGTGAGGAAACGGTCTTACCATATCGTACGACTCGTCCAGCTGAAGTGAACTTAAGCAGCGAATCTCGTCGTCGTATATGTGCTTTGAATCAGAAGCAGCCTGGTTCGAGCACAAGTGACTTACTTAACCCTGGAGATCTTTGGTCCTCCATGAGTAGCAGAGAAAGAGAGCCATATAGATATATATGTAAGTACTTCATTTTGCTGTTTTCGTGTGAGCCTCGACGAATTTTGATCACCGACTCGTCAAAAGCGTTCTTCAGTTCGGTTTTGCATTCCTTTTAGTTTTCATCGTTTTAGACAACTATCTCACTAAACAGTACGAGTTAACATTACACCTGCGTGGGTCCTTCACCCCCTCCATGTGGGTCGATTATCTCTCAACACGTGGCAGGTTGAAGCAAGGTAGAAATACGTGGCAGAAGTGTTTCAGGAAACCCATGTCTGCCAACGGTGGAATAGCAAAGAACATGGACGCAAGGCAAAACGACCTGACCCTACAGCGATGTCGTAGTGGGGCCATATTAACATGAGAGTGCGGTCAGACGACACAGGTGTACGGCCAAGTAAGGTCAAGTGACCTGACGCTGCTGTCCGTCGACCGACAGAACAACCCCAGAGAGGGTGACTCCTCCTTCGGGGTGTCGGGAAACACTTTGATCCAACTGTCTGTCTGTGTATCTGTCTATTGACTTCAAAACCTTGCTTTCATCAAGCAATACCGTAGTACAATTATCAACAATCACCAGTTTAATCATATTTGCTAATTACTTTCATTGACTGATATCGTCAGAGATATCCATCTTAAATGTCTCGGCCAACTCTGCCTTTAGTGAGATTATCAGATAAGAAGATACAGTAGGTGACAGTGATCATTGGACACTCACATCCACAGAACAAACGCCATCCATGAAACGCTCCATTAATCTCTTTTTACTGGGCTAGCCAACGAAAAATAACTTGCTCGCTCCTTGAGATGAACAAATGAGCTAGAACCTCCATCCCTCAAAGACCCAATATGCTTGAAATGGTGCTACTTCATTTAGCACAAAGGAACGCATAGCACTCATGACAGATTCATGACAGATTCACCTGTCAGGCATGCATGGGTTGATGTCATCAACTTCAATTGCATCACAATCCCCTGCCTTCCTCATGTGGGCTGGGCTGCGGGCTTTCCACTTCAGGCCTCAGAAGCGAGTACGTTCGTAAGGGCGAGACCATGTTGACGTGAAAGCGAAGGACGGTCATGAAATGTCGTTAGATCAGGAAGGAAAAGTATTCTCTCTCTCTCTCTCTATCTCTCTCTCTCTCTCTCTCTCTCTCTCTCTCTCTCTCTCTCTCTCTCTCTCTCTCTCTCTCTCTCTCTCTCCGATAGCAGTTCAGTTTCCCGAGGTGACTAGATGGCAAATTCTTCCTCTTTTATGTAAGATAATGGAAATTCTTCTCGCAATACGTAAACCACACGAATTTTGTCTCTGCAGTGATGGAAATTTTCCCTCCCAAGATGTTTTCCTAAACTTAATCCATGAAGGCTTTTGATATATCATAATTTTCTATACCTTCCCTCAAGATCATTTGCAATGTCTTCTCACACACTCTTGCACTGTCCATCCCCTCCCCCTTCCCTCCCTCACGCATTCTTACACAGTCACTTTACACATTCTTACACTCTCCTTTCACGCACTCTTGTGCAGTCCCTTCACATACTCCATTACTTTTCCCTTTTACACACTCCTAAACTTTTCCCTCCCACACTCCTTCGCTAACCCCCTCACACACTCCCACACTGTCCTTTGACACACTCCTACACTGTCCCCTCACCGCGCCTCCCACGCACTCTGCCATCACCCCTCAACGCTCTCCAACATAACATCAGAGTTTGTTTTTGTTTACACACAGAAACAGAGAGATTTTTTTTTTTGTTTAGAAGTCAAAGCATCGCTTTAATCATACCTCACGACTATTCCAGTCACAGGGCGGACCTGCTCTAGTCGTACGTAGTTACACAGACACTGTGATTTGCCACATTCAACCCCACTTCATCAGACACGTCACACAGTGAGGGACTAAGTAAGGGTTAGGGTGCGTAAGGTCTGGCTTGAATGCATATGATTGCACGAACCACCACTTAAAGCAATTGCAGTCAGATTCGTTCCTAACTGATGAGAGCAGGATCGGCTTAAGTGGCATCCTGATTTGTATAATACCAACTTTTCCCTTTTGTTCACTCAAGGTAGGGTCTGACAAAAGCCGAATCCTCCGTAAACAAGACATCTTTACAGGCGACCCTGTAGTGAAAGAGACAGAAAATCGGATGGGGAGGAGAGAGAGAGAGAGAGAGAGAGAGAGAGTTAGATAGGTAGGTAGGTAGGTAGGTTGACAGTCACATAGATAGACAGATGAATAGACATATAGGTGCTACCAGGCTCCACCTGCTTGTGGTTACAGCGAGTGTGAAAAGTCCCCTTTGGCGAGGTTTTATCATCGTCAGCTGACCGAAGCGAGGCTACACAGTCTCGTTGGAGCCCTTCTCGCTACATAAGAGTCTATCCTGCCCCTGGCACTGAGTATAGTGTACCCTTACAGCTGCAGGAGCCCCTAAATAAGGGATCCCGTTGCTCACCAGCGTGAGACGAAGGGTATTCGAGTACATAGTATTCGAATAGTTATTTCCCTATTAGGGGCGATCATAGCCTAGAGGTAGTGCTCCCGCCTGTTGCACAGTGGTCCCGGGTTCGATCCTTGCTGTTGGAGGTTTGAGTGTGCGCGTTCATATGCACTTTGTTCGAATATATATATATATATATATATATAATTTTTCCCTGATATATACGACTCCGTCTGCGTTTGGTAACAATGCTAGCGAGAAATCATAGACGAACGGAAGTGTAGCTTAGCGTGCTAGCGTGTTGACAAAAGACGAACGCGTACAATGTCGTCATGGTCACTCTTGTCCCCCAAGTCACATACACACTCTTACGGCGCTGCCCAGGACGCGCAGGCGCCTCGGGGTAACACAGTAATAATTTTCACTTTTTTCCTTTCACTCTCTTTTCTCGTCTCCTTTTTCTTATACAAACTCCTGTCGCATGACACTGCTGTTCTTAACTCTCTTACTTGCCCCAATTTGAATATATTAGGTAATGCTTTCTCAAGACTAGATTATAAATAAGATAAGGTGTTATCATAGCTTTTCTCATTTGTGAACTTCGTGAGCCAGAAAGCCCCTGGAAGTGAGGGATGAGTGGCTTCATTTCTCGGTATTCCTCGATATGAGCCGGTCTTTCTTACTGTCAGTTTGGCTTTCCTCAGAGAAAGGCAGACAAAAGACGTAACTAACCCGTAAAGACTGTTGTGACTCAGGTGACGGAATCTGTATCGTCTTGAAAAGACTATCATGAAGCGTGAGGACCTATGCAGTGTATAGTATTTAGAAATGTGTATACCTAGATCAGTGAACGTATTCATCAAACTCATTTTCACAACAAAGATATCAGTTGTAAGTTGGTCAAATTATCTGTGATTAGGGTTATGCGACGAAAGTATATATATATATATATATATATATATATATATATATATATATATATATATATATATATATATATATATATAATATGACGAATCTTCTCTGAACTTATATGAAGCCTTCTTTTCTTAGAGCATATTCATATATCGATTATTTCAGTATCTAATCATGGTATTCTTGTTACCTTTTTGGATATCACGTAAAGTAATATCATAAGAATATCAAAGACAACATACTTATGGAATACATATTTTGTGGAACGGTAACCTACACTCCGCCCATTTCCGGTCCATTGAAGATTGATGCCAACCCAGCGCATATCTATTTTGTCTATGAATCATGTGGAATAATACTTTTCTTTTTACTATGTCACAAGTTTTAGAAAAACTGGAGAGCATCCATGCCTTATAATGTTGTCTTTTAACCAAGCGTCATAGACAATTAGAAATCTGTTTCGTTTATTAAGAATTTCATAGCAAATGGTAATAAAACATCTATTTCTTTTTTTTCATGTTTTCGGACATTTTTCAATAATCTATGAAAGTGAAACGCTACGCTGCATATCTGTAACATCGTCAGACTTGCTGTTTAATTTCTATCATTAGAAATTAACGTACTGCAATATGAACCATCACAAACCGAATCTGAGTGAAGCAGCAGCGTAATTAAAAGCTTCAAATCTCATTCAATTCCTTTCACAGTTTTGTTACAAGTGGACTTTCATGGAACTTCCAACCCACCTAACTGTGAAAAAAGGATGGATCTACCAACAGAAGTATCATCACACACAAAAGAGATAATACCATATATATATATATATATATATATATATATATATATATATATATATATATATATATATATATTTTTTTTTTTTTTTTTTTTTCATACTATTCGTCATTTCCCGCATTAGCGAGGTAGCGCTAAGAACAGAGGACTGGGCCTTTGAGGGAATATCCTCACCTGGCCCCCTTCTCTGTTCCTTCTTTTGGAAAAAAAAAAAAAAAAAAAAAAAAAAAATAAAAAAAAAAATAAAAAAAAAAAAAAAAAAAAAACGAGAGGGGAGGATTTCCAGCCCCCCGCTCCCTTCCCTTTTAGTCGCCTTCTACGACACGCAGGGAATACGTGGGAAGTATTCTTTCTCCCCTATCCCCAGGGATAATATATATATATATATATATATATATATATATATATATAGATATATAGATAGATAGATAGATAGATAGATAGATAGGTAGATAGATAGATAGATAGACAGACAGATAGATAGATAGATATAGATATATGTATATAATGATGATATTGTACATGATTTACCTTCAGCGTTTCTCGTATATCTTTCGTCAGTATTGCTTAAAAGGTTTGCTTAACATGAGGGGATGAGAGTTACCGCCCGCATTTCAATTTTCTTAAAACAAAGAAGGATGGCTTTTCCAAATCACAATTCTCACTTCTTAACTATTGAACTACACCAGTGTGCATTCCAGGAATATATATATGATACTGGGAATGCACATTCCTAGAAAACAAGAATGGACAGAAAATAAATACCACGTAGATACAGATATGCATAAACTAAAAAAGCAGGACCAGTGCAGATGTCATATAAACTAATAATCATAGATAAATACTGAAGAAAGGGTCTCATATTACTCATAAACAAGTTAATCACCTAAGACTTTACATAACTACTGAAGAAGCAACACATTGACATGCCACTGTCCACTTGAGCATGGCTTTCCCACTCTCATCGTAAAGGATCTGAAACGCCATAGGGTCATATGGGATGAATTGTACACCAGGAACCTCAAACTCACCTTCTGCTGTAGGTGGTAACAGTAGTGGCCGACCGTCCATGTCCCCTGACGGCGGGACTCCCTCGCTCCGCCTACAGGCTGACAACGGGAAACCCTCTTTCACATTACCCTCTTCACCAGGCATGTGCACCTCACCACCGCCTACAATACACCCTCGTCTCCCAGCTGAGGAGTCGCCTCTTTGACACTTCACGCAATCTCATGATATACCACTGAGTCTATGCACTAGGATGGGTCAAAGAAGTGGGCGGGATCCGTCCCAGTATGTCCCTATAGTGGGATATTTCGGCCTGTAGCTACAAGTAGCGTGTCCACGCTCCACCACAGTATCTCTGACAGTGGTCAGTCCAGGAGGGTCGTCATATCCGCTCAGTACGGGTTGGATCTATACGACTGTCGACGCTTTTCGAAATCTTTTTCCATCTGTCATCAAACAACCCCATTCCCAGTATGGTGTGAATCAAAGTGCATCTTGCCACGGGTACTTAATACTTAATTCACTTATGGTCTGAGCTTTATCAGCGTCAAACGGCCGTCAAGGTCATGTTATAAGACCATATGATGCAGCCCATATGTGTATAAGTACCTTTTAGAGTAGAGAATTCCTCTTCCATTGAGGGCTGCAGGAGGATCGGGGACTAATCAGTTCTCTGGGACTGAATCGCTACTCTGCTATTTTTTTCTTTTTTCTTTTCCCGGTTCTTCAAAGATTCATCTATGTTCAATCCAGTACATCTAGATTTTTTGGGTTAAACAGATTAATTGTTGATCAGCCTTTTGACGCACAAGTCTAAAGGTTTTCAGGCATTTTTTTCATATCGTAACACTGATCACATTTCTATAAAGCATCTATATACGTTATTTAGGAGTAACGCGGAAGAGAATTACGAGGAACAGAATTTGACCTGTAACACCATGAAATGAGAGAGAGAGAGAGAGAGAGAGAGAGAGAGAGAGAGAGAGAGAGAGAGAGAGAGAGAGAGAGAGAGAGAGAGAGAGTAGCACACGAAAGTGAGAGAAAAGTACCATGAGAGAGAGAAAGCTACACATATGAGTTGGACCATGATCGACGTATGCTTCACCACGAACAGAAGAGCTTCAGACATATGACTATCACAGGTGCATTTGAAGGAAAATCCCAGGCGAAAAATATCCCAAGGTAGGATGGGATAGGAAATCACTGAAGCTGTCAGATCTGACGAATTTGATAAACTGCTGGTAACTTTATTATTGTCATGCTTTATCTCGTAGAACCTTCGCATTTCTAATGATGTTATCATAACTGTGCATATCTATCAGAACCCTTACCTGTCTGTATGATCTACAATTTTGCTCTTATTGCTTTAAAAATATACGTAAATTTCCTACTAATAAAAAAAAAGAATTTCGAGGAATTTCCTCCATTGTTATCAGCCTGTCACATAAAACCTACACCATGTAACCAACAGGCTGTGTATGAATTTCATATGTACTTAAGAACTAGTGATACCGCCCGCCATTGTCACCAACAGCACCCAAAAGATATATATATGTATAAATCCCCCAATAAGATCAGAAAACATAAGGCCCTACTGCCCTACTGTTCCCCATATCTTCCCCCACCCCACAGTGCGCCTGAGCTGCCATATAAGCCACCCAGTGTGAATGACGCAGATTGTAAATCTAGTGTATCGAGGTTTATAGAATGCATGACGTTTCTCATTGTCGCTTTTAAGAATGCGTAGAGCCTAACGTCGATTTCCAGACTCTAGTATATTGTAGAGAGCTATGGAGGGTATAGATATAGATTATCCAACTGAAAGACGAACATTAACACTTACGAGAAAGTGTCAAGGAAAAAGGACAATTGTAAGAATGTGGTGGCCTGTAGTTAAATGTTTACGTGAGAGTATTTCCAACATAAACTTTATATATATATATATATATATATATATATATATATATATATATATATATATATATATATATATATATATTGGTGTTATCAGACTCCGGTTGCTAATCTTTAACCTTAGACAAGGTTGGAGAAGACTATTCCCCTGTGAAGGTCATTGTCACTGCAGACGAGTCTATCATTATCCCGCTTCTACGTCGAGTGCACCTATGAAGGTGAGGGAGCCTCACAGGAGTGGTCCTGAGTTCGTATTAATAAAGGTAATATCCATGTATCAGAATTCAATCCTGCGCTTTTTGGAATCCACATACATCTCAGGACATGGAATTCTTTTTTTCTTCATATCGAGATTATTTGTATAAGGGACACGCTGCTTAATTATAAGAAATATATAAATTTTGCCACACCAAAGGTTTGGTTACCTTGCCTGTCATAAGAGTGATAGCGTCCTTCGACTAATGGATGCCACCAAACGAAAAGGATTCCCGTTTTCTATGATCGTATCCACTACCACTTGATTACCATTTATTAATAAGTGTACATCTTATTACGTGGTACTTGTGCCCCTCAAGGTAGCCAAGAGCTGTAGCACCTCTAAAACACCTCAGGTTAAACCATTCGATCGTTACGTAAATGAATAGAGACAAAGAAAATCCAATATGCCAAATACACACTGATATTGCATATATCGCTCTGTGATAACTGTCACAAAGCATTGTTTCATATATATATATATATATATATATATATATATATATATATATATATATATATATATATATATATATATATCATCCTTCTCTAATACAGTCAAATTTGACGAGCTTTTTGCTTCCTAAACACGACCAATAGATACGAAAGAAGCGACACTTGGAGACTCCAGCTTGGGGCTGTTATAAAGGTGAAATTGACGACGCAGTAAACAAAAGACGATACCAGCAGCGGAAATGTGACTTGGGCATGTCAGCCACAGTGAGATATACTGTCGAGGCTCATGTTAGTGTGCTGTTAACCTCAGTCGCCGCGGCAAGGATAGACTCTCTATGAATGTGTGTTCTCATCGCCAGCAACACCTGATTTTAAGACGTCGATTCGCTGTCCTTTTTCGCTCCTGATGTTTTCTTGAATGCGGGGACTCTCGGCCCCGGGTCGGACGCCGCCACCTAGAGCCTGGGCGTCCTGAGGAAGACTGAAGGCGAGGTGTTCTTGGTGAGGTTTACATGACGCTGGAAGGGTGTAGAAGAGAAATCGCTGCTGCTTCACGGCGCCTCGCCTGTGCGTGTGGAATGCCTTATTCGTCCTACACGCCTCTTATCATCGACTTAAGCTAAGTACGTCAATCTATCCACATACGTCCATTAGATTTCACTTGCTCTAGTACTTCAGCCCTTTTCAGTACACAGCCATATTGTGTGTAGCATGTCGTCATCGCCGTAACCTTGATGTCTTGGCGTATTTCAACACCTTCAGAAATTACCCGTCTTTTTATTGCTCATTAGCGTAATGGGGGAAAAATACAAGATCGAGAATTGATAACTACCAGCTAATACTAATATAATAGTCTTACTGAATATTGAAGATACGAAACAATTAGAACGTTGAGAATATTTGACTCATGATAACCCTACAAGCAGTTAGGTCGTTCTTGTTTCAAAGTGAAGAATCCACTGAATTAAAACTGAAAATGAGAATTTTATATTCGATTCATGGCTTTATGCACCTTTATCATATACGTAGATGACCCTTAGTAAGTTGGTTCAAACTTTGCAGTATTATGAACTTTAGAAAATTGAATCAGTGAACACCCTGGCTGATACATTCGTGGACACGCCTGCATCCACGCGCAGCTCAGAACTTATATAAACAAGGGGCTAACCGAGCCTGTGTAAGCGTGTATCTTGTGGGATCCAACACCAAGCGTTGCTGGTGGTGCTGGCTGACCTAAGTACCGGAGATCATGCATCTTATCATCTGTAGGATCGGGTGATTCGTTTGGCAGTTGGCGGACTAGACGATTAAGGGAGCCATACAGAACCACGCTCATGCAGACAGGTTCGAAACCCACTCGTGCCTTCGCATCCACCCGGGTGGGTGAGATGGCCATTAACAAGTCGCAGACTTTATAGTAACGTCTTATATACTCTATAAGACAATAAAGGATATTTTTTATTGCATCGTGCCATGCTATACTATACGTAACAGGTCATATATCATGTCTTCCATGACGTGATGTGTAAGTTTGATATGTTATTTGATTAGATGCATCTTTTCTTTCATCATTTTTCTGTGTTATTATGTCAGAGCTCTACTGTGTGTATCATGTCTTGCTTACATTGTGTCGGGTATGAGCCCGTAATTGCATGTCATACTTAATATGATCTTAGCTAAATCAACTTACAACAGAGGTAGTATTTTCAATTTCATGTTAGAAAAATGCTGTTATATATATATATATATATATATATATATATATATATATATATATATATATATATATATATATATATATATATATGTATATATATGCACGAATATGCTGTATGTCCTACTTATATTAGTGTATTTTTGAGCATGAATCTCCATGCCCAACACGAAATATCTGTATCAA
This sequence comes from Panulirus ornatus, assembly GCF_036320965.1. NCBI lineage: Eukaryota > Metazoa > Arthropoda > Malacostraca > Decapoda > Palinuridae > Panulirus > Panulirus ornatus. The sequence goes on along the minus strand of NC_092260.1, from coordinate 24,537,036 downwards.
AACGCATACACGATCTAAGAGTTTCGAGACAGAACTGGAGGCTGTGGAAAATTCCAGAAATTAACTTAATTCCGGTAGAGTTTAGTGGTTCCCTGCCACCACAGGTTCGAAGCAGTTCCGGCTAATGATCCGATCGTTGAAAAACTTTTGCCTCACCTTGAAAATGGAGAGAATCATGACAGTTCTTAAAAACTAACTAAAATCCTAACCACAATTAGGGGCCAGAATTTAAGTCCAAAATACGATATAGATTATTGATACAGAAGCAGAAGGGGATATATTTATAAACACAGAGATCTGTTGCTTCATTTCCTCCATGATTATGTCTCGTAAGCTTCATCAAATGACGGAGTCATAGATGCATAAAAGAAAATGACAATATGGACCACAAGAGATTTTTAATCCTTATTCTCAATATGTAAATAATTACGACTTTTGTAATCTTTCATTATACACGTTTAACGAAATACATCGAGGGTACAGCCTTTTCTCTTTGGCTGCAATATGGTCTTCCTTTATCCCAAAAATTTTTAAGTGAAATTCGTCTCATTCCATCTTTGCTAACCCTCTCAGGTGCGACCCACTTAATAAAAAAAAAAAAATCCATATCTTTTTGTTCTAAAATATCCATTAACGCCAACATACACTGACCCTGAATATTAGCCTTGCCCTTTTTCAAACCTTATACAGAAAAATCCAGATTCTTCCTTGATCGTTTTTAACACACTATGTTAGCCACTATATATATATATATATATATATATATATCTATGCCTCAAGGGCCCTTCATAACATGCATGGTCCTAAAATTATTCTGTGCTCCTGAGGAAGGTCTGAAAAAAAAATCTTCCATCCCTACACACCATTGTTTTGAACCAGGGTCTCTGAGAAAAGTCCTCACGAGTTTTTTTTTTTCAATTAGTGGTTACATTTTGACGTTGTCGGCCTTAATGTCCCTTACAGTGAGTCGATAGGCCTAAACCCAAAACAACGAACCAGCTTTACTCAGTAATTCATTGTCTATTCATTTCATTGTTCCCAGGTATCTGCTTCTCCACACACGAGTCATTATATATATTCTCCGTGTCTGTTCCTCATCCCTAGATTTAGGTCCTCTTCTGTGTTCTCTATATTCAGCAGTCTGAACCATCGCGTTGAAGGGTCGAACCTTCGTGTTGAAGGGTCGAACTTCGTGTTGAAGAGTCGAACCTACGTGTTGAAGGGTCGAACCTTGCTGAAGGGTCGAACCTGTGTGTTGAAGGGTCGAATAAGCATGCTCAGCGGTATAAGAAAAAAGAGAAAATTATACATTGCTCTCCTTGCTACATTATAGGTACACCAGATAAAAACAGAGCTATTTTTAGTAAGAAACATAACTCTCGCAGCCTTTCCATACCCGATTGTATCATATGTCAAATCCTTTCATATAATTTCACATTTCAGTAACTTGTACTGTAAATTTCTTTGTGTTTTGACGAGCGAGGACGACCCTACCCTTCCTGTGCACTAAAGCGTCCCTCAACCATTCGCCACCCCCACCTCTTTATTGTCATCTTTTGAGTTCATGGGAAAAAAACGCATACATTACATACCGTAGAAAACTGGATTTGAAAATGCTCCAACACGATATTTTTTCTTCTTTTTTTTTTTATCTCTGCAAAATAGAAATCTACAGAATGAAAGAACTTTGGAAGTTGTTCAATGAAAGGCGTTCGTTAAGATGATGACAAAGGGCGCGCGCGCGCATAGTATAATTCGTCGGTATACCATATGTATAAACCCCTTGCTTTACATGACATCCTGCTTTTCCATAGTACCCAAGACAGACCAAGGGAGTATCGGAAATATTCCATATATAGATCGTTAATATTTTTGCTTTGTATCCTTATATATTTTGGATGGAATATGTTGTTATTAGGCTGGATGGTTTCGATTGTCAACCCATAAGTGCAGTGACTGTAATCCCTTGGGGTCTTTATTCGTCGTGCTCAACAAGGAAATCAGGGTAATCAAGTGGTAATCAAGGAGTTTAAGTGATCGTATTTTCAGGGTTCAGTCGTCGCAATCGAGGACTTACGTGGACGTACTCGAGGCGTTAAGTCATCGTATTCGCTGGCTTAAGTCGTCGTAATCAAGGAATCAAGTCATCGTATTCGCTGGCGTAAGTTGTCGTAATCAAGGAATCAGGTCATCGTATTCGCTGGCGTAAGTCGTTCTAATCAAGGAATTAAGTCGTCGTATACAAGGGCTTACGTCGTCGTAATCAAGGAATCAAGTCGTCGCATATAGGGGATTACGTCTTTATAATCAAAAAGTTAAATCGTCAGGTTCGTGAGAGCAAGAGAAAATGACGTAGGCTTCCATCTTCTTCACTGTGTCTGGCGATGGTGAAACTGAGTGGTGAGGTGGGCGACCCGTCCGTCAACCCGTACGCTGATGTCAATCACCCATTCAGACGATGAGTGTGTGAGGAGCGGCAAGCATCCTTTCCGGTATGCACAGAAGTCTGGTGTCTCGGTGTTACGCAATACGCTGCATGCGTCCACCTCTCCCACTCCCACCACCGCTTGACGTAATGCATATTGCAACTCTCTCTCTCTCTCTCTCTCTCTCTCTCTCTCTCTCTCTCTCTCTCTCTCTCTCTCTCTCTCTCTCTATGTATCCGGCACCCACCGCCACCTTACTCGATGCATTTTAGCGCAGGCCCGACAGTGTGGTATGTATACCGCCCTTCCACCCCGCCTCCACACACACACACACACACACACACACACACACACACACACATACACATACACACACACACACACACACACACACACACACACACACACTTGTATGATACTGTAGCCTCACTCCGTAGCCATCACGGTCTTAAACTCGTCTTGAAACATGAGTTAACACTCTTTTTATTCTATCATTTCTTCCCTTCCAGCCATATGCTCTTCGCTATTTACATCTGCCTGCTGAACTAACCTGGTTTCCCCCCTTTGCGTCCTTTGACCTCATATTCTTACCTTTGACCTGTGCAATCTCTCGGCAACCGCGTCACTGATATGGGAGCCAACCCGAAAGGAATTCTGCTCTCATGATGGTTTTTATAGACGGGTTCTGTTGATTTCTATGCATCTAGGGCTATGAAGATGTTCGGTTGGAGAAAATTCATAATGATCTTTCGACAAGGATATTTAGCGTGGCCACTTATTATGCAACAGATAATGAACTTATGCTATAGAGATAAAAAGCTGGAAGGAAAGTATAACTATAAGCCATTATCTGGTGAATGGCTCTTGTGTGGTTAGGTTCGCGTGCATAGAGGGAAATGTAATATCTTTGATTATTACTATATAGTACATCTAATGTATGAGGTCAGGAGCAGGGAGACTGGAATTCTTCTCCGCCTGTATCATCACTTGAAAAGTAAGGATATATATATATATATATATATATATATATATATATATATATATATATATATATATATATATATATATATATATATATATATATGTGTGTGTGTGTGTGTGTGTGTATTAACATGGTCAAACAGACGCACTGACACTCACATATACATCTACACAATAGAGACATAGTGTAGACTAAAGCATCCGACGGAAGGGTATATATATATATATATATATATATATATATATATATATATATATATATATATATATATATACAGGGTGTAGAAAAAAAACATTATAACGGCCACCGATAACGGATATCGGGTTGGCACCGACGAACAACAGGGAAACCCTGAGTTCTGTTGATAAGACCCGACAAGCCGATGCGACCTAGGACGGTGAGTGGTCGTGGTGACGACCTACGTCGTAGTAGTGGTTGTGACGACCTTGGACAGTGTCGGTTTGGTGGTGATCGTAACGACTTACGACGGTGCTGATCGTAGTGGTCGTGATGAACCTACGACATGTGGTGGTGATGGTAGTGGTCGTAACGACCTACTACATGTGGTGGTCGTAGTGGCTGTGACGACCTGGTAGTGGTAGTGGTGCTGGTAGGGTGGTGAAGACCCAGGTCGTCTCCATTCGGTGGTAGATGCATCTGAGTCAACTTAGCATCTTTCAAGATCCATTTTCATTGAAGGCTTTTATAGAATGCTGGTTGGAAACTATCGCACGCCATTAGCGAGACATAAGGTTCAAAATCTCCTCCCAAAATGACAGCAAAATCTGTATTGCTCTTACATATCACTCTCTTCCTCTCTCTCAAACTCTGTTGAATATGTGATGACAAAATTCTAAAATTCCTTAAGACTGATATCATGAGTTATCTATATAGTAGGAGAAAATATCTTCCGTTTGAATTTTTTTTGACGTGGGAAAACAAACGACTAAGAGAAGGATTATGTTTTTCTCCTCCTCTCCTTCAAGTCTAGTCCATGTCTTCCAGCGTCGTCAAGCAAGACCCGTCACAACCTTCAAAACAACGGGTCGGAAAATACCATAGATCACAACAAATCAACAAGGGTCCATTGATTTCTGTCAGCCTTCCACCAGGGCTTCCCAAAAACTAGGGGTCATAACCGCAGACAGAGTCAGAAATTCCTTTCTTATTTTCTGGGGCGGGGGTGGGAAGGAGGTGGTTGTACCGAACCATACACCACCCCTCGCTAGTGACAGAGTCCTACTTCAACTGCCCCCCAGAAATAGGGTTCCTGGATCTCTCCCACTCCTCACAAGGTGTATTGGTCACCTGCCACTCTGTTGATATCAGCCTCGTAGAAACTTGTTTTCTGACGGTGATGAGTATCGCGTCTTTGAAGGTGATAGACAGATAGATAGATAGAGCTAGATAGATAGATAGCAAGAGAGAGAGAGAGAGAGAGAGAGAGAGAGAGGATGATGATGATGATGATGATGACAGAGGATCTACATTTCCCACTGGATCAGCCCATTTGCCAAACGCGATAAAAAAGAAAAAAAATCGCTTTTTGCATCATTCATCGAAAATGGTGGGGAGAGTGAGTGAGGTGGGAGGCTACATACACCCTTTCTACTGACCAGCGTAGCACTCGGGGTCAAAATCTAAAGGGTAGTGTGGATCTCGTCATTGAAGAAAGGAGCAAAGGCACAAGGCTGCGGTCTTGGGAGAAATTCCTGGTTGAGGAAAGGCGGAGACCTCCACCAAGGCTGAGTAAAGTCTGTGGTGGTGGGTATTCCCTTGCCAGAGAGAGAGGCAAAGACTCCTACACTCAAGAGTCATTAGGTATAACCCTGGGCTGAAGAGGGACGGAGGTTTCAAAACAAGAGATGACGAAGTACACCGGTAGCGTGCAACACAACCGAGGCTTTGGGATTGTTTACATCCGAAAGTTGACGATAACACTAGATGACATCATAAGACCTGCTCCTTCGGGGTCGCATCCAATAAACATATATATTCAACTCCGATATTTTTGGGTGAAAATTCAGGTAAGGACTCGAAAACAACATATTTTGTTACGTTTTTCTGGAGAATAACGTGTAATGATCAACTAAGGTAATTCTAGTTATAAATTCGACACTTTTATCTGAACTAGATGGGGTTCAGTCAAGGAGACCCCTAGAAGAACTGTTAACGAAGGAAATAAGATAAAAAAAAGAAGGGGTCAAGGTTTTCATCTGCCAAGATGACACCTTTCGGGCCATCGCTCGCAAGACTGAAAGTTAGACAATCATGAGATGAAGACGACGGTGGTTGTTAGGTCCTCGACAGCGAAACGTATATGAGATGTGACATATCCTGAGAGGGAGAGACACTGATGCACATAGCAGTATGGCATGAACGAGTTGAAATTACTGGGGAAGACCCGGCCAAGAAGAAGGGATTTCGCAATAGCTCTCCGTCCTTACCCTTTGGTAGGATTCCTCAACTTTGATACGTTACCCTGAGCTACGCTGTCGTTAAGGCAAGTCACTGGACATTCCTCAGCCACGGGGGTTGTGGGGGGGAAGGGAAGAGTGGACCCTTTTCCAGGAGGGGAAGCTGCCACAAGTCACATTTCCTAAAGGCGGAGGCAGATACACGTATTTCTCAAGTTATACCGCCGGATAGTCACATGCTCGTTAGATAGACTTCCGCTAGTTACAATACCGGAAGGGGAACCTGTCTATGACTTAGACTATCACAAAGGGACGTTGCCGCAAGTTATAATGCCGGAGGGGAGATTATCCGCAACTTGAAAGCCGCTAGATGCACCGTCGGAGATGAACTTAACCATAACTTTAGACAGGGAGACGACAGTGTTAAGTTATACTGCTGGAGGAGACCGCACCAGAAGGATGGACAGGGGGCACCGGACGTTAGTCACAGCCTGTGTATACTCAGGAATATGCCACCGTCACTTTGTGACTGGCTCACGGACTGTGCTCGTGTGAGGGGAGAGAGAGAGAGAGAGAGAGAGAGAGAGAGAGAGAGAGAGAGAGAGACAGACAGAGAGAGACAGAGACAGAGTAATCACCTACGATTGTCTGCTGGTGCTTCCAGACTACTCCTTAACCAAACCTTTAGGACTGGTTTGCGTAAGGCGAGGTACATTTATAGCGCATTTCGCTTACCGAAGCGTTACCGCATCGCTTCTCCTCAACTGTTGGCCTAATTCTCATCGCTTGATATCGACGTATTGTCGTTGATACCGCTACAACACTTTGGATCGACTACTTGCGCAGCTCTCTACTGATCTGTCAGGAACGCGAGCCTGTTAATCCACCGTCTGCGTGAGGACGCTACAAGTCTGTAGTTGGCGCAACTATCTCGTGAACAATTATTTGCGAGACGATCTATCTATCGCTTAGCGCGCTACTCTGGATAGATTATAAGCGCTACGCAACCGATTGATTAAGGATGCCACCTAAAATTTCGTCAACATAGCCTCCATTGTCTAGCCATGGCCTTCATCTCTCAGTCCTCTAGCTTGGCTGTGCCAGCTCTTGAGAACACTCCGTCGCATCCCTCTAAGTCCAATTGGATCCTCCTCAGCGACCCTCAGAGCACCATGTCCTCACTTTCGTTCCCCCAAGAGAGCTTTTCCCCGACCAAGGGATCAAGAAGGTATGGGTAGAGCGGAGGCTGGTAGCCACAGCACACAAAAGAGACACCAAGTACTAGCCTGTGTATGTAGTAAGGCCATGGAAGTAGAGGAGATCAGCTCGTCCCAACTCAATCTCTTTCCCATCTTTCCCATGGCTACACCACAAGAAGCGTTGTAGATCGTTTGGATGGATTGTTATCTTCCCTCTTGGCGTTTTTTCTCTCCTTTCCCCAAACCGTCTAGCCCCATCATCACACCGAAATAACCCCGGAATAGAACGATTATGAAACTTTCCAGGGCGATGATTTCTTCATGCACGATCAAGGGGATGGGTCATGCCCCTTTGTGTGTGTGTGTGTGTGTGTGTGTGTGCGTGTGTGTGTGGGTGTGTGGGTGTTGCACCGTCCGTTGTTCTGTTTGCGTAACTATGAACACTAGTTTCATGTGAAGGGGTTACTGAACAGGCAGTTTTTACACAAACACTGAGGTGAGGGGTACCCTAAACGCCAACGTACGTGGGTCGTCACAACACTTTCGACATCACTGGCCTTTGTTTGACCTAACCATTATAAGTCGGGACAAACATATCACTCTCGACACCACTGGAAATTGGTCAGGTCACTGGCCATCTGTGCTACATACACCCTTAATACACCACCTCACCCTCAACGAATTTCTTTTCTCTACCTCCTCGACAATACTTCCCTTTGGCCTTACCCAAAAAAAAGATTCCGTCGTCACTGCAGCTTCACGATCGCTCCATCCTCGAGATGACTGAACTGTGTAGGTCAGGTCGAACAACGCAAAGTTATTTACACACCCTCAACACCACTGGTCAGGATCAGGGTGCTGAATCTTTGTAAGAAAAAATGAAAGGTGAGATGAAATAAGAATAACAGGGTGTTCCTCTCTTGTGGAGGGAGGTGTGTGTGTGTGTGTGTGTGTGTGTGTCTGTGTGTGTGAGAGAGAGAGAGAGAGAGAAAGAGAGAGAGAGAGAGTGTGTGTGTGTCTGTGTGTAACCGACCGGTAGTAGGCCCGCTCTCTCTCTCTCACTCTCTCATGATAAGCTCAACGGCTGTAGATGGAGATAATTTAGGCCACCGCTCTAAAAGTAGACTACCTGTACGATGGAGAGGATGGTGTACACACCTTGGGTTGGTAACAAGAGTCATGTACTGTAAACCACGGTTTACCAGACTACTCTACATCTATGTATGGATACTGTAGTTAGTCTATATAATTTATATCCCAAGGAATGATGTACCAGATTATTATACCATATAACAGTAGAGTGAATTTAAAAATTTCATCATGTATTCATGCAGTATAGGTTCAGTAGCGAGTAATTTGTCTATAAAGCCACTTAAAACTAATATTTTTTTCTCTTTGTGGTGGAAACTCATACTCTGTTTGTGTTGTGACAATAACAAATCAGTGGTTACAAGTTTCATAATGAAGCTAAAGAAAGCTAATTGTTTGTTTGGAGTGAGGGTGCTCAAAAGTCTGGAGTAAGGCACCGCAGTGCTTCGAGAGAAGCATTCAGGTGTTTGAAGTCAAGTGGGCAAGTGTTTCAGTATGGTATTCAAATGCTTGGAATAAGGTATTCAGGCGTTTGGAGTAAAACAGATACAAAGGGACTCAAACAGCAACAGACCATTGAGTCCTTCATATGTGGTGTTTAATTCACCACAATGGTGTGATTCATTGAAGTGTTTGGAGTTAGGTATATCAGTAATATAATGCTGAGCGCTGATTTTGGTTTGCGGTTGAGAATACAGCGTATGGCACTGGTCATAGCGCGACAACTAGACTTGATCATCCGTTGTAATTAGTCGTGCAAGCGTCAAAATGATTTATTCGTAATGTGTTTGATGTTGGACGAAACCACTTCAATCGTCCATGTTCCACCTCAGTGGTTTGCTAGACGCGGCAGTTGAAGTTGATGATACAGGCAATCACAAGGTCCATTCCGTTTCTTTCTTTTTTTATATATATATATCATTAGTTAACTGAAAAATACTGAAAGACATTAATAGATATACGAATACTGTGCCCTCTTTTTTCTCTCTCTCCTAGAAAAGAGCGTAGAAAACTGTCTACAGTATTAAGAAACCCCAAGATACCATAAAGAAATTAGAAACTTTTTTCCAGTGCTACACACACACACACACACACACACACACACACACACACACACACACCACACGCACACACGGGCGTCTGTGGCGTAGCAGTAGGCATTACTGATGGCCTCTCCCGGGGTCGCACCCGCTTGGGTTCAAATCCTAGGAGCGGCAGTTGGCCCCAACCCAACCCAGGTGTCCCTCCTCTCCTTAGGGCGTGTCGCTTAGTGGCTGCCTGGCTTAGGTTGTACAGAATGTGTGTGTGTGTGTGTGTGTGTGTGTGTGTGTGTACACAGATAGGAGTAAAGACATGGCGCTTGGACATAAAGGGATAAGTGACGGGGCAACACTAGAGAGCTTTCTTTCTCCCCGTCACGCATGTATAGCACACACACACACACACACACACACACACACACACACACACACACACACACACACACACACACACAGAACCCTGAAAAAAGGCATGACATCATGAGGCAAGGCCCCGGACGAGGCAAGGTCTTCTATCTACTCCTGGTGGGGGGGACACAGGCTCTCAGCTCCCCCACCCAGTTTCGTGTAGCGTCAGACGATAATGACGACGGGAATGATGTTGATGACTGAACTGACGACGGGAATGATGGTGACGACTGAACTGACGACGGGAATGATGGTGATGACTGAACTGACGACGGGAATGGTGGTGATGACTGAACTGACGACGGGAATGATGTTGATGACTGAACTGACGACGGGAATGGTGGTGACGACTGAACTGACGACGGGAATGGTGGTGACGACTGAACTGACGACGGGAATGGTGGTGACGACTGAACTGACGACGGGAATGATGGTGATGACTGAACTGACGACGGGAATGGTGGTGACGACTGAACTGACGACGGGAATGATGGTGATGACTGAACTGACGACGGGAATGATGTTGATGACTGAACTGACGACGGGAATGGTGGTGATGACTGAACTGACGACGGGAATGGTAGTGATGACTGAACTGACGACGGGAATGATGATGATGACTGAACTGACGACGGGAATGGTAGTGATGACTGAACTGACGACGGGAATGATGTTGATGACTGAACTGACGACGGGAATGATGGTGACGACTGAACTGACGACGGGAATGATGGTGATGACTGAACTGACGACGGGAATGGTGGTGATGACTGAACTGACGACGGGAATGATGTTGATGACTGAACTGACGACGGGAATGGTGGTGACGACTGAACTGACGACGGGAATGGTGGTGACGACTGAACTGACGACGGGAATGGTGGTGACGACTGAACTGACGACGGGAATGATGGTGATGACTGAACTGACGACGGGAATGGTGGTGACGACTGAACTGACGACGGGAATGATGGTGATGACTGAACTGACGACGGGAATGATGTTGATGACTGAACTGACGACGGGAATGGTGGTGATGACTGAACTGACGACGGGAATGGTAGTGATGACTGAACTGACGACGGGAATGGTGGTGATGACTGAACTGACGACGGGAATGGTAGTGATGACTGAACTGACGACGGGAATGATGTTGATGACTGAACTGACGACGGGAATGATGGTGACGACTGAACTGACGACGGGAATGATGGTGATGACTGAACTGACGACGGGAATGGTGGTGATGACTGAACTGACGACGGGAATGATGTTGATGACTGAACTGACGACGGGAATGGTGGTGACGACTGAACTGACGACGGGAATGGTGGTGACGACTGAACTGACGACGGGAATGGTGGTGACGACTGAACTGACGACGGGAATGATGGTGATGACTGAACTGACGACGGGAATGGTGGTGACGACTGAACTGACGACGGGAATGATGGTGATGACTGAACTGACGACGGGAATGATGTTGATGACTGAACTGACGACGGGAATGGTGGTGATGACTGAACTGACGACGGGAATGGTAGTGATGACTGAACTGACGACGGGAATGGTGGTGATGACTGAACTGACGACGGGAATGGTAGTGATGACTGAACTGACGACGGGAATGATGTTGATGACTGAACTGACGACGGGAATGGTGGTGATGACTGAACTGACGACGGGAATGGTAGTGATGACTGAACTGACGACGGGAATGATGTTGATGACTGAACTGACGACGGGAATGGTGGTGATGACTGAACTGACGACGGGAATGGTGGTGATGACTGAACTGACGACGGGAATGGTGGTGATGACTGAACTGACGACGGGAATGGTAGTGATGACTGAACTGACGACGGGAATGGTAGTGATGACTGAACTGACCGCGGTAATGATAGTGATAATAACGAAAATAAAGATGACTGTAAAGTTTAGCTTCTGTGTGTGTGTGTGTGTGTGTAATTATCTTTCTTTTAAGTACACTCGTAGGGCCTCCATCTGAACTGTGTACGTGTGCGACACAGGTACACTTACAATCATAGTCACACGCACGCAGCCTCACTCACAGACACAGGTAAAGCCAAAAGATCGAGTCACAGTATACCACGACCTACAACCATAGACCACAACTATAGTATACCACGACCTACAACCATAGACCACAACTATAGTATACCACGACCTACAACCATAGACCACAACTATAACGTTAGCCACATGCCTACAAAAAATATCACCAACGTAGGATCCACCACCCGCAGCCGCTGGATAGACACAGCAGCGCCGCTGAGACTAAACCAAGCCAAGCCGCCATAGCAACAAACACAGCCACAGCTCCAAAGAGGGAGTCGGCTCGGTAAGAACCCCCCCCCCCCCCCGATATCTTCGTCACAGCACTCAACACAACATCACCATTGTTTATCTAAACTCACCTCAACCTTGCTACCACCGTTCATCTTCTCAAGTTCCTACTTACTGCTTGGAGTTATTCGTAATTTTTCAAAGTAAGTGTTATAAAAGATCAATAAGTGAATGAAAGAGATGAATGACAAAAACGACGCGGAATGGACTCGAAAACGGACTCGATCGTTGTATATAGGATGTACACTCCTATGGACTCGAAAACGGACTCGATCTTATTGTATATAGGATATACACTCCTATGGACTCGAAAACGGACTCGATCGTATTGTATATAGTATATACATTCCTATGGACTTGAAAACGGACTCGATCGTATTGTGTATAGTATATACACCCCTAGCATCAACATGTCCTGGTCACTCGTGCTCTTCCTATACACTGCTCCTGTATCGCTGTATAGTCACCACATGGTCCCTATTGCAAAAAGTTCTCGATAAACAGTTTGGGTGTCATTTGACAGTTTTCCCGCTCATGGATTGGTCAGTTGGCTTTGTTAGGTTTAACGGCCAGCGATCAATGAGAAGGTTCGTTAGGCCTACGACCTTTTTGCTTTTTGTTCTATACTAGTCTTTATAGTACTTACCTGCGCTATCATGAACTAAATGTTATATCTAAATAACGTCTCATAAAATAGTTTAAGCAAGAATTCTAGTGAGACACAAAAAGTTGTTGAAATGATCTTACGTTATGTAAAAGCTGATCAGAAAATCATAACTCCCATTTTTGAGAGATTTATTCAGTTTTGTTTTCTGTAGATCTCATTCTGCATTAATGATTTGAACCAGGAATTTATACGTATTACCTTTGACAGACTGATAGGCTTAATTTTCTCTTCACTCTCATTCTGCATTGATGAGTCTATCCTCTAAAAAATCTTAGTCTTCGAGGATTCAGTTAAAACAGGTAAAGTTTAACGTATGGAGTGAGGCTCTCTGGAGTTCCCCAGCGTTCCAGGTGAGGTCGTTTAAACAACCTTGTACATCCTGACTCGTGATAAAGGTACAGTGGGTTATCTCTCTCTCTTGGGGCCAGCCACAGGTGAGCCAGGAGCTGGGTCTTAGTGGCCATCATATGAAACGCAGTGTTATGTAAATACTCTAGTTTTACGGTAAGATTCCCATTATATTTTCACCTTCTTGGGAAAAAAAAATGATGCTGCACTAATGATTTCTTCTCTGTTTCTTTTTTTTTTTCTCTCTTCTTATTTTCTCTTTTGATTTTAAGGACCCTGACGCACACATCGTTAAAGTTCCATCTACCGGAAGGGAAAATTTAAAGGTGTCAAAAGCTCTTGGGGAAGATTTTTTTAGGAGTCGTATGGAAATGGGAAGATCGTAGAGAATCCAACGCCTTCATTGATCACCTCATTTTGAGAGCGTTCCAGGCTTGTCTGGATCATTTCAAATTTCACAACCTACTGGAAATCACCATAGATTGACGTGAAAATAATGATTCTCTTAAGGGTTTTCATTAACTCGTATGTTGACAAACCTCGGAACGAGGGCGTAACTCCACGTACCTCGCGAACGGCCACATTTCTAAGGAAACTACACTGGGATCCCTCATACAGAACCGTCGAGGATTTCTATCCACAAATACATATTAGAAAACTCCATAAATTCACGGACACTCTACACCCATTTCTTTAAATCTGTTGACGGATGTACATATGAGTGTTGCCGGGCGTCATGTGTCTCGGCGAAGCAAGAAAAGAAATGTATTAAAAAAAAAAAAAAACATGATGGTACATCTGCATGTCGTCACTGAGTAATGTCAGGCCAAAGAGCTAAGCCAACATCCGCTTAGGGTAGTGAATCAGCCACAAGAGAGAGAGAGAGAAAGAGGTGTGGTGGCATGAACACAGCACCCATTACATCGACCTGGCTCCTCGCTTCTTCACCAGTGATGGAGGAGGAGACGTAAACCACAAGGGAAATCCCTCCTGGCTAAACCTCATGGACCCACAGTTGGCTTACATGGTACTGCTGCTCGACAGAGCTTCTCGTGTCTCTGAAAATGACGGTTAGAGGTCGTATGTAATGTATCTGTCTATCCAGCTATACAAAGGTCTATCCAGCTGTCTATCCAGCTATACAATCTTTCCCTTTCTGTGTAAAGGCAGACTTATCTTCCGTTGGTAGTCCTGGGCTTTGTATGTTTTTTTTTTTCCTTAGTGTATCGTTACTTTAGCTAATATTGATAATTCTTTAGTATTTATATTGTTAAGGATTGACTGTTGCGTAGTCTAGGTTTAGCTCAACATAGATCTTTACAGGAGAGTTGCTTGATCATAAGTAGATGCATCTTTCATAAGGGAGGGGAAAAATATTTGAATATTCTTAACCATAAAGTTTTTGAATCCTGTGTTTTCCTGCTTCATTTGTTGTACGTCACTTTGACACACCAGCGCCTCGCCTGTCTCCCTAACCCATTTCCCTCAGTCCTCACCCTACGTAGACCTCATTTACAACACACCCTTCCTCACCCTTCACTTTCTTTTTTCCCAACATTACTTTACCTCATCTCTTCTCCCTCGGCTCAACATCCTTCACGTGGCTCCTCCATCGAAGAACCTCCCCCATCCATGCCCACCTCATGGCTCTCATCACACCCTCCCCTCCCTCCCTCATCATTCCCCTCTCCCTTCTCAGCCCAGTCGACCGACCGCCCTCCGCCAACCCCTTCCCTTCATTCAAGCCTCCTCCAGCCTCTGTCATTTGAGAAACATCATGATGTAAGTCAACTCTAAGAGATCTAAGAATATACTTACGGTGTAAGTGCTCATTTATGTAACCATACACACTTAAAGTGTAAGTAGACACTAAGATATGCTCCGAAATGAGGGACTCAAAGATCTGGTTAGGTCTCTCTTCACGGCCATATCATTCTTTCGCATATGAGTTTAAATTACGAATTTCTCCTCTACTTAAAACAGCCCTACAGATGGCTGTAACCCTCGTGTCGTTTTTATCTTATCTGAAACCCCGCATCCCTACAGTGTGGTGGAGGCAACAGCACTACCACCACCACCACCATCAGCCACCCTTGTCCATCGTCCGGTTATAATCGTGGGTTTCCGGTAGCAATTTTTTCTTCATTTTGCTGCCAGTGTCTGGGTTCGTATCCAACCGAAAATGTATTCGAACGAACGGTTCCTACACCGGAAATTTACATCTCTCTCATTTCCATCTGTAAATGGAATTTGGCAGTTGTTTCACACAGAGGAGAAATTATGCCAAGAATAGTTTATGAATTAACCAACATAGACAAAATACATCGTCCTTGTTTCTGTTAATGGTAGCACATATGGCACAGGCCAATAGATACCCTGATCATAGCCTTTCATATACTCTCTCTCTCTCTCTCTCTCTCTCTCTCTCTCTCTCTATATATATATATATATATATATATATATATATATATATATATATATATATATATATATATATACATATATATATATATATATATATATATATATGCCTTAGCCAGGTACCCATTTATCGACCAGCCCCGGGGGAGGATGAACGGCTGGGTTGAATGTAGACCGATTCGAACCCGGAGATCTCAGTCCGGGCGTGACTCATGGTCAACAACGCACGCCACTATACCACTCCAGTAAATGCGGTACTTTAGAATATTGTTAGAAAAAAAAGTAAGGAAGCAAACCTGAGTACAAGATGCGAGAGAGTGGTTTAGGCATAAGACAGACTAATTAGCATAATGCCCCGATATTCACAGACAACCAGAGGTATCAGACGTTCTCCGCTGTCCAACATGGTCAGGCGAGATGTGTCGACGCTCCTGCTGCTGCAGCTGTACCTGCTGCTGCTGGTGCTGCTGGTGGTACCGTCTGCTGACAGTCGAGATCAAGGGAGGAGGTAGGCAGCAGCTGGCCTTGTTTACAGTTCATATATCTGTCTCTCCAGCTACTCCTGAATTGTTTATTACTGCTAGTAGTAGTAGTAGTAGTAGTAGTGACAGCAATGGTAGTAGTAGTAGTAGTAGTTATAGTAGTAGTATTAGCAACAGTAGTAATAGTGATAGTAGTAGCAGTCTCAGTCAGAATTGGCAAGCAGGTCGAATT
Source organism: Panulirus ornatus (assembly GCF_036320965.1). Classification (NCBI taxonomy): domain Eukaryota; kingdom Metazoa; phylum Arthropoda; class Malacostraca; order Decapoda; family Palinuridae; genus Panulirus; species Panulirus ornatus. The sequence continues at coordinate 24,520,958 of NC_092260.1, read as the reverse complement.
ATCGTATATATATATATATATATATATATATATATATATATATATATATATATATATATATATATATATACATTGTTTACCTGAGCGCACCCTGACCTAATATTAGGTACAGCAGGTTTGGCTATTATACCTAGGTAGATTACCTTTGTTTATTTAAACTTTATTCATGTCCTATTTCATCGTTCTTTTAGATAATGTTATGGAATGTGCAGATTTCTGATATCCGTTGATAATGAATTCCATCATAACGGAGGTAATTTGGCCAAAGGTCACCTGTCGATTAAGACTGTAAAGCTCATCCTAGTTATAGATAGGTTTCCATTCCACTTCATTGCTCGCGGGGTCAAAAAAGAAAAAAAAAAGTCTCCCACAAATACCATCTGTTACCCCTTTTCACCACACACACACACACACTACCTCTTCCACCAGCTCTGCTCCAACACTGTCACACCCTCTACCCTCCTTCCCTCCCACCACCACCACTGCGCCAACACTGCCAACGTCCCCCACCATTACCACCACCTCCAAACCGCTACCCTTTGTCACCTCTCCTGATTTCCTCCACCACTTCGCCAGCAACAGCAAGCATCTGTGTCCGTGCGAGCTGGAGTTCCAGAGCAAAGGCAAGCGGGCCTTCCCTGCAGACAGTATCAAGATCACCAAGAGTGGCAAGATCAACTGCTGTGTGGTTAGGTTCCTCGGCTACCGCGACCCCAACGCCACCGTCGTATGGTAAGCCATTCTGTTTCTTCTCGTCGTATTCTATTTTCCAGACATGTATTTTTAAGCCAGTCGCACCGGATGTTGAATCTTGAGGGACCTTACCGAGAGCAGTGGTTAGAACGATATACGTTAACCCAAATAATTTTTCTGGAAATTGCGATCGTATATTTTTAAAACCAGGACTGAGTTTTTCTTTCTCTCTCTCTCCCTCCCTCCCTCAGGAAGTTTAAGGGTGTGGAGTACCCCTGGCCGCAGAAGGTCAACACCTTCGAGAAACATTTCTGTGGGATGGAGACCTTGGAGACGAGGAGCGCCTCACAGGAAGACCAAGGAGAGTATACGTGTACCGTCATCTCCTCGAATGGGACCAGTGTGACGAAGACCATGAGCCTGACTGTCTTTCGTAAGTGTATCTCTCCTGGGTTGGTGGGTAGTGTATGGGTGGCAGGCAGCCACCGACCAGGGAAGAATATTATCACAATTAACTAGCGGCGTTCCCGTTCGCCTTTAACCCCTAAAATGCTTAAAGAACTTACTCTAAGCCTCTCAGAATCGTAGCCGGAACCTGAGCCTCAGTCATTGCTAACACAACTTCCTCGTCAAGCACAAACTGTGATGAAAGGATAGATTAAATGTAATACCTAATAAATCACATGTTTCCTTTACTCATTTTCCTTTTTTTCTCTCTCTCTCTCATCAGCCAACGTAGACTACCGCGAGAAACCGAGTCTCCTGAAGGTGTCTGGCCATTCGTATGCCCTGGTGGGCCGCAACGCCTCCTTTTTCTGCAAGGCCTTCGTCGGGTTGAGTCCGGACTTGCCACCTTCAATATCCTGGAGAAAGCTCCTTCCCAACGGGAACCCTGAAACGTTTGCGAATAGACTTCCTAAAGTCACGACCACTGTGAGCATCACAAAGTAAGTGATTGAAGGTTTTAGGCACAAACGTAGGGGGTAGAAATTTCCATTTGTTGTTGTTGTTTTCGGTTGCTCACGTGACCCCATTTCATCCCTCTGTGGTTAATCCCTTTACCGACTATTACATCAACAATTTGGTGACCTCCGTGGTGTAGCGGTAAGCGTTTCCTGGCAGTGACGCACTCACGAGCCGCCCAGGGTCGAGCGCATGCATAGGTTCGAATCCTGGTTACAGCAGTCGGTCCATAGTCAACCCACTTGTTCATCCATTCCTAAGAGTTGGTCGATGAACTGGGTACCTGGCTCGCAAAAAGAAATGAACCTCTTTTCCCCTTGCCCAGTCTTTCTCTACTTCTGTTTGTCATTCTCACTTACCCGCTTACAGATCATTACTATGATAGCCAGTTAGGAGAAGAGGATCTGATCTTATCTATCAACGATAAACTGCTACACACCTGACTAGTGTAGCGAACGGGAGGAAGCGAAGAATCAACCAATCAGAGGCCATTTCACAACCTGTGCACGAAGAAGAAAAAAATATGTGGTTAAATGAGCGGATGTACTCCGTGAAGTTGTTTGATTCTACTGCATAACAACCATTGCATCTATTGACCTCTTGTGGTTGTTAAAGGGTGGAATTTGTAGATGGATAGTGTCATATTCTTGTTTTTCTTGGTCTCATGGTTCATGCATCCATAAACGAGGCTTTATGTAGCAATGTCAAACTGACAGTCGCGACGTATGATGAGGGAAGAATGTTTGTATTGTGGTAAACCTGAGACTTTCCACTTACACAAGTGTAATGTGTGTGTGTGTGTGTGTGTGTGTGTGTGTAAGTGTGTGTGTGTGTGTGTGTGTGTGTAGGCATTAACAATATGTTTAAAATCCGACATGACCTGGACGGGCCTTCTACAGTTCTCTTACTCTCCTCCTCCAGCGGACATATTTCAGGGCAGTTAGTGTTCAACGAAGTCGAGAAGGCTCACTTCGGCAATTACTGCTGTTTGATACAAAATATCTACGGAGTGACACAGGGGAATTTTGCACTCATCGAAGGACGTAAGTATAAGATACCCAAGTGGTATGTTCTTTTCTTACTTATTTCTCTCGTGATATAATAAAGTTCGAGGGTTCTCTGCTGGAGAAAAGAAGAGTCAGTCAGTCTCACAGAATATAACTGAGCATATCCTAACCTAACTTACTTCTAATCAAACTCATCATCAAGCCTGTCAAAGCTTTAAACCAATATACCCCAGTTAAGCGTATTTTAACTTTAAACCAATGTACCCCAGTCAAGCCTATTTTAACTTTAAACCAATGTACCCTAGTCAAGCCTATTTTAACTTTAAGCCAATATACCTTGACCATAAACCAATTTAACCAAACTAACTCGCTCTTAGTCAAAGCTCACCTAAGCCACGCTAATCTAATATAACGTACGCTAGTATATCAAGCCTTTAACCTATCCTAACGATAATGATAAGGGAGATATTAGATCTGAAATAAGGTAAATAGAGGATTTCCAGGTTCACTTAAGATAAATGGTGGAGTCAAGGGGGAAAACACACTGTGCCAACAATCCCAGTAATATTTTCTTTCTCTCTGCAGTGACGCCGTCGGAAAAGTGGATGGAAAACCTGAAGATAATAGTGGTGGCGGAGGTGGTGATTCTGGTGGTGCTGTTGTTGGCTCTCTACGTCTGGTGTCGCTGTGGTCTCCTCCTGCGCCTGTACTACAGCCACAGCATCGTCGGCGGCTCCGTCAAGGGTGTGTGTGTCCTCGAGTTGTGTAGCGTAGCACAGTAACCCACCACAGCAACATAGCACCCCACTGTAGTACCACAGTAACCCACCACAGCAACATAGCACCCCACTGTAGTACCACAGTACCCCACCACAGCAACATAGCACCCCACTGAAGTACCACAGTACCCCACCACAGCAACATAGTACCCCACTGTAGTACCACAGTACCCCACCACAGCAACATAGTACCCCACTGTAGTACCACAGTACCCCACCACAGCAACATAGTACCCCACTGTAGTACCACAGTACCCCACCACAGCAACATAGCACCCCACTGTAGCACCACAGTACCCCACCACAGCAACATAGCACCCCACTGTAGTACCACAGTACCCCACCACAGCAACATAGCACCCCACTGTAGCACCACAGTACCCCACCACAGCAACATAGCACCCCACTGTAGCACCACAGTAACCCACCACAGCAACATAGCACCCCACTGTAGCACCACAGTACCCCACCACAGCAACATAGCACCCCACTGTAGCACCACAGTAACCCACCACAGCAACATAGCACCCCACTGTAGTACCACAGTAACCCACCACAGCAACATAGCACCCCACTGTAGCACCAAAGTACCCTACCACAGCAACATAGCACCCCACTGTAGTACCACAGTAACCCACCATGGTACCATAATGACCTTGGTTTCGCCCACAACAGAGGGGTTCCAGCAAGACGTGTTCGTGGTTCACGGAGACTCTGCCTCCTGCTGGGTGTGGACGGTTCTGCTGCCCATGTTGGAGGACACCTGCGGCTACACCTGCTTCCTGCCGCAGCGGGACATGTGCGGCGGCGAACGTAAGTCTCAACAACACCTCTTGTTGCCTACACCTGTTGCTACCTGCACCTGTTGTTGTCTGCACCTGTTGTTGTCTGTACCTGTTGTTACTGTATCTTCTTGCGTTTCGAACTTGTTATCTAGTATTGCCTTTTCTGTTTCTCTTCTTCTCAGGCATTATTGTCCCTTTCACACAGAAAGTAATATATTGAGGGGGAAAAGAAAAATAGATAATGTAGATATAGCAGCTAGTAATGAACTAGCACATAGAAAAATCAGTAAATAGCTAGAAAGAGCAATAACATAAGGACCGTAAATACGAGAAAAAAGGGACTCTCAGTCCTATAGAATAAGGACTAAATCTACCCTAGTGAAGAATCCAAATCCCAAAATAAGGATTATAAGTAACAACCTTTTCCTACGACAGAGGTGGCTGAATCCATCCTGGCAGCCATTTCCCGCTGTCGGCGAGTGCTGGTCGTGGTGACGCCCTGCCTGCTGGAGAGCGCCTGGGCTTCCTGGGCGATGTGTAGTGGGATCCACGCCGTGCTAACGTCACAGGCCCGCATGCTTGCGCTCGTCCTCGAGGTGAGAAACAGGGGAAGACTAGGTTGTAATCCAATAGGATAGGTAAGAGATCTGAACTAATCTATGAAGGGATAGAAAATATAGAAAGAGATAATGCCAGTATAAGAAAAGTGCCACATCTTAGGGAATAGCGGTAACAGCCAACTGTCTCATCCTTCCCATGGTTCCATCAACAGCGAGAGACACTGCACGGGACGTCTCAGCAGGGAGAGGACCTACTAGGCATCCTGAAGGTGGTGAAGCAGATCCCCGTGCCAGCTGTCTGTGGCCTGCAGCTGGTACAGGCACAGGAGGACTACATGCTTGTCTCAGCTGCCGTCAGGTTGGAAAAGGAGACCCAGCCGTCGGAGCTGAAACTGGACATCCCCAAGATCAAGATCGACAATGCCTTGTCGAACTCACCGAAGAGCCAGCGACTCTCCAACATGATTTCTGGAAGCAACACAGCCTCCAGGGAGAACCTGGAAGCTGATAATAAGAAGACGGAGGCAGGAGGCCCCATCATCTTCACAGAGGAGGACTTCGGGCAACAGGACCCGGGATCTCCGTGCTCATTCACGCCCTTCATCATGCCCTCTTGCCAAAGAACCCGTGACGCCGGCGCACAGGTCTCGGTGAGTATGCAAGTCGTCCCATGGTTTAACCTGTTCCTGTAGTGTGTGTGTGTGTGTGTGTGTGTGTGTATAACTCACCTTACTTTTCTCCCCCCCCTCCCTTCCACACACACACACACACACACACACATTACACACACACACACACACACACACACTTACACACTCACACACACACACACATTACAACAGCGGCTCATGACTGATACATTTTCATAGAGGCTTGACTAACTTTTAACCTCTTCTGCCGACAGGCGTGGCAGTCTCTGTGCAGGTGTATACGCCTGGTGTTCGGGGGGGACATTGAACAGGTGTTCTGGCAGACTGTGCGCTACCGTCTTGGGCCGCCCTCGCTCCGGAGTCAGGGAAGAAGACCCACAATCATGGCTTAAAGGAAAAGTGTCTTGGCTCTCCATGGATTTTATGAGTGCCCAAGGAAGGGTGACCAACTCATCCAAAGCTCAAATGTGTTGTTTTACGGCTTAGATTTACATACATATGATAATGTGGATGAGAAGGAGCTGTTGAACTGGAGTGTGAAGTTTACAGAAGTTTTTCCTCAAGTTAATCTACATTTCTAAGATGTTGACCAAGAATTTTTGAGTTGTAACAGTCCTTTTTTTTTTTTCCTATGTCTTTCTTCCAGAGTTTGAGGCTTTGCATCTGGAATACCTGCGATGCTGGACGGGAAGACTGTACAAAACTATAGAGACAGTATAGAGTGGCAGATTCTCCACCTCTGCTTACCCTGAGAGACTGAGCGAGACTTAGAGGAAATGTGTGTGTGACAGAGAGAGAGAGAGAGACATGTGGATTTTGCTCCCCCTCTCTAGAGGGAAATCAGCCCCTTCAGTACCTTGATAAGATGTTGAGGGTGGAAAAAAGAAATGGAAATTTAAATGACGGATGACAGTGTGATCATACGAAGTGCCATGATAGTGCATTTTCGTAAGTGGAATTTTAAGATGCGAGACATAAAAAGAGAATGCCTCTTTTTTTTCAAGTACAAAGATGATGAAACTTTTTGCTAGTGGGCTACAATGGTGATGGCTGTCGCAGCACTAGTGGTGTATGGCAGAACTCTGACTTCGATCAGTTTCTATGCTGGTTTTTGGCGAAGATTTTACTGTTAAGGTATTTGTTAACAGTTAGCCTCTTAGCTACAGTATCTTTCTTGTAGTCTGACTGCCATAGAGAAGTGTATGTACATGTGTATGTGACGGCGCTGTGTACTTTAGATTTAAGTACAGAAAAGTTGGCATAGCTGTATATAGGTCATCCCCATTTCGTATGTGTGTGTGTGTGTGTCTCACTAAGGATTATAGATTAGATGAATCTTTAGAGAAGGAAATTATGTTCTTTAATCCTTTTAATTTTCCTTTTTTTTATGGTTTGATTGTGTGGTCAGGTTCCAGTACTATGCTTTTCTGAGATGAGCCTCAAGATGAATGTGAATCAGAATCTGTCTGTGGTGATCAAATTGTCTTTGTACAGACCAGGTGATGTTCCTCTCATACTTGAGTTAGGTGTTTACCTCATATGCTGGATGTTAAACATCATGTCTTTATCGTAAATATTACATATCATTTCAGCCTGAATGTTGATGCCTTATATATATATATATATATATATATATATATATATATATATATATATATATATATATATATATGTATATATATGTTAACCTAAGTCTTCCATTTATATTGAAACCATTAGTATTTCCTGTGTGTATCTTGTGTACTTATGACCATTGTACCTCTTGAGAATAGTTAGAAAAAATATGGTGTATGTATTGATATCACTATATGTTAAGGTAATATGCATCAAGTTCTGTAGAATTTTTTTTTCTGTATGTACTGTATACAGTATCATTTTGTTGTTCTGCATCATTTTATTGAGTATGAATGTATTCTTTAGATGTTAAGTCACCGTGTTGGTGTCTTTCTGTAGTTTTATCTTGAATGAATATTTAGCTGCCTCGTGTGTGTGTGTGTTTTTTTTTTTTTACGGGCTTCTAAATGCTCTTAGGTTCTGTAGTCAGTCAGTCAGTTGAGGCTGTTGACGAACCACTCACTCCTCACTGACCCAGGAGGTCCTTTATGGAGGGAAAGGGCTTCATCAGACAGGGAGCGAACGGGTAATATATTCCCTTATGGAAAACAGTCAAGCTAATCCTCTGCAATCTAATCTAGTTTACTGACGGTTTTAGTATACCTCGAGAAACCTCCTGACCACACCAGCACAGCTGGTGAAATACTGGTATATAGAGGAGGACGGAGTCATACGTTGCTGGGCAGCAGCAGCAGCAGCGACTCTTAGGTAATATAGAAATAAGTCCATTAGGTTGTCTCAAATGTGGCAACGCTGGGGAGAACAGATACAGATAAACAAGTGAATTTAACTCGTGTCTTAAGTGGAGAAGTTACATGTGTTGTTTACATCTGGGGAGCGAGGGAGGTCGATTTATTCTTTTTCCACTCGTAAATTTTGAAAGACTTTGTTCAAGTGTTGGGATAGTTTTAAGATGATTATATGCACTTGTACGTGTTGTATAGGATATGTAGGACACCGAAGCTAGGTATCCTCAAGGCCAGATCTGCGCCGCCCTTTCAACACGTAGGTAGAACTGCAGTGAGCGGGCTGCAATGTTGATGTCTTAACGTGTAACTATGTGTGTGTGTGTGTGTGTGTGTGTGTAGTAACGTCAGTAAGCGACTGACCATTTTGATCCACCTGATGTCTGGTATGTATACTTGATATACCTCTTGATGATCATGGATGTATTAAACTATATTCTATACTATCACTACTGTAATTCTTCACTTTCGATTACTTTTTTTCTTTGGAGTTGCTTTAGAGATATTGTTTAATCACTTTCTTTTCATTTTAGTGTTTACTGATACTGCTAATGTTATATCTGGTATTAATTGAACTGTATCTTTATACTTACGCCACCTGTGAGAGAACATCTGCCTCTCCTCACACTTGTTTTGACGTTGGTGGTTCTTGGAACAGTTTACTACGATCAGTGTCATGTTATGGAGTCATGTGGTGCGTCCGAGGTGAGAACCCTCTTTTAAGTATGACCGTAGTAACTTTTAGATTGATTTTCAAAGTGTATTTTATTTAGTTTTAAATGTAGAAAGAGACTGAATAGAGGTGGGAAAAGAACTGCTCTTTAGCGAACACTGTGGAGTTTTAAAGTGTGTTGGAGACGAAGCCACTGTGAATGAGTCTGTCAGACATGGCATTACGGTTCCTTACTTACCGAAGTGCTTCAACAGAAAACAAGGTACAGTGCCAGAGAAGACGGCAACTCGGCTCTGTTTTCCAAAACACACGCGTCTGATACAACCAGTACGTTTTATTTACCTGTTTTCAGTATGATCTAGTCTCTGTCTCATCACTGTATGAGCTCCGCCATCCCACATGGCCGTGTGTGGGAGTGTAGTCAAGCGGGCTGCCTGCGCTCGCCTAACCTTACTGGTGTAACCAGTACAAGTGTGTCTGTCGCTCGCATGTGGGCGTCAGCAGAGCCCCCGGAAGGGCAGCGGTGGTGACAAAGGACACTGTTGTTATTCTTGGTTGTGTCGGAGGCTTGGGCACGTAACGCTGCTGCATCCTCAGGAACCTTCTGGAGGATCTTCATGTCGTGTACAGGTTTGACATTGTCCTTGGCATTGTAGGAGGTTTTGAGGAAGTGCAGTCTCTCTCTCTCTCTCTCTCTCTCTCTCTCTCTCTCTCTCTCTCTCTCTCTCTCTCTCTCTCACACACAGACCATGAACTGAGAGTGTGTGTGTGTGTGTGTGTGTGTGTGTATATGTGTGAAAGGTTTACAGTACAATTATTCTTTTCATATCAACTGAGTTCCTATATAGCGTTCTTCCATTGAACGTACAAGTTGTTGGTGTTGCAAAAGGCTTGAAGATATATGTTCTGTGATGCTTTGCAAAGATTCTCTTTCATCAATTGTTCCCAAGGTTTTTTTTGTCTCCATTCTCATCTGTTTTCTTTTCGTCTTGCTGCTTATTTATTAAAGAAAATCATCAAAAATTCAGGTGTATTCGTTATCCACAGTTTTATATAGAGTTAATCGTATCAACATATTACATGTACAAACATACATAGACATACGAAATAACAGAGAGAAAATATAACTAAATTATTTCAAGTGGTTACAGACATACAAGCATAGACATATATACGCACATCAACACACCAGACACAAACATACACACAGGGACACCAAACTCAGAAACACAAACACATACACATACGTCTATTTGTAGTTGTATTGCAAGCAAGAAACTCTGCTTTGACAGGGCTGTGCCAACCTCAATGAGCGGAAGGAAACCCTCTCTTGTGAAAGGATCTTGCTCTAAAAGAGTCCATCATTACCCTGCTCCTGAGTCGAGTGCAGCGTCGAAGCCGCAGGGGCCCCATAAAAGGGGACCTGGACTTGTACAGTATGTATAAAGTAATATAAACACACACACACACACACACACACACACACACACACACAAAGGTCCATGCTTATCCGCGAATAATGAGTTAACTATGAATATGCAAAGAGGGCCATCCCATACCGTACTCAAAAAAGAAAATATCTTGTGGTCTCAACGTATTTTCACGACCCCGAAAAAACTCAAACACCTGTAAACTACGATCTCATTACAGCCCTTTGGTCTCTCTTAAATGCTTCAATATGAGAGATCGCAAGCAAACAGCATCGGTGTACGGTGAGTGACGCATTCCCTATGTTCCCCAAGGCAGTAAAATCCCAATAATGGAGATCATCCATTCCCCTCACCCCAGATCCCTCCCTACATCAGCTTAGCCTCAACAACGAATCGAACACCTTTCCCTGACCTTGAACTACTCCCCGCTGATGGCTGGAAACGCGACCCGTCCAGTCTTTTTTGGAGGGGGAAAATGTTCCAGTATCACTATGGCCTCGACTAGCGACAGATGCCACGGCACACAGAGATGAGATTACGGGAGACACACGCCCGCACCGTCCCCGACCGACACATGCAAATGAGCATGCAAATGACATTCGATTGGATCCCAGGCTGTTGGCTGAGCCTGAATTCTATGCTATCCCAGTGTACATGATTTCTTTCCCTCTCTTTTCACGAGATGAGGTGATGCACCGGACTTGATAAGGCAAAGAGGATAGTAGAGCTCCATCCCCTGGTGCATCTTAGATTATCACTCGATTATCCAATCTACCCATAAGTCGTATGGCAGTGTTAGAAAATAACAGTTCCTGTTTTGTGGACAAAATTCCTTGAGCGAAAGGGTTTAGAGAGGTTGGAAAGACGAGTTTGAATCATTCTAAGATAAAGTTATCAAAGCCTCATTAGATGAGAGGTTGGAGTTGGAGCTGCTAATTGTAGGAGTCATAGTAAGGTTTTTCAAAAGATGATATCGTACTGAATTTATCTTTCAAATAATTCTTAACGTGTATAAGAGGAGCAAGTGTATTAGTGTCGCTGCCAGTATAACAGTGAAGTGCATCTGGATTTGAATTCGGTACAGCAGTGGGTAAAGATAGTTCAGCAAATAACAGCTACAAATAAATGGATTGGTGAGTAAATAAACAAATTTAGTGGGAGATAACTGTTCAGTGAGCGAACCGGTGGCCAGGTTAATAAGTGATTGGAGTGATAGGCACCAGGCTGATTGGCTAACTGCTCAGTGAGCCAACCAGTGACTAGGTTAACAATGAGTGATTGGAAGTAAGGTGTAACAGGCTAATTGGTTATTTGTTCAGTGAGCGAACTAGTGACTAGGTTAACAATGACTGATAGGAAGTGAGAGATACGAGGCTAACTGACAAACTGTTCAGAGAGCGAACCAGTTACCATTAAGCATTGAGTTCTTGTAAGTGAAAGGCACCAGGATAACTGGCTAGCTGTTCAGTGAGCGAACCAATGACCAGGTTAACAGTGAGTGATTGAGAGGCACCAGGCATATTACCAACGATCGTCTTTCATGCACAGTTATTCTTGATCTGTCATATCTTTCATGCAAAATTTACATTCATATTCGAATATGAATAGTACATATGAATTTTCTCATCCTTCATAATGGGAAAGAGAAAATCTCTACATGCAATGAAGTTTGATTAATGGAAGAGCTATCCTTCAAATTCTCATTTTCTCTCATAAGATTTACAGAAAATATAATTTTATGGGGAACTATACTTAAAATTTTTGTTTCATTGCAATATAAGTTATGAAAGAGAAACAAATTCAACAGAGTACTTAGCTCTTCATACGTCAAAGCTGTATCATTGTCAGTGGGATAAAAGGAGTAGAGTCTCATAAAGAACCTTCTCACAACAAAGGGGTCCATCATTACCCTGGTCCTATATAGAGCGCAGCCTCGATGCTGTACAAAACCTTTGAAAGGGGGTTGGGGGTTATTTGATGATAATGATGATGATTGTAATTGATTCTGACAGTGGTTTTAGTGCAGTACTGTCCTTGGATAAGCGAACATAGCTAGATTAATATATATGTGTACAATTCAATAAAGCAATTCATCCAGTAGCACGACAGATAGAGTATGAATATCGTAGTTGATGCAAAAATAAGTAATTGTATATCACTGACAACCACAAATCATTTTCCATGATTTCATCATTCTATATCATTCACTCATTGTTGTACATACGCAAAGACGCTAAGAAATACTAGATGAAGGAAATTTTTCCGTCTACATCGGCATTGCAGATATGATGTATGAAATGTTCTATTAAAACATAAATAAAAGGAAAAAAAAAATGGTGCAATTTATTACTGCCAGTCATAAGTATCTTCGTCTTTTCTGATTTATTTTCTCGTCTGATTAATTTTCTCGTCTTAGTAGTCTGGTCTGGCTTTGGGTTTCCCGATGTAAACAAACAGTTTCCAGGCCAGTGTAAAGAGACGTGGACACTTTAAGTGGAATGGTGTATTTGTTAAATGGACCCAGCTGATACTGGAACTTGGTGAACGCAGAAGAATACTGTAGGATTCCATTGTCTACTGTTAAGGTAAAGGGACAAGTGTAGGTATATAAGAATGGGGGAGATAAGCCTCATGGTGTATGTTGGCCGGTCTTGCCTTTTTTCCTGATGAGTATTTTTTTTTTTTTTTTTTTGTAATTGCATTGCGGTTAATTTGCTGAATTTTATTCAACCTGAAAGTTGTAGAGCACTATATAGAGATAACTGATTAGATAAAGGACGCTTGTGCTGTAGTTAACAGAATTTTGACACCATACATACCAGTGATTGAGTTCACATTAATTGTCCTCTCGTGCCTCACCCTTGACAGGCCACTGGCAGAGGGCAACTATAGAGCAGTGTTTGCAAAAGCTCCTACATAATGCTCCTGCTGACTACTTCTTCCTATTGTTCCTGCCTAATACTCCTACCTACTCCCTCTGCTTAATGTGTTTTCTTAATATTCCTGCCTGAATGCTCCTACCTACTACTTATATCTATTACTCCTACTATTTTGCTAAAAGGCAGTACTATCGCAGTGCTCACTGCAGGAAAATCTAGATTTACAAAGGATTAGCTGTAAGAGTTAAATTTTGTCAAATGTGATATATGACAAGGAGAGATTGCATGTTTGGACAGAATGCAAGTAGTCCACATGTGGGTGAGGCAGAAAGAAAAGATAGCTACCAGGATCAGAGGAGTGCAACTTGACAACCGTTGAAGTGCTGGCACACTACGTAGCCTACATTTACTGTGATGTTCATAACCTTCATTAATCTCGCCTTCTCTAATATAGTAGAATAGGATGTAATGCTCCAGATCACACCACTAATTATTCTAGTTTGTTTTTTATTCATACATATTTACCATTTCCCATGTTAGCGAGGTAGTATCAAGAACAGGGGACTGAGCCATAGAGAGAAAATCCTCACTTGGCCCCCCTTCTCTGTTCCTACTTTTGAAAAACTAAAAACTGGAGTGGAGGGTTTCCAGCGTCCTGCTTCCACCTCTTCTAGTCGCCTTCAGTGACATGCAGGGAATTTGTGGGAAGCATTCTTTCTCCCCTGTCTGCTGGGATAAGTCTCTATATATTATATATGTTATAAATTTGAATATCACTGTACCATTGTCGAACTGAGACTCACGATATCGAAGTCTATTTTTGATGTATCGCTGTTCTGGTAATTTACCCATACGCGACAATGGGAAAAGCCAAGAGCATAAGAAATTTAGGAGTACCTGATGTAAAAGTAAGTGACACATTTATAGTAATCAACAGAATCTCTGAAAACTTCACCTAATTTTCCCTAGCATCCAGTTTATTTTAGTTCCCACTGTTAACTTATACACAGATACATCTATAAATGGGCATCACCAGTTTGGAAAAGATGAACAGACGGCACACTGGGCAGCTCATGGTGCAACCATCTATTCTTCTCAGCTGCAGCCCACATTGATATTGATTTGTGTTCATAGTGATAGTCTACTTTAATGCCTTACCATTATTGAACAGTAAAAACATGAAAAGATCATGTTAGTAAATGTTATACTCTATGGAATTATGCTATAAAAGGGGAGATGATATAGATCATCTGTCAGTGACGAGATAGACCCTGCAAAGTTAGCAGGGCATTGAAATGAAGGAAAATTGTGGGATAGAATAGCACATACACTAAGTCACTGCATATGAAAATAGAATTTTTGAACTTACGGTGACCTAGCTTATAGGAAAGACAAACCTAGTAGTTGTGTATTTTCATTAGTATTTTGATTACATGTAAAGGTTTCCTAAAAAGCAGAGCTGCAAATCATGAAGGCCAGGTTTATGGTGAGTAATTTGCAGGCTTGAATTTGTGTGCTGTTTGGTAAGTCTTTCAGTCTCAAATGTCTGACAAGTGCACTTTGTTTGAATGCAGATGAATTACTGAAATGATAACCATATCATTTCAGTACATATATTGGATTGAAGATTGGATTTTCAGACTTGTTTATACTTTCTGTTCTGATGAAAAAATTATTTCTGCATAATTCACAGTCTCCCCCCTTTCTATAGCATACTCTTATTAGAAAGTATAATTACTGAATGCTGCTTGTCACTTTCCTTTTTAGCATGTCATCAGTGTGGAACACAGCTGAGAACCTACTGCTGGGTCCAAGTATGGACTCAGGTAGGGGTAGGGGTGGTCGTCTGTCTGAAGTTGCACATATGGTAAGTCTCATAAATCTCTTACTTCTTTCTTTTCTTGATGATTACCATGATAATAACCCTAACTCTACATAGTTGTGGTTCAAAAATTTGTTGAGGACAAGTTAGGTCTGAATTTACTATATCAGAATACTACAGAGGTTTATGTTAGACAAATACTAATCACAGTTCTGTTAAGCTGGAGTTCTTGTTGAAGGAATAAAACTTCTTTTCAAGACAGATATCTCACTTCAGCATGTAATAATTGTATAGGTTGATAGCCAAATCATAGAGATGGTAAATGTTGTAGAAATATATACTGTAAAGTTCAGTACATGAGCACTGTACTTCCTTTTTACTATATTTGATACACATTAACTTCTTATGTAGTCTTAATATCTATTTTGTGCTATATGAAAAGGAAGGTTATGACAAATGATGATGTACCCTGATTTCATGAAAATTCAAATGCATGTATAGGTAGAAGGTGCTGAGGGTGGAGAAGACATATTGCCAGTTGTCACTGCATCTGCCACAGCAGTAACAAACCCAATGTCCACAACAGGAAACTTACATGGCAGATCCTCCCCAGCAAATTCTTCTCCAGGTATTTGTATCTTACTGTTAGAAGTGCAGCTCAAATGGCTTTCTAAGAGACTTTGAATATGAAAGGAGTGTTAGTAAATGCTAAGTAGATGCATGGATGTACATTGATGTGTATTGTTGTACAGATATCCACTTATGAATGTAAAGAAAAAATATTGTCGCATATAAATGTGTTTGTTACTTTTAATGTGGATACTAATGATTAGTTTCTTCAGCAAGTTCAGGACGAGCATTCACAGACAAAAGTCGTGGTCGTGGAAGCAGTCTTCCCCCAGCTATTGCAGAAAGGCTAGCCCGACATAAAGCACAAGAACAGCTAGTTTATAAGCGAAAACTGAAGCATCTCCAGAAAATCATCAAAGAGCTTGTTTTTGTAAGTTAGTCTTCTTGCAATATTCAGTGTTACTCCATATTCCATAGATTGAAATTTCAAAGCATTATAGCTTTTTCCTATTGTTCGTATAATGCTTCCTCAGTATTCATTCCATGAACCCAGATTTCATTGAGTGTTTACTGAAATAACCATTATCTGTTTTAAGATAATTTTCATATTTTGAAATCCTATGGAAAAACAGGATTCATAGTATCATATATAGAGCGATCTTGAACTTTGATTCGAAGATATCATAATTTTTCTTTAGGGTTGGTTTGTCCCGTGAGCTATGAGAGAATCTTCGCAGATTAGAAGCCTCTAACCCCTTACCCTCTGGTGAGTATAATGCCTCTCACCCTTCGCTTACGACTCAAACAGCGGTAGTGCTTATAGTTCACACTGGGATGCTCCTCCCCACACTGCAGCCACCATTTGATTATGAAGTATTCTTCTTGCCAGCTTTCAGGCAGCAGTCCAATCACCATTTAGTTCTCTGAATCACAAGCCTGTCAGGTGTATCCAGGCTGCCATGTCTTTGTCAGACACCCTTCTTGCTGGGGCCATATAACTTCAGTGGATGTATGGTTTTGTTTTTCAATTTGTTCTGGGACAACTTAGGAAGCTTTTTTAGGAATTCTGTTGGTGATTATCTCTTGACATGATGGCCGGTCCCAATTGACTGATAGTGAACCGCTTACCATCTTTCGGCATCACTAGACTAAGCATAAGTATTCTTTGATTTGACTTTGGTGCAGTGCCAGATTCGAGTGAAAAACTGCAGAAGCTGGTTTCTGAGTTTGGCAGAGTGTGTTAAAGGAGAGTTTTGAAAATAAATGAGAATAAAAGCAAGGTTAATCAATTTTGTAGCAGAGAGAGTCAGGCTAGTTGGAGTGTGGGTTTGAATGGAATGAATGTGTATGTGTAGATGATCAAGCTAGTCTCCTTCTGTGCCCTTTCTTTGGTATTCCTTGTAATTGGTTCCCCAGTTCCCATTATCCATCCTGCTTACATCATTTTGGAATATCATTAATGAAGGGGCCACAAGCTAATGAGTCAGTCTTTAGAAAGTATTAACCAAGGACAGTTCCATTATTACATGAGTGTAGTTAATGACTAATTTCTGTACCATGATTCTTTGTGATTTTAGTAAAATTGAGCTAGTTTTAATCATAGATTAATAAATCTATCATGTTTCCTTCATTCTTTTAATGTTATTAACTTCTTTTATACCCACAGACTAGATAAATCATGGATATTTATCACAAAATATATCAGTTTTTCTCTGTCGTTCACACACTTCATAGCTTTCACTTGTTAGGAGATTTTCCTTGCTGATTATACAGTGTTTAGATTTATGCCACTTCCAGGAAAATGCAGCCCTGTGTGATCAAGTGGCAGAAGTTCAACAGCAGGTGGTTGTAGCAACAGAAGAGAGAGCATTTCTTTTGAAAAGACTTTGTCAGCACCAGACCACAACTGACAACAATAATCAGCTCAGCACCAAAGTAAAAAGAAATAAGTTATATAATCTCCATATTTTTCATAATGTCAGCTTTTTAGTGAATGTTCTTATTTCAGTTTTGTCTGTGCTAGGGCTTGGTTTAAAACATTACTTTATATCTTTGAACTTGATGAATCATTTTGGAAATAGTTCTTACATTGAGAGTTTTTAAAAAGTCATTAGCTAAATTGGATAGATGAAACTGCGAATGTACCATGGTTTTTGTGCATTGCCTTTGGCAAGTGCATCAGTAATGTTGATCCCATATCAGGGAAAACTTGGATTGGATACCAGTCAGTGTCATATGTGAAAATATAGTTTAGAAAAATCATGATTGTTTTCAGTAGAAGCTTGATTACTGACACTTCCCTTAAGTTGGTAGTTGTATTTGTTCCATGTGAGTTGAATGAAGGCTTGCTTGCAAAATTACAATCAGCATCCACTTATTTGATACTCTTGCACAAAAAGTGTTCATCTTACCCTGTTGATAGATTTTCAAGGCCATTATTCCAATTGAATATTTGTTAAAACAATAGAAGAACAGTTCATTTACTGGTAACACTAGCTTAGGACAGCACTAACTGTTTGTGATACAATACTATATATGGATTCTATGTTAATTCCTGTAAAAGACTTTACTTTTGGAATGCCTTTGTTGGATGGTAATTGCATGTTACCAGGATGACCATATATAATGCTGAACACTTTCATTCATGTTCATATAGGAGCAGCTGATGAAATTCCATTTGATTTTCCTTATGTAAGAGACTGAGGCCCCAGGCAGAAATTAAGTGCTGTTTTTGTAATGTATTACTTTGTTTTCCAAATAATGTGGCTTTATAGATTGTCTTCTCAGGACCTTGAAACACAACTAATTTTTTTCTTTAAAGCTGAGAAGTATTAACGAATATAATCAACATTGTTTTTATTGTATCACCAGAGCAGCAACTACTTTGTATTGGGCAGTGGTAGTGTGGACAACTCAGATACTAAAAAACCCAAGCTGACATCATTAAAGCGTAAACCTTCAGATCTTAGCCAAGGTGAGTGTAGATTGATATGAGACAACTCAAGTGCATTGTCATCTAAAACTGAAAGAAACTGATCTTGTCTTATATAGAAATACTCTTTCATTTTATCATGCTTTGAATTAATTTAAAAAGAATTTCAGCAGTTTTTCTCTTGCCACAACCTTATGTGCCTCATCTTCAGGAAGTCCTAGCACTACTGCATCACCAGTTGGGTCATCTGAAAAGGTGGTTAAGGCCAGGAAAAGTGGGAGTAACAAGCCTAAGCGCCTTTGCCCACCAATCACTCTTGATTCAGCTGGACGGCCTATCTTTCCTATCACTCTTGGACCTCTTACCATTCATAGCCTCGGTGAGGTGAGTCTTGTAATCTTGAAATTCATTCTTCACTTCATAACACTTAGAAGACACAGGCTAGGCATTCCAGTCAAGGCAGTCCATAAAACAGAAAACCAAAGTATGTGCTATTTTCAAATAACAATTATTGACAGGCCAGCCAGTCATAGCGCCAAGTAAAGGTGAATATAACAGTAAGGGTTGGAGGGCTCATAACTCATAACCCTTTGTTGTATCAGTTGAACTGTAATTTGGATTATGATTTAGACATTTCAGGACTATGATTTATTTAGCCTCTGCATAAGTAGAGCAATTACAAGAATCAAGGAAACATGTATATCAGTAGAAACACTCAACTGTATTCAGTAAACAGGATCTTACATATGGTAGATTTAAGCATAAAACACAGGCAGTGTTAATTCTATTGCCTTTGATAGGGTTTCTATGGAACTCTAATACTCTTTGTTCATATGGAAGAAAAGATAATGTGAGAAATAAAAAAAGGCTGATGAGATATGACCATGTATTTACAGATTGTGAGTGACCGTGAAGCTTACCATAATGAACAGTGCATCTTCCCAGTTGGCTTCTGCTCCTCTAGAATCTATGCAAGTCTTAGAGATCCCCTAAAGCCAGTGTTATACACGTGCAAGATAGTGGATGGAGGTCTTTCCCCAAGGTAAAGTTATTTATCAGTTTATTTTTTTCCTGATCATTAATTCAATTGTAAGTAAAGCATCTTGTCAACAAGAAGGCAGGATAGATGTTTTCAATAGGAAAACATGAAACTGAAATGAATCCAGAAATGTTTGAAAATGGTTTTAGATAAACCCACCACTGTTTGAAAATGGTTAACCACTATTCTGATTGTAACCTCTTCCCAACAAATTTCTGCTTCTCACCTCAATATTCTTTTGATCATGAGTATAGAAATGTTTTTGAGATTATTGTCATGGCCACCCTTTTAAAGAAGTTCTAGTTGGAATTGCCATTAGAGATATAGGTAGATAGATAGATAGATTACAGTTTAGCCATTTCTGTCAATATTGTACTGAGTCTGTGTTAAATGTGCTGTTTTCAAGATAGAGGAGGCACAGCCACTCAGTATTTTTTTTTTTGTGCTGTGCAAGATTCATTTTATCATCTGATTTGTCATGTTAACTAAGGTGAGTGAAAATTGTAAAATTTCAAGAGAACAATCATCCTGTAATTAATTTGATCATATCTTGTTCGTATGATAAATCCTTTAACAGAGTTACTTGTATGTACTTACGAGAACTGTTTACTAGTGATCTTGCCTGTGTTCATGTGGCTGTATACTGCTCATTCAGCATTTTCAAGAGAAGTGGACTATTCCACAGATTCTTTGTTTGTGTCTGATTGTTATTCATATCTTTACTTATTACTGTACTTATTTTTGGTTACATTCTTAATAATTGAGACAAGACTAGGGACCATCATATTTTTATTTCTTGGGTTTCTTCAAGTAATCAAAACTGATTTTATATCAAACTGTGAGATACATAACCTTGACTATTGTGTTTTAAGACCATAGATAGTTTGCGGTATTACTTGGGATTTTTTTATTACTCTAAACATCATGTGTGCATCACTCATACTGATTTTAATTAAATCCAACAGTCCATCCAAAAATTAGCTAGTTTGACTAGCTTCTGAGACCCCTGCTATGCCAAAGCAGTATCACACCCACTTTCAGCCTTTGTATCCTGTGTATTAAATTCATCCACAGAAAAGCAGGTCATTATTTTCTTAAAGTTAGATGTTCTGACAAAAATCTGCTTACTTCATCACAGGTGTCAATCAACTGGAACTTCAAAAGTAAAAGAGGATATTTTTTTTAAAGAAAACAAGTATATCTTCAATACCTTTTATGAGTTTGGTTTAAAAAGTATCTTGGGTGTCTCATGCTTCACATGCATTACAAGCTGAACAGATCCCGTACTCTTTAAAGTTTTCATGTGCAGTTAAAATTTCGGTTACATTGGCAACTTTTATAGGATTCACAAATTTCATTGTTGAATAGAAACATTATCCTTTATTCTGATAAAGTCTGTTTTCTGTAGGATTATGTTTCATGTACAGCTTTAACTCAATGTGTAAGGTTTAGTACTTTGTATGGTGTGGTGGTGAATCAGTCCTCAGCCTCAAATGTTCATCAGTTTAAACATAAATTAGCAGATATGTCCTCTAGGTTGTGGATTTATCTGATGTGGCATTGATTACAAGGTTTGGTTGTAATGTTTTGCCTGTTCTCTGTGGCTATCCACATAAAGGATATGAAATATATTTGCATTTGTGTACATATATATGCATATAAAAAAACTTGTTTTGGGCAGTAGTATCTTATTCGTAGGATAAAATACACATCAATTTAACACACCTATTTTTCATTCAGTAAACAGAATTACTCTCTTGAAAGAATTGATTTTAGAATACCCTAGGTTTGATTATATATATCAATGAATCTTTTTACAGGTTTGAGGTAGTGTGTGAAGATGAAGAAGATGCAGTGGTTGTTGGGAACTCTCCAGCAGAATGCCACAATCATATTCTTCACACAATTAACCTTGCACTCGACATGGATCTACTCACAATTAGGTATAGATTACGACATGTATTGTGCATATATGTGTTGTATAGTACATGTATTTTATATGTATTTATAGTGATAGCAAGATGAGGACCCTTAGAATTATTGGTGAAAAGTATACAAACTTCTGCATAACCCTTTTCAACATGTAAACATTTTAGACTCTCAAATAAGTTTCTCAGGTGAATTTATGCATTGATGAAACTGTTCATAATCTTGCAAAATTTACAGTTTTTGTTACAGTAACAACTTGAATGACAAAAATGTAGTTACTGATAAAAGAGCTCAAATTTTAAGTATCTAACTTTGCCAGGCCAGAAGGTAGTGACAGTGAAGAACGAGGATGTCGCTTTTTTGGACTGACACACCCTAGTGTGCAGAATGTTCTTCAGGCATGCCCAGGGGCTAGAAAGTGTTCTCAGTACAAGTGGGTTAAGTTTGAGGTGAGTTATTTAATCCTTCCAAACTGAAAGCATGCTGTTGATAAGTATTTTTATTTGTTATAAAGAAGCAGGTAATGTGAATTCTCTTTTACTTGTGCCAGATTAATACATACATGTCATTTCTCAGCTTTTGTTTTAATTGGAGTTCTGTTAGTGTTTTAGATTATACATACTGTAAGCCAAAATTGCAGAAAATTGGTCGTTTGAATTTTATATTTTCTAGGAAGGTGTGAATGAGACTTCTGCAATAAATATAGAAGTGTGTTAAAGCTGTGTATTTGTCACCCTGGTTGGTAAATTATTTGAGTTTTTTTATAGATTGACATTATATGAGATGAGACCGAGATGGGGCAACAGTGGTATACTGTTCAACCATGGTATGGAGAGTGGAAGTCCTCACAGTTGTATGTATATGATGCTGTTCTTTTAATTAAACTAGAGGATGAGTTTTATAGAATGGTAGGTTGCACAGATGTGTGCTGTAGGAGAATGTTACAAGTAAATGTGGGTAAGTTGAAAATTCTTGCTTTTGAAAGATTTAGGCTTTTGCATTGCATTATCTTTCAAATTCAAAAAAATTATAAGTTGTATATGAGTTTCCATATTTAGGAGTGATGATTAGTAAAGATTGTAGAAGAAGAACTGAAGTTTAGAGGAGAGTCATGCAAGAAGAATTGGAGGTACACTCAAGGCCCTAGTGAGTACTGAGAATTTTAGTTTGTTGTATTCACTAAAAGTGCATACAACATACTAAAGGTATTATTAAAGATTATACTGAAAGAGGGATTTGCATAGAACTAAAAATCACACATTTCTATAATTCAACTTTGCATTTTCTATCCCAAATGATTTGTTTTTAGTAATTGTTTAATAACAGTGACTTTATGTTCAGGTGTGTCGCAATGAAGCTGAAGTTGAGAGTGTGTTTGAAGCAGAGAAGGAAGCATCACTGTGTCATGAAGCTCTTCTTCGAAATATTCGATTTGCTCGACACCATGTCACATCTCCTTAAAGATTGAATAAAGCATCAGAAATCATAAAGCTTTCTACATGTACACAGATATGTGAAAAGTTCTTTCACTGATAGTCAGGTTTCTTAAAGTAAGAAAGGTACTGTTTAATTGCAACCAAAAATCCAGAGGAAACTTAAATTTGTAAATATATGGTAAGTTAATAAATTCTGACAAGAAACAGTGTTATTTAATACCTTTGGGTGCTTAACTTGTTACACAAGTCCACCACATCTCTGTTGCTGAAGAGTGACACTTCACTGAGTGCAATTCTCTTGCCTACCATACTTTTGTGCATTTTGTCTTGGACACACTTTTTGTATTGTATTTTTATGAAAAGGTCTGTGGGTCCAGGATGTGGATGGGGAGCTGTGGTTATGGTGCATTACACATGACAGCAAGAGACTGAGTGTGAGCAGATATGGCCTTTTTTTGTCTGTTTCCTGGCATTACCTCACTGACGCAGGGGATGGTAATGCTGTTTCCTGTGGGGTGGTGTGGCGCTGGGAATGGTTGAAGGCGAGCAAGTATGAATAGGTAAACGTGTATATATGTATGTCTATGTATGTACATGTTGATATATATATGGATGTATACATACATGTATGTGGGAGCGGGGGGCTGGAAGTCCTCCCCTCTCATTTTTAATTTTCCAAAAGAAGGAACAGAGAAGGAGGCCACGTGAGGATATTTCCTCACAGGCTCAGTCTTCTGTTCTTAACGCTACCTCACTAATGTGGGAAATGGCAAAAAGTATGGAAAAAATACATGTATATGTGTGTCTCTGTATATGAGTGGCTGGGTCTTTCTTTGTCTGTTTCCTAGCACTACTTCGCTGATGCAGGAACCTGTGATCAAGTATAATAAAAAGGATTCATGTGTGTCATTATGATTTCTTCTTTATGTACATGTAATTACTGTCTCCACTAATCCTTCTTTCTTCTAGTGTGGGGTAGCTGAGTGCTTCACTCCTCTCTTCATATCTCATTCCATTTGATTTTAGAGAAGGGAATGTGATTAGTATTTGTGAATTTTAGGGAAATAGTAATACTCTTATGTTGCTCTGTCTTTTAACCTTATGTAACACACATATACACACTCCATCTTACATCAGTTTAATATTCAGTAACCAACACCAAAGGGGAGACTGATAGATGGATTAGCTGTGTAATTACCTATATAGACAGCATGGGAGGGAATTTTACAGTAGTAGGGCCCCAAGTCTTGGACTTTCTTCACTATCAAAGAACTTACTGAACTTTTATACTGCCTGTCAGAATTCACATTTTCATCACAACTTATTCCATTTTTCTACTACTCTGATACTATAAAAGTACTTCTTTATATTGCCAAACAAATTTCTCGTTTAGATTCATTTAATGGCTTCTGACAATTCTATCTCTGCGAAGTTCAAAGAACTATTCACTGTTAACATCATCAAACTGGTTTGGAAATTTGAAGGCTATAATCAAATCACCCCTCACTCTTATTCTATTTTTCTTCTGTGTAAAAGGAGTAAGTTGAGAGTCAATGTGAATAAGAGCAAGGTTATTAGGATTAGCAGGGTTGAGAAACAAGTTAGTTGGGATGTAAGTTTGAATGGAGAAATATTGGAGGAAGTGAAGTGCTTTAGATATCTGGTAGTGGACTTGGCAGCCAATGGAACCATGGAAGTGGAAGTGAGTAATAGGGTGGGGAAGGAGTGAAGGTTCTGGGAGCAATGAATGTGTGGAAAGAGAGAACGTTATCTCGGCAAGTAAAACTAGGTATGTTAGAACAAATAGTAGTTCCTACAATATTATATGGTTGTGAGGCATGGGCTATAGATAGGGTTGTGCAGAGGAGGGTGGATGTGTTGGAAATGAAATGTTTGAGGACAATATGTGGTTTGATTGAGTAGTGATGAAAGTTTAAGAGAGATGTGTGTTAATGAATAAGTGGTTGAGAAAGCAAAAGAGGGTGTTTTGAAATGGTTTGGACTTGTGGAGAAAATGAGTGAGGAAAGGTTGACAAAGAGGATATATATGACATAAGTGGAGGGAACAAGGAGCAGGAGACCAATTGGAAGTGGAAGGATGGAGGGGAAAAGATTTTGAGTGATAAAGGCCTGATTATACAGGAGCATGAGAAGTGTGCAAGGAATAGAGTGAATTGGAACAATGTGGTATACCGGGGTCGATATGCTATTTATAGACTGAACCAAGGCATGTGAAATGTCTGGGGTAAACCATGGAAAGGCCTGTGGGGCCTGGATGTGGATAGGGAGCTGTGGTTTCAGTGCATCACACATGACAGCTAGAGACTAAGTGTGAATAGATATGGCTTTTTTTGTCCTTTTTTTTGGCACTGCCTTGATGAAGTAGGGGGTAGCGATGCCGTTTCCTGTGGGATGGGGTAGTACCAGGAATGGATGAAGGCAAGCAATTCTGAATATGTACATGTGTATATATGTATATGTCTGTGTATGTGTATGTATATGTTGATATGTATACGTATGTATATATATATATATATATATATATATATATATATATATATATATATATATATATATATATATATATTTCCCACGTATTCCCTGCGTGTCGTGGAAGGCGACTAAAAGGGGAGGGAGCGGGTGGCTGGAAATCCTCCCCTCTCGTTTTTTTCAATTTTCCAAAAGAAGGAACAGAGAAGGGGGCCAGGTGAGGATGTTCCCTCAAAGGCCCATTCCTCTGTTCTTAACGCTACCTCGCTGATGTGGGAAATGGCGAATAGTACGAAAGAAAGAAAGATATATATATATGCTTATATGGGCATTTATGTACATATATGTGTATATGAGTGGATGGCCATTCTTTCTTCATCTGTTTCCTGGTGCTACCTCACTGATGCAAGAAACGGCAATCAAGTATAATAAAAAATGTAAGTATATGTACTTGTATGTGCATTTATGTGTTTATATATATATATATATATCTTTTTCTTTCATACTATTCGCCATTTCCCGCATTAGCGAGGTAGCGTTAAGAACAGAGGACTGGGCCTTAGAGGGAATATCCTCACCTGGCCCCCTTCTCTGTTCCTTCTTTTGGAAAATTAAAAAAAAAAACAAGAGGGGAGGATTTCCAGCCACCCGCTCCCTCCCCTTTTAGTCGCCTTCTACGACACGCAGGGAATACGTGGGAAGTATTCTTTCTCCCCTATCCCCAGGGATAAATATATATATATATATATATATATATATATATATATATATATATATATATATATATATATATATATATATATATATATATATATACATATATATTCATACTATTCGCCATTTCCCGCGTTAGCGAGGTAGCATTAATATATATATTAGTGGATGGGTTTTCCTTCGTTTGTTTACTGTCGATACCTCACTGACGCGGGAAACGGCGATCAGGTAGATCAGGTATAATAACAATAGTAATAATAATAATACATATATAATCTTTGTAGGTGCCAATGAGACTCGCCTGCACACGATGGCATCTCCGGTGAAAGGACAATGAAGGAATGCCCTCCATATCAGCCTCCACCCTACATTCAAGAAGATAAGACTGGGACACCACCAGTTGTAGTCATGCCCTTCTGTTCCAAAGGGTTCCTCCTATACTTGCTTCCTGAGTGCTACAGGAGCCTCATAAGGTTAGAAGGGACATCTGGGGTAAGAAGATAGTATGTGAATACAATTTATTTGTAATTGCCTGGGGACCCTTTCTGATAATGAGCCTGATGGTACCTAAGAGCTCCTGCAGCTCCAAATCTGTGATAATTCAAGTACCAGGGAAATGCTGGTTTCCAAGCAAGTGGGAAGTTCTTTGACAAGATAGTACTCCCAGTGATACAGTCTCACCAAAGGTGACATTTAACTCGAGGAGTAACCTTGAATAGGCAGAGTCCAGTAACACACACACACACACACACACACACACCCATCATTTACTTATCATTACTCCATAACTAATTTTTGTGAAAGAGTTCTAATGTTACCCAGGCCCCTACCAAAGGCTTCTGTAGCCCAAGACTGCAAGTTCCAGTAGTTGGGAAATGTAGACTTCTTTAGAGTTAGTTGTTAATACCCACCCACATATTTTATTTATTTATTACACTTTGTTGCTGTCTCCCGCGTTAGCGAGGTAGCGCAAGGAAACAGACGAAAGAATGGATCCCACCCACATATACATGTATATACTTATATGTCCACACAAGCACATATACATACCTATACATCTCAACGTATACACAGACATATACATGTGGCCTTTTTTGTCTGTTTTCCTGGCGCTACCTAGCTGAAGTTGGGGGGGGGTTAGCGTGGCTGTTTCCTATGGGGTACGGTAGTGCCAGTAATGGATGAAGGCAAGCAAGTATGAATATGTACACATGTATATATGTATATATCTGTGTATGAGTATGTTGATATGTATATGTATGTATATGTGTGTATGGGCATTTACGTATATATATGAGTGGATAGGCCATTCTTCGTTTGTTTCCTGGCACTACCTCGCTGACGTGGGAAACAGTGATTAAGTATAATATATATATATATATATATATATATATATATGTGTGTGTGTGCGCAGGAGGGTGGATGTGCTGGAAATGAGATGTTTGAGGACAATATTTGGTGTGAGGTGGTTTGATCGAGTAAGTAATGTAAGGGTGAGAGAGATGTGTGGAAATAAAAAGAGAGAGAGCAGAAGAGGATGTTTTGAAATGGTTTGGTCACATGGAGAGAATGAGTGAGGAAAGATTGACCAAGAGGATATATATGTCAGAGGTGGAGGGAACGAGGAGAAGTGGGAGACCAAATTGGAGGTGGAAAGATGGAGTGAAAAAGATTTTGAGTGATCGGGGCCTGAACATGCAGGAGGGTGAAAGGCGTGCAAGGAATAGAGTGAATTGGAACGATGTGGTATACCGGGGTCGACGTTCTGTCAATGGATTGAACAGGGCATGTGAAGCGTCTGGGGTAAACCATGCAAAGTGTGTGGGGCCTGGATGTGGAAAGGGAGCTGTGGTTTTGGTGCATTATTACATGACAGCTAGAGACTGAGTGTGAACGAATGGGGCCTTTGGTGTTTTTCCTAGCGCTACCTCGCACACATGAGGGGGGAGGGGGTTGTTATTCCATGTGTGGCGAGGTGGCGATGGGAACAAATAAAGGCAGACAGTATGAATTATGTACATGTGTATATATGTATATGTCTGTGTGTGTTTATATATGTGTACATTGAGATGTATAGGTATGTATATTGTGCATGTGTGGACATGTATGTATATACATGTGTGTGTGGGCGGGTTGGGCCATTCTTTCGTCTGTTTCCTTGCGCTACCTCGCTAACGCGGGAGACAGCGACAAAGCAAAATGAATAAATAAAAAGTATATATATAAATAAGGATTTGTATGTGGCATTTATGGATCTGGAGAAAGCATATAGAGGTGCTTTTTGGAAGGTTATACAAATATTTATGGCACATGGGGAAAGCTGCTAGAAACTGAGAAGTTTTTATCAAGAATGTAAAGCAAGTAGGAAGAGAGGAGAGTGAGTGTCTCCAGGTGTGCAGCAGGAGTGTTTGATGGCTGTTTAATTTGTTTATGGTTGGGGTGGTGAGGAAAGTAAATGCAAGGGTCTTGGAGAGAGGGGAGAGTATGCAGTCTGTAAAGGGTAAGGGGGTTTTGGAAGTGAAACAGTTTTTGTTTACTGATGACACTGCACTGGTGGCACATTACAAGTGACAAACTGCAGAAGCTGGTGACAGTCTTGGGAGTGTGTGAAAGGAGGAAATTAGAATGTTTGTGAATAAAAGTAAAATTATTAGGTTTAGCAGGGCAGAGGGAAAGGTTAGTAGGAGAAAATTTGGAAGAATCATAATGTTTTAGATACCCATAAGTGGACATGGCTGTGAATGAACTATGGACATCAAAGTGAGTTATAGGGTTGGTAAGGGGCCAAAAGCCCTGGGAACATTGAGGAATGTGTAAAAAAAGGGAGATTGTCATTTGGAAGGGCAAAAATGGTTTGTATTTACAGGTATAGTAATCCCAACTATGTAGTATGGATGCAAGGCATGGCCTGTAGATGAGGATGTGCAGAGAAGGGTGGATATGTTGGAAATGAAATGTGTAAGGACTACATGTAGTGTAAGGTGATCCACTCGAGTAAGTAATAAATGCATAAGAGAGGGATTTAGTATTGAGAAGAGTGACAGAGGTCTGAAGAGGGTGTGTTGAAATGGCTTGGACTTATAAAAAAAATGAGTGAGAAGAGGTTGACATAGAGGATATATGTGTCTGAAGTGGAGGGGACAAGGGCATGGGAGAAACCAGACTGGGGATAGAAGGGTGGAGTGAAAAAGACTTTGAGTCACCCGGGCCTGAACTTGCAAGTGGGTCAAAGGGGTGCACTGGATAAGAGTGATTTGGAACAATGTGATATACCGGGGCGATATGCTGTCAGTGGACTGCTCGAGGGCATAAGAAGCAACCGGGGTAAACTGTAGAAAGGTCATTAGAGCCATGTTGTGGGTAGTGATCTATAGGTTTGATGAAGTGCACAAGACAGCTAGAGAAAGGATGTAAGCATATGCACCCTTTCCCTGTCTGTTCCTGAAGAAACCTCGCTATCGCGGGAAGTGGCGGACTAGTATGAAAGATAATATATGATAGCTATAAAACGTAATATATCTTTACCGAAGCAACCAAATGAAAATCTGTGAACGGCCTAGCCAGATTCGCTCAAATGTGACATTTAATCATAATGATATATAAAGGTATCTACAGGTGTTTGAAGATTTTATATCTGTCACATATAAATTAGTTGGTTTGTTTACTAATAATTTTTTACACGTTTCTGTACAACTGATTTCTTTAGATCTAAATCAGATTTTTTTTTTTAGTAAAGTAACCCTCCATCATGGGAAGATTATATAGGATTATCCAAGTGTCCGTATCTGTAAAGGATTTCTCTCTCTCTCTCTCTCTCTCTCTCTCTCTCTCTCTCTCTCTCTCTCTCTCTCTCTCTCTCTCTCTCTCTCTCTCTCTCTCTCTAACAGACAAAGGAAAGACGGCTATGACAATGAAAGCGAGCCTTCATATTCGTATATTAATATGTATCAAACTCTCATGTATTGATAACTTCGTCGACCTTAAGCCATACAAAGGAATATCTATGGAATTATTTATTCTGAAGTTTTATCAAAAATTACAGTAGATTTATGTAAAAGAAGTTTACATAACTTGGCCTCCGAGTTGTAGCATAGCCGACTCGCCTCACTTGCCACACATCCTGTCCTTGATAGATGGAGGGGAGGGGGGAGAAAACAGGTGGTGACTAAGGGGGAGGAGGTTAGTGAGTTATGTGGGCGTGCTGACGGGAGCTAAGGGGTGATGTGGGAGTGATAACAAGGGAGGTGGCGGACGGGGAGAAAAATGATGAAGGAAGGACCAGTTTGTCTCATGTGCCACTGCTTTCAGCATTGGAAAGGATGTTGTTGGTCGGTTCAACGTGCACGTGTGTGTGTGTGTTGCAAGTGAATGTCTTAAGTGAATGAGTTCTGCGTGAGTGCTATGGGTCAGGGTGTAATGTTAAGATGTGTAAGCGAATGTTGTGCGAGTTGTTTTTGTTGAGATGTGGGTGCCGTGATTTTATATGTGTCTTCATGTTATCTCTTGTATATTTTCGTATGTGTGTGTTCATTCATGTTTGTAAGTATTCGTGTGCGTGTGGTAGTAATAATTACGTGTTATTTATCCTGACACTAAGTAAGGAAGACGATTTTGATGACGTGTAATAAACTTGGATTGGTGGTATACCTCAAGATGATCAAAACATCTCAGAATGATAAATTTGGGTCTTACTCGTATATTTTCATTTATTTCGTATATGAAACAAGCCTTAATCTCTGAACGATAGCTCAAAGCTGAAATCCAATCCAAGCTGGAGCTCAGTAAATAAATTTTTCATAAGAGAAGACGAGGTAAATAAGCGGCCTTAAACTTCTTGACTGTAATGGCGAGAATACTATTCATGAGGTGGGTATGTTACGTTCCATGACAACCCAGCCGAAATGTGTCACGCCATCCACTGAATTGACTAGCATATAAGTGTCCATTAATATCCGACCTGGTATTCAAGTCAAAATCATTTGGTCCTGAAAATGTCAGGGTTGAACACCTGTACTTCAAGTGAGGTGCTTCACGCCCAACTGTTAACCTTTATACACAAATGGAAGACGTAGTTAGGGAGGTAGGTGGTGGCAGACGACGTTAAGCAGCACACGCAGGACGGCTGAGATTGTTACAAATACTAAAAAGTGTCTACCTCTAGGAAGACTCAAGAGTCAACACTCCTACTCAACCAAAACTTCAACCGTATTCGTGGACACCCAAGATCACACCCGGTCGACCAGCTGCTTTTTCTCACCAGGAATATGCCAACCATGGCGGCTCTGAGGTAAAATAAGAGCAAGATAAATAATCACGGAGTTATTTCAATTATGGCATGGTTCAGAGTTGTCTGGAATTTGCGAACGTATAGATACGTGATTCTGACTGTTATTGAGACGAAATGCAAAAGAATTAAGGAATATTACAGTGCTTATTAATATAGGATTTTTTTTTATTTAGTATTTGTTTAGGATAAAAGGTCTTCATTAACTGTTAAATATGACGAGATCTTTATTTAGCACATGTTTAAACTTTTCCGAAGATATTTTGTGTGGCAAAACACGACTGAAAGTGGACTAATATCTTTCGATTTGTTTTCAACGGTACATTTTAATATGCCACCTTAAAGTTGTCTTTATAGTTTGAAAATGGTTCATTTAGATTTCGAGGCCGGATGTTCAGCTCACATGCGGAAATACTAGTATATGTTTTCACATCGTCAAATAGATATGCAGTTCTTTAACGTCCTTTTCCGATAGAAGGCGACTAAAGGGTGAGGGAGCTTGGGACTGGAAATCCTCCCCTCCCACTTTTAATTTTCCAAAAGGAGAAAGAGAAAAGGGGGCCTAGTGTGGATATTTCCTCTAAGGCTCAGTCCTCTGTTCTTAACGCTACCTCGCTAACGCGGGAAATGGCGGATACGTATGAGAGATATTTTATTATTTTGCTTTGTCGCTGTCTCCCGCGTTAGCGAGATAACGCAAGGAAACAGACGAAAGAATGGCCCAACCCACCCACATACACATGTATATACATACACGTCCACATACGCAAATATACATACCTATACATCACAGTGTACATATATATATGCACACAGATATATATATATATATATATATATATATATATATATATATATATATATATATATATATACATGTACATAATTCATACTGTCTGCCTTTATTTATTCCCATCGCCACCTCGCCACACATGGAATAACAACTCCCTCCCCCCTCATGTGTGCGAGGTAGCGCTAGGAAAAGACAACAAAGGCCCCATTCGTTCACACTCAGTCTCTAGCTGTCATGCAATAATGCACCGAAACCACAGTCAGTTGGGAGGTAAGTCTGAATGGAGAAAAACTGGAGGAAGTAAAGTGTTTTAGATATCTGGGAGTGGATCTGGCAGCGGATGGAACCATGGAAGCGGAAGTGAATCATAGGGTGGGGGAGGGGGCGAAAATTCTAGGAGCTCTGAAGAATGTTTGGAAGTCGAGAACATTATCTCCGAAAGCAAAAATGGGTATGTTTGAAGGAATAGTGGTTCCAACAATATTGTATGTTTGCGAGGCGTGGGCTATGGATAGAGTTGTGCGCAGGAGGGTGGATGTGCTGGAAATGAGAGGTTTGAGGACAATATGTGGTGTGAGGTGGTTTGATCGAGTAAGTAATGTAACGATAAGAGAGATGTGTGGAAATAAAAAGAGTGTGGTTGAGAAAGCAGAGGAGGGTGTTTTGAAATGGTTTGGTCACATGGAGAGAATGAGTGAGGAAAGATTGACAAAGAGGATATATGTGTCAGAGGTGGAGGGAACGAGGAGAAGTGGGAGACCAAATTTTAGGTGGAAAGATGGAGTGAAAAAGATTTTGAGTGATCGGGGCCTGAACATACAGGAGGGTGAAAGGTATGCAAGGAATAGAGTGAATTGGAATGATGTGGTATACCGGGGTTGACGTGCTGTCAATGGATTGAACCAGGGCATGTGAAGCGTCTGGGGTAAACCATGGCAAAGTTCTGTGGGGCCTGGATGTGGAAAGGGAACTGTGGTTTCGGTGCATTATTGCATGACAGCTAGAGACTGAGTGTGAACGAATGGGGCCTTTGGTGTCTTTTCCTAGCGCTACCTCGCACACATGAGGGGGGGAGGGGGTTGTTATTCCATATGTGGCGGGGTGGCGATGGGAACAAATAAAGGCAGACAGTATGAATTATGTACATGTGTATATATGTATATGTCTGTGTGTGTATATATATGTGTACATTGAGATGTATAAGTATGTACAGTTGCGTGTGTGGACGTGTATGTATATACATGTGTATGTGGGCGGGTTGGGCCATTCTTTCGTCTGTTTCCTTGCGCTACCTCACTAATGTGGGAGACAGCGACAAAGCAAAATATATAAATAAAATAAAATAATATTCCCTCAAAGGCCCAGTCCTCTGTTCTCAATGCTACCTGTCTAATGCGGGAAATGGCGAATAGTATAAAAAAAAAATATATATATGTATATATAAAAATATATATATGTAGAGAGAGAGAGAGAGAGAGAGAGAGAGAGAGAGAGAGAGCATGTGACAGCAAATCTCAAAGTAAGGTAATTATGAGAGGAAATTATGGTAGATGTGGATTTGAGTGGGGCAGAGGGGAATGGGGATTGAAAGGAAGAGAAAGAGATAGACAGAGAAAAAGGGATTAAGAGAAAGAGAGACGAGAGGGTTGGGAGGGAGTGATTAAGAATGAAAACGTAAGAGGAAGAGAGAGAAATTGAGAGACTGGGGGTGATTATATATTAGTAAGTGTGTGAGTTTTTTACATTTTATTATCATTAGTGTATGTGTTTTGGGTTTTGTGTTTGGTGTTTGCTTGATTACCTATAAGTACTGTAATATTTATGCATATCTTAAAAAGTACAGGTCTTTCTCTTTCAACCTTACTATCTTACTTTATAAATTTCACATCATTCAGTTTGCTCACTTCACATGTTGCACTCATTTGTCATTCTGTTCTTTTATGAAGTAATATTTCTTCATGCCTCCCATATTTCATTTTCTGCCCTCTGTTGAATACATTACTTTTCACTCTTAGAATGCTGATCTTTGTTTCGACTTTGTCAAATCTACTCAAACATTTGAAGACTGCAGTCTTCCCTTTCCTCTTCCAAAGTGAATAATTCTGTGATTGCTCTCCTTACCCTGTAACTGTACTCATGTAAGCAAATTCTTGTTTACCTGCTGTTGGACCCTGTCCTATATTTCTACATGTATCCATAAGTAGGGTGACCAAAATGCATACTCTGATTTCGGTCTAATGTAAGATGGAAAGATATTTCCAAATATCTGTTTTGCCATTATATTGAAAGGTTTTTATATTGACCAGATGACAAATCCACTTTAACTTTCCCAATGTGATGTTTTGTGATAATTTGAGAACTACATCAACCCTTAAGTTTCTTTCACATGTATATTCCTATACAGGAATTTGTCTCCCACAATATGAAAAACATTTCCATGCCTCCTTTTACTGTGTCCCATTTTCAGGCAGAACTTCATTAACTATGTATCTGAGCAGAGTACTGACAAACCATGTAAGTATATAAGTCAGTTATAACAGCATACTTAAGACATTTTGGTAGGCCACCATCCCAGTTTGGAAAGGCTTCCTGATATCCATATTGAAGAAGTTCCCATCTCAACCTATGTCTTTTTACTAAGTTCTTGTGGTGGACATAGTCAGGAATGTCTTCAGGCAGCACAAGAGCACAAATTCATCTGCCTGTCTCTGCTTTACAGGCTATTAGATGTATTAATATCAAGCACAACTTTCCTTTGAAGCAACAAAATGTAGGTAATGTGGTTTTTTTCAAGTATTATTGCTTTCTTTCAAACTATCTTTTACATCATTGTAATGAGACAATGACCTGCAGATCACTGCATTTTTCATTCCTCCCCTCTGAAGTACTGTGATGGCATTTGTTTAACATCTAGAGCAGTTTTCAGAATGCTTTGTCCATTCTTACAGTACATGTGAGATTTAAAGGTCCATGCACTTTATGTAGATTATACTTCGTTGGCCCTTTCTTATTTCAACTATGTATTTCACTGCTTTCCATGGACTCTCAGTTTACTGTACATGCTTAGAATTTGTCTCCACCAAGGACCTTACAGCCTTGGTGCCCTTAACTCCTTCCTATTCTTCATGCAACAGTATTCCTATAGTCAGGTATTCTATTCCTGTTTACCACTGTTCATTGATATCCTTATTCCTACAGCCTTCTGTCCCTCTTCCCAGGTTGGTGGTAGTCTTGAGCCTTGCATTGCTGACCTCTGCTTGGGACTTCACTGATACTGATCGCTACCAGACCTGGGCTGCTGACCTGGTATGTCCTTATACTCTTTATTTCTTTTAAATGAACTTAAATCATGTGCATTATACCACACATGTTTTCCATTTGAAATAAAACCAATGACTTTCATATCAAGCTGTTATACTTATATTTCTTAATTGGAAAACTTCTGACTCTTCTAGGTGAAAATCTGTCGCTTTAACAATTATTCTCTCAGTGTGGGTAAGGCAGCTGATTTGAGTTGTTTCAGCTTAGATATTTTCAGCTCTTCATCTTGAATGAGAATGGTATACATGATGCTGTACATACTACTGGAAATTCATTGTCAAGTTATTTACAGATTTCTGTCATTCTGTGTTGGATAGTCACAGGCATATTTACATTTCGGTTCACCTTCCTGTTTCCACTTAAGTACCTTTATGAGGATAAAGGATTTTTCTTAATCTACTTGCCTCTTCCTGCTTCAGTGAGGCAGGACCAAGAGTAATTATGAAACAGTTCCTTAAATATATCCATCTTTATTTTAAGCAGATGGACATTCTTGCATGATTTTCATTCATGATTTTCAAAGTCAAGTTAATCTGGTTTAGCATTTGGATGCAGCTGTTATATCTTAAAAGTACTTATTTCTAAGATCTTTGGGATGAACTGTGTAAACTGATCTGTTGTGTGCCTGAGGTAGGGCTGTGTATGCAGGGTCAGTGAGTTCATGGTGCATGACTGTATAGTCAGGTACGAGCACAAGAGTAGCTCCTGCATGATAGGGCATTTCTGTGGACCACACTGAAGACACAATTGCATCACCATCTTCAGTTATTTGTTTCAATATCAGAGTAAGTTATCTCTATGGTTGGGCATAAGCTAGCCGAAAGTTTTACCAAGGGACTGTTGATGTGCTGGAGTGAAGTTTGTCCATAAACCAGGTTATATAGGATACAGCCCAGTGATCACACATCAGACTTAACACCAGCCTTCTTAGTTGGTTCAGAAAAGCAACCATCGATAATGGGACCCTAAGTGAATGACTGAACAGGTTTGTCTCTCTCCTCCATTCCAAAGTAAGAAAATTTCTGATATATTTAACAGAGTTAAAAGATTTAATTAATTTATGGATTCTTTCTTTCTCCAGAAACCAGGATTTATGATCCAACAACGTATAATTGAAGGACAAGGCTGCTACTGCAAAATTCCAGAGGAGTCCTCAAGTGGTCAGCTGTCTTTCAGCTACAGTTTCAATCCATCTGTTTCACTCACATCCTCAAGCAGTCCTTCATCCAGCTTTGAGTATCATTTTCTTAGCAGCACTGGTATGAAAGGTAACAGAACTTACTAGAAACATCCAAGAGCTATTATGACCATGTGATAGATTAGTGTGGTAATAAAAGAAGAGCAAGTTGCAGCACACTTGGAGAGGAAAACAATTGATCATTATCTTTACAACAATGAAAACATACTATCTACAAATTAATCTACATTATCATAACATTTACATAAGTAAGATTCCACAAAGGCTGAAGTTAATTCTTATTTTTTTAATGGCCAGTTCAATACTTGTAATTAATTTCTGATATCAGTTTCCTTATTCTTTTATTTACAAGTTGTCAAACTTTACCATAACATCAGTTTCAGGAATCTATTTTTTACTGAACTACATGTGCCAACCATCTAACACTAAAAGCAGAAGCAAATTTGTGGAAGAATGATACTTAGCATATTGTATGATAATATATAATCATAGTTGTGATTGAATTAAGTCTACTAATGGTTGTTATCATAGGCCTACTTGCTAAGATTTAGTCAATCAACTCCTATCCAAGTTCAGTAAGTTAGCATCCAAATTCTGTTAGAAAAGGTTTAATAGATTCTTGAGTTTACCATAGAGTATCAATTTCTCTGTGAAAAGAAAGTAGAAAAAAGAGGGGTAAATGTATCAAAACACCTCAGTTAAGGGGTAAGACATATGGCAAATTTAATTAAGTGAAATAAGTCAACTATATTTTTTGGCAGGCTTAATTTTCAAATGTAACTTTTTTTATTTTCACTAGACAATTGCCCATTACCTTGAGATACAATGCTTTTCTTGAATTTGTCATCAAAACATGAATAACTTATCATTTTTTGTAAATCCGTTGTTACCTTCAGTACCTAAGCAAAAATGTATTGTTTATGAATGATAGGCCTTACACTTTGCTGCTTTTAAAAATTATCTTGGTTATGGGTAATGTAATAACCCATTTGTACTGTATGGTAAGGGAGTTCTACATTTGTAGGGTTCCATCTCTTGACCCTTCTTTACTATCATACAACTTTTTAAACTTCTGTATACTTTCTGCAATTTTTATTTTTTCCTTCATTCTTTTCCCTTTATTTTATACTATCAAATTACCTCTATACACATTTTTTAACAAGCTTCTTGCTTACGTTCATGTTAGGTTCTCTGGTTTCTCTCTCTTTACACCATTCAAAGAACTGTTATCTGTCTGTGTCACCAAGCTAATCAAAATATTTAAAGGCTATGATCAGGTCACCCCTTACTCTTCTGCCTTCCATGGTGGGTAAATTCAAAGGTCTCTAGCTTTTTTTCTGTAACTCAACCTATTTCGAGAAGGATTCTCAAACATTTCCTTTGCTCCTTCCCAGTATGATATCCATTCTTCAGGGAAGTCACCCCTTTATTCCTGTCAAGAGATCTGACTTAATCTGCTTCCCATGCAGCAGTGTCAGATGCTTTCTGGCAATCCAGATATGAACAGTCTATCTATCTAGCCTTCTTTATTGTCTACAACCAAGCTCACTCTCTTGTAGAAATCTAGGAGTTTTTATACACATAACCTCCTGTCTCTGAGACTATGCTCTCTCTCAATTAGGTACTTTCTCCTCTTCAAGAAGTCAGCCATTAGCTTTCTGATTATATTTTCTAATACCTCACAAACAAAGGGAGCCTGGCTATCCTGGGGGCCAGGCAGATAACAAGCTCAAACCCCTAGGCACAGTGCTTAGTTCCCACACCACTGGTGGGCCGCCCGCCCTAGAGCATAGGGCCTGCACCTGACTTGTACGGAGGTTTAATCTCAAATGACACACCTCACAAACTACACTCATTGGGGAGAGTAGTTTGTAGTTCAGTGTCTCCCCGTCATATAGAAGAGGTCCCGTCTTCCACTCCCTTGGCATTTTGCCATTTTCCAATTATATCTTGCACAACATTCAATTGATTTCTCAAGTGTATTTGCACACATGGTAGAAATTTGTACAGAACTATAAGACTTACATGGCTCGAGACCCTCTAGTACTCTGTTTATGGTCTCCCTAGATATTTCAATGCTTTCAAGACCTTATCCCCTTTCCATCTCCCTGTTGAGGCCACAATGTCTTTCGCTGTTAAAACAATTCTGAACTCGTCACTTTACTTTTCTCGTCCTTACACCATCGACTATAACCTTTATTCTAAATCTCTGCCTGACTGGCTGCCTTTTAACACACCAAGTTTCTGATAATGAATTTATGGAAAAGTTTTGACTTATCCCCTGCCTTGTTCACAAAATTCTTTTCCAAGTTTCTGTGTTCCTCTTCCTTATCCCACTCTACTTGTTTGTAGCTCCTTTTTACCTTATTTATTTTGGTTAGCTGAAATGCCACCTATATCTTTGCCACAGTGCATCACAGATCTATTTGGCATCTTTCATTGAATCAGTTCTCACTCATTCTCAACCTTCCCTTTGTATATAATGCTAAAGTTACCCTTGTTCCTCTGTCATTGTAAATTTCACAGAAACTTCCACCCCAATGACCTGGTTCCAGAACTTTATTTCCCAGGTTGTTAGATTTCTGTGTAGTTTCCAGTTATATACCCCATCTTTGAGTCTGGTCTCATCTCTGCCTTTTTTATTTCCACATATATTATCAAAGTGAATCTTTTCATAAACACTTTCTCCACTTGGTTTATCATATATGAGAATCTCAATTTCCATGCTGTGTATCTATCAGGTATATGAGATTGGTGTTTTGCATATCATTAACTGTATAATGTCACCAGCACCAATTCAGTCACTTTGATACAGACTGTCATTAATATATCACTTCCATAGCCTTTTTATTAAATCATCAGGAGTTACATATTTGATCAGGTGCTGGAATTGGAGAGGGTAACCCATGACTAATTACATTTATTTTCTTGGAATCTTCATGATATTTATCAGGTTAAAAAAACAGTAAGTACTATAAATATTTGATATTTTACAGCATATAAAACAATGCAGTGATTATGTATATAAGAAAAATCATTAATAGTTTTTACAGCGCATCTGAAATCAGCATGACTAGTTGAGCACCTGTAATACTAAAGAGTATTATCAAACTGTTGATTCCCACAATTAAAAAAGTTTCAAAAAAATTGTAACACATTTTGTAGAAACGTGTCAAGCATTATTTGAACATTATCAATTACATGGGATTTTTACTTTCAAAATATATATCACTTCTATTCTAACATCATACAGCATCCATTCATAACTAGGATAAAATTTCCAGTGCTGGTTGATTACACAATATTCTGACACATCAGGTAGATTAGTATCTAAATGCAGCAAATAATGATAATAATAATAATCTGAAACCTGCTGAAGAAAGTTTAATCCTAAAAGATTTAGAACCAAGTTAGAAATGTTTAACCTTGAAAGCATTTATAAAGGAACTTCATCAGATGTTGTGCATAATAGTACTCTTTCAAGTAGAGATTTAGTTAGAGTAATAGCAGACAGGAATAATATTCAGAAATAGTATATTCCAAAAATTCATATAAATGACTCCTCAGGAGATGAGTACAATCTGTTCGTATAACATTTCTCCTTG
This sequence comes from Panulirus ornatus, assembly GCF_036320965.1. Lineage (NCBI taxonomy): Eukaryota > Metazoa > Arthropoda > Malacostraca > Decapoda > Palinuridae > Panulirus > Panulirus ornatus. Next base: position 24,481,046 of record NC_092260.1, on the reverse strand, counting down.
TGAAATATTTGTAAGATACAGATTCACTCCATTTATTATACAACACTTCAACAAGTAAATTTCTCCTCAATCTCTATATCACAAGTTATTTCATTACAAGAGGAAATCACTGACTATATTCAGATACTGGAAGGCAACAGAAGGGAATGAAGGAAATCATTTAAATATATGTGCAGCTATACATGCCTGAGCACTCGACACCCATACCGACACTCTGGGCTCACAGCCATAAGCAACAGCTTCACAGAACTGGGCATTATGTGGTTTGCTTAGATGTTGGAAGTTATGTACACAGGATCACAGATGAATAAGGATATGCAATGAGTTTTTGAGTCAGTCTCATTATTATGGCCTAAATCCATTCCAGGAATCCAAGTGGCTCTAGAATGCTAGTACTTGTGTGAGGTGAACCATATCTTAGTTCTGACCTGCATTACAGGTTAATTTCAGATAACTGTTCTAGCTTCATCTCCAGCTTTTTGTGGCCTGTTAAGGTCTGAGTGGGTGATAAACTGGAGAGGGGTCACTGACACCCAAGTGCTAGGAAGTGTCCTCTACCTCATGGTATTATATATATATATATGTATACAGCATCATAGATTCTGATGTGCTTTCATTGTGCCTCAAGAGAACTTCAGCCTTTCCTTTAGAGTTGGACTTTTGGACCTTGATTTATCTTCTTCTGTTCTTAGAGTTGTGCTCCCTTTAGCCTTGGAGTCCAAAACACGTTTGGAAACTTTCTTGAGAAAAGCAGATGCAGTCTTATCTCCTGTTCTAAACTGTAATGCTCTAAGAGATTTGTATCCTGAAATGGTGAAGCAGTTTCATCTTAAAAAATTTAGTCTTACAGTATGCTGCATATAACAGAAATGTCTACTATACTTTTTTTGCATATTCTGACAAAGTTTACAGCCTTACTGTGTATTATTACAGTATTATCGTATACAACCCAAGACCCCTATTAAGGTTATGCTACTATCAGAAGCAAGGAAATTATGAACTACCTTGAGGTAAGAAGTGCTTTAAACAGACTGTATTCTCTTACCCTTGGCCCCTCCCACTCAAGCTACTCTATAAACTGACCACCAACTCCTGCACCTTTGAATAAGCTAGCCATATTACTGTCAAAAGAGAAAGTTGTACAGCATTGCTAAGGACCCTGTCACCCCAAAGGAGCCCATCTTGCCCTGCTCTCACATGAAGCACACTTCAAAATTATATGCACACTTCAAAATTACATAAGCCTCATAAAAGGGGTTCCAAGACTGTATAACTAACCAACTAACTTGTATTAATCTACATATTTATATTTCATAATTTTTTTTTATTCTTCCTCGACTAGACTCCCTCCCTTTCTTTTTCTTTCCTGCTTACTGTTCTGATTCCGTCAGTTTTCCTTTTCCTAATCCACACGAATCAGACAATCTCTTTTTCCTTTCACTCATCAGTTTCCTCTACCCCTCAAAGACTAGCCTCCTTTACTTTTCTGTTTCTTGCCCTCATCTCTTCTGTCTTCTCATCATTGAAAAGATTTCCTAACTTATCTCTTTCTCTCATGAACCAGATTTCCTGTCTTTTCCTCTCTCCCTTAACAAACAGATTTACTTCTTTACCAAAATTCTACAACTGGGAAAGCTGAAGATAAATACTATTATCCCCTGGTACCATTCAAAGGAGATAATCACAAGATTTTAGTAAATATGAATCAAATTAACACTGCAATCACTTACCTATATCTAAGCCTGGAGTGGTCAACTTCAAGTATGTATTAGCTATAGTGTGGACCTCAGAGGAGTCCACACAAGGAAGATCTGCCAGAGGTATTAAAGCTTCTCCAATGAAGGTATTTGTACGACCCAAGTTGTAGTGTTTAAGAGTTAACAACAAGAAACCAGCACGTACACCATCATCATTCTTACCCATGGCACTGCAAGCACAAAAATTCAGTTATAAACTACTAAATTAGATTATATATAAAATGCAATTCATACTTGTTTTATGCTACAAGTCTTCATGTTAAATATTTACAGTATACCAAATGTAGTTTTCATTACTATTAACATTTTCAACCATTTATATGAAAGAAATGCACCAATGCTTACTATTCAAAGCTTTCCTCATACACAGCAGGGTCTTGCTTGCGTTGCATTTTGGTCTTGCGGATTGCAGCAGCAGGAAACCACTCCTGGGGAACCAGTTGGACTTTGACATATGAATCAACTGATTGATTGTGGTAAGGACCATGCAGTCCACCACGAGAGCTAATGCTAATTGTATCACTTTCTACCACAATATCCCGAGCCATGATCACCTCCACAATTAGTCTTCCTGGACGAGTGAAGAGCATCTGAGGAAAAAATTTTGGTTGACAATACTTCAAAATTAAAAGGAAACCTATAATTGGGCTTGAAAAGTTACAAAACCCAATTTCTCTACATGAATTATTTGGAACAAATTAATATATTTACAATACTGTGTTTATCTGGCATTGACTGAAATTATTGCACATTCTGTAAGGGATATTGAATTTTTGCAATATACACAACAGTAATGAAATGTTTCCCACAGACCAACATGTACACTTGGTAAAAAAAAAAAAATAAAGCATCTTGCCACTTTCAGTGTGAAACAGTATGACACCATGGACAAAAGACTTTGAGAACTGCCCATTAGTCTGACCCCACACTGGTATCCCTGCTTTCACAATAATGTAGCATATCAACTGCTGGCGATATTTTATGGAATTTGCCATAGTAAATGTTATACTGATTTCATATTTCAATGGAAATAACTAGAAAGTAGGGCTACCATAATTATTAGGAAATATGTCTCAGTTGTTGTTCGCTGATAATACAGCGCTGGTGGCTGATTTGGGTGAGAAACTGCAGAAGCTGGTGACTGAGTTTGGTAAAGAGTGTGAAAGAAGAAAGCTGAGAGTAAATGTGAATAAGAGCAAGGTTATTAGGTTCAGTAGGGTTGAGGGACAAGTTAATTGGGAGGTAAGTTTGAATGGAGAAAAGCTGGAGGAAGTGAAGTGTTTTAGATATCTGGCAGTGGATTTAACAGCAGATGGAAGCGGAAGTGAGTCAGGGTGGGGGAGGGGGCGAAGGTCCTGGGAGCATTGAAGAATGTGTGGAAGGCAAGAATGTTATCTTGGAGAGCAAAAATGGGTAAGTTTAAAGGAATAGTGGTTCCAACAATATTATATGGTTGAAAGGCATGGGCTATGGATAGGGTTTTGAGGAGTAAGGTGGATATGTTGGAAATGAATTGTTTGAGGACAATATGTGGTGTGAGAGGTGGTTTGATCAAGTAAGTAATGAAAGGGTAAGAGAGATGTGTGGTAATAAAAAGAGTGTGGTAGAGAGAGCAGAAAAGGGTGTATTGAGATGGTTTGGTCACATGGAGAGAACGAGTATGGAAAGATTGACAAAGAGGATATATGTGTCAGAGGTAGAGGGAATGAGGAGAAGTGGGAGACCAAATTGGAGGTGGAAGGATGGAGTGAAAAAGATTTTGAGCGATCGGGGCCTGAACGTGCAGGAGGGTGAACGGCGTGCAAGGAATAGAGTGAATTGGAACGATGTGGTATACCAGGGTCGACGTGCTGTTAATGGATTGAACCTGGGCATGTGAAGCATCTAGGGTAAACCATGGAAAGTTTTGTGGGGCCTAAATGTGGAAAGGGAGCTGTGGTTTCGGTGCATTATACATGACAGCTAGAGACTGTGTGTGAACGAATGTGGCCTTTGCTGTCTTTCCCTAGCGCTACCTCGCGCGCATGTGTGTGTGTGTGTGTATCAGCATTTACCTTGGCAACAAGCTGTGCTTTTGATGGCAGAATGTCCTCCACTTGCTCCTCATAACGTTCTTGGTAGTATTTAGAGATCAGTTCTTCTGTGGTCATCCTTAGGCTTTCTAATAGCTCCTTAAGGGCTGAGTATTCTACAGAATGAGGAAACAGTTTAAAATCTGAACAGTGAAATTATTAGTATAAAATTTTTTTGATAATGAGTTTTTCAGAGATGAAGTTAACAGAAGAAAATGGGATATAACGGTTTCTTTTCCTCTAAGTTAATATGAAGAACCTTACTTTCAATTTGGGCTGCATTTTCTTCTAGACCAACTCCACTACTAGGTGAAAAGAACTTGAGTGTTGTTTCCAAGATACTGTACACTCCCCCAAAGAAACCAGCTTTTCTCTGAAATGATGATGAGGAATGTGAGAACACAGTAGCTACAATCAATTCCTACCTTTTACAAAATAAACAACTTGTGAAATTTAGTGCAAGTAACATCCATATCACAGAACACAATACCATGAAAAAAATTCAGCTTTTGCCGCTCATATTACCTCAGTGTTCTTCATGACAGTAGCATGGAATAAATCTATGATAACTTCCCACACACGCCACAAAAACCTATGAAAGTTGGAAGTGTGGAGGTGGTTACGTAAGACTTCTAAGGCAGGATCGAGCACTTGATCCAGAAGTGGGGCTCCACTTTGTTCCTCACAAGCATCATTTACTGCATTGTCCAGCGTTGGTCTCATCTAATAGAGAGAAACAGGATCATATTTCTCTGTCACTTGCTTATATCAGTAAATAAATATGCATATGCAGTCATCAGCATATATGTAGGTACACATACTGGCACATATTTAAATAACGGCAATAAAGATGGTTCCTGAGATATGAAAGATGAATTACAGGAAGCTGTTAGAGGCTAAAAAAATTGCCCATTATGGAATAGGGAATAATAAATAAAGGCTTGGTTACAACCTGCAAATTTCTTGAACAGACAAGTTAAACCATAAAAACTCTGAAAGATGCAGAGAAAGAGCAACAAGAGACCTTAGCAGGGATCCTGTCCAAAAGATGTCAAGAATACTTCTACACCGTTAGAAAAGCGGAAAAATGGAATAAGCTAAGTGATATGAATGCAAAGTATACAGGTTTAAAAAGTGTTATGCTAATAAAGCTGAAGAGATGAGGCCTAATGACTAGTGAAATCCCTTTCTGTACTGCACAAAGACTGTTGGTAATACAAATAAGTAATACCCACACTCAATAATGAACTTGGAAATAATGATAAAAATGCACGACATGACAGCCTACGTGTGTAAAACTCCCTCCCTAATAGCACACAGAGATATAAAAAATAAGTAGTAACATGTAGGTAACATATATTCATGTATGGACACATGTTATTTGAAAAAGAAATAGTAACGATACCAGTTGCTTTGTAAAAAGTCCCTGAAATGTTGGATATGAAGTTGGACTCAAACTCACAATGTAACCAAAGATTAAGTCACTGCATAAACTGAATGACCCACCTTCTCTATCACAGTCTCAATGAAAGCATTTACTTTGGCTTCCATGTTTTCAGCAGCACTAAATATCAGTCTTTTCACTGTGGACTCTAGTTGGGATGCAGCTCCATTACCACTACCCGAGTTCTTTATTTCCAGTAGCAGATCATCAAAACCAAAGTGAGCTGGAAGCCTTGTAAGTTCTCGTCTGACACGCTCTATGTTGTTGAGTCCCACACAGATCTTTGAGAGAAAAGAAAGTCAGTACAAGTCAGATTACAGGGTTGAATGAGCTTAGCATATTTTCTTGCAATTAGTGATTCTTTCAGAATAATTTCATTTTTGTAAAAAGCCTTTTATCTCTAATCTTTATATTACTGTATCAGTCTTTAGCCATAAATACAATATAACTAACCAGCTTATTTATATAGTTCCAACTCTGTCCTATACTGTATAGAGGTGAGATTTGCATAAGTAATTTTTTCCTTAGTAGGACCATGTTTGTATTTAGTTTTTACAAGACTGATATAATTACCATGAAAAGTCATTAGGAAATAAAATAACAGTTTTGCACCTGTTTTGTAATGAAGACACGGTTTGAATTCTCCTGTCTGCGAAACATAGAATCAACTTTGTCCGTGAGGAGGTCTGAATAGGTTGTCCCACATGAGCAAATGTCCTCTAAGATTTTGGCTAGTAACACCGCAGTGTTCTCAGGGTCCGGCCAAGCCAGCTTTAGCCACCAGATCTTAATCTGAATGAAAACAGATAACTTAAGGATACATGTGGAATGAGATGAATCATCCTAATTCTCTATCAATTTTCTGTATACATTGTTTAGTGTTTTGATTATAAAGCATGAATAAATCTAGTGTAATTCAGTAAGAAATATATCCAGCATTTCATACTGCAAGTTAAACATTCTAAAAATAAATAAAGGAAGAAGAATTTTAAGTCACCATTTGAATATACTATTTTAATGATCAAAACTTCCAGACTCAGCTCACCAGTGTATTTACCACATTCGATCACATAAATACAGTGTTCACATAAAAACTCTGTCCTCCCCATACATTTTCAGAGGTGATGTCACACTTTCATTTTAGTACTTCTTTATCTCTCCTTCGGCCTTGATTAACATTTGCAGATATCTGGGCATGGAACTGGCAAGGTTCCTGAAGTATTTTAGGTCCATTTTTAGGTTCACTGGGTCTTGATCCCCTAAATGAGGTGAGGCACTGATGGGGTATTGCAGGAAGCAGCATTCTGAGCACCCAGTGCACTTAGAAAACTTGTTTACCAACTTTTTCTTGCTTCTAGGCAAGAATTTGGGCTTTTTCTTACTTAGAAAGGTAATAGCCAATAAACTTGAAGCACAGGTGAAAGAAATACAGCACCCAGAAGCAAAATAACCAAAAATGCACTTTCCTCAAGATAGTCTGAGGCATGCTGAAGTAGGTTACAAGTGTTCACACCATTGGAAACTGTAGTCCCAGTAAACAGATGTAAGCTGATTTCTCCTCGAGAGTGTCATATGCTTGTACCCACAATACACCTTAGCAATGTATCGCCTCTGAAAATATAAAGGGCATGTGGATGGACAATTTTTCTTTTGCTAATACTCTAAACTGAAGACTTAAGGAATATGCTTGCACAACTCACATCATGAAATATCCCCGTTGTATCGGTTGCAGAAGAACTGAAGTCACAAAAGGCATCCACAGGTTCAAAACAGTCTAGGTCAACAGCCCTCTTGATCATATCCTGTGCACGGAGCATGGCCAGTTCAAGCCACCTCATGACACCTCTGGAGAACCATCTGTGGTACTCACATACACCAGACTCTGCACGGGCTTCAGCTGGAAGTGACTCACTCAGTCTGTAGGTAAAATAAGCTAAACCATGTCATATGCATGTTATACTTTCTAAGTGCGAATCCACAACAGTATTACAATTAGTTTTTATTGTCTATAATACGAGAATCAAAAGAAGAATGGTAAATGCAGGATATGGAGAGTGGAGATCAGTGAAGAAAGATACAGTGTGATGAAAACAGAAAAATGCTTGGGAAAATATGAACAGATTATCCCAAAACAAAAGTCAGGAAACATTTGAAGATATACGAGGGCAAGGAGTACAGAAGAATGAGCAGAAACAAAATTTTGAGAAAGAAAATTGAGGGTGTGGAATATACAAATTCTAAGCTGATCCATTAATCTACTATAGGACTGAACCAGGGAATGTGAAAAGTCTGGGGTAAACCATGGAAAGTTCTGTGGGGCCTGGATGTGGATAGGAATCTGTGGTTTCGTTGCATTACAAATGACGGCTAGAGACTGAGTGTGAACGAATGTGGCCTTTTACTGTCTGTTTTCCGAGCGCTTCTTCACTGAAGCAGGGGTAGCAATGCTGTTTCCTGTGGGCCAGGGTAGTGGCAAGAATGGATGAAGGCAAGCAAGTATGAATATGTACATGTATATATATATATATATATATATATATATATATGTATATATATATATATATATATATATATATATATGTGTGTGGAAATGTGTGGATGTGTGGAAATAAAAAGAGCGTGGTTGAGAGAGCAGAAGAGGGTGTTTTGAAATGGTTTGGGCACATGGAGAGAATGAGTGAGGAGAGATTGACCAAGAGGATATATGTGTCGGAGGTGGAGGGAACGAGGAGAAGAGGGAGACCAAATTGGAGGTGGAAAGATGGAGTGAAAAAGATTTTGTGTGATCGGGGCCTGAACATGCAGGAGGGTGAAAGGAGGGCAAGAAATAGAGTGAATTGGAGTCATGTGGTATACAGGGGTTGACGTGCTGTCAGTGGATTGAAGCAAGGCATGTGAAGCGTCTGGGGTAAACCATGGAAAGCTGTGTAGGTATGTATATTTGCGCGTGTGGACGTGTGTATGTACATGTGTATGGGGGGGGGGGTTGGGCCATTTCTTTCGTCTGTTTCCTTGCGCTACCTCGCAAACGCGGGAGACAGCGACAAAAAAAAAAAAAAAAAAAAAAAAAAAAAAAATATATATATATATATATATATATATATATATATATATATATATACATATGTCTGTGTATAAATTTGTATGTATGTGTATATATGTTGATATGTAAGTATATGTGCATGTATGGCGTTTATGTATATATATGTGTATATGAGCTCAAATTACAGAGGTATAAGTTTGTTGAGTATTCCTGGCAAATTATATGGGAGGGTATTGATTGAGAGGGTGAAGGCATGTACAGAGCATCAGATTGGGGAAGAGCAGTGTGGTTTCAGAAGTGGTAGAGGATGTGTGGATCAGGTGTTTGCTTTGAAGAATGTATGTGAGAAATACTTAGAAAAGCAAATGGATTTGTATGTAGCATTTATGGATCTGGAGAAGGCATATGATAGAGTTGATAGAGATGCTCTGTGGAAGGTATTAAGAATATATGGTGTGGGAGGAAAGTTGTTAGAAGCAGTGAAAAGTTTTTATCGAGGATGTAAGGCATGTGTACGTGTAGGAAGAGAGGAAAGTGATTGGTTCTCAGTGAATGTAGGTTTGCGGCACGGGTGTGTGATGTCTCCATGGTTGTTTAATTTGTTTATGGATGGGGTTGTTAGGGAGGTGAATGCAAGAGTTTTGGAAAGAGGGGCAAGTATGAAGTCTGTTGGGGATGAGAGAGCTTGGGAAGTGAGTCAGTTGTTGTTCGCTGATGATACAGCGCGGGTGGCTGATTCATGTGTGAAACTGCAGAAGCTGGTGACTGAGTTTGGTAAAGTGTGTGAAAGAAGAAAGTTAAGAGTAAATGTGAATAAGAGCAAGGTTATTAGGTACAGTAGGGTTGAGGGTCAATTCAATTGGGAGGTGAGTTTGAATGGAGAAAAACTGGAGGAAGTGAAGTGTTTTAGATATCTGGGAGTGGATCTGGCAGCGGATGGAACCATGGAAGCGGAAGTGGATCATAGGGTGGGGGAGGGGGCGAAAATTCTAGGAGCCTTGAAGAATGTGTGGAAGTCGAGAACATTATCTCGGAAAGCAAAAATGGGTATGTTTGAAGGAATAGTGGTTCCAACAATGTTGTATGGTTGTGAGGCGTGGACTATGGATAGATTTGTGCGCAGGAGGATGGATGTGCTGGAAATGAGATGTTTGAGGACAATGTGTGGTGTGAGGTGGTTTGATCGAGTAAGTAACGTAAGGGTAAGAGAGATGTGTGGAAATAAAAAGAGCGTGGTTGAGAGAGCAGAAGAGGGTGTTTTGAAATGGTTTGGTCACATGGAGAGAATGAGTGAGGAAAGATTGACCAAGAGGATATATGTGTCGGAGGTGGAGGGAACGAGGAGAAGAGGGAGACCAAATTGGAAGTGGAAAGATGGAGTGAAAAAGATTTTGTGTGATCAGGGCCTGAACATGCAGGAGGGTATAATTAATATAAAATACAGGTACACTGTCATTTAAGAACAAATAACCAGACTGTATGCCTCAGTATAGATGTTGTGAAACAAAAGGGAATACGTGCAGAGTTCAAAGCTACATTCCAAAGTTAATTCACAATGGAGGACACATTATTTCAACATTAATTAAATACAATTAAGTAAAAGACCAGTGAATGCAAAGACTTTTAGATGAGATATAAGTGGTCTCTCAGGGATCTACGTCAATATTAGGTAAATGGACCTGGTGATATTTTGCCCTGTGTATTCAAGGAAAGTGAGGAAACATTTGATAGGCATCCATTGTTGATTATAACTCTAATGGAAGAATCAGTGCTAAGAAAGTAGGGGAAGACAAATACCATATAACATATCAAATTTTATGAAAAAGGATAGGAAAAATGTACTAAACTTGGACTTGTTTCACTATGAAGTAGTTTGTAAATACCGGAAACAATTAGCAAAAAGTGTACACATGAAAATTTACAAATGAGAAACTACCTAAGAGAGACAAAACAGGCTTTAAGAAAAGTGATCAGTCTATAATGAATCTTTTGAACTACTGTGATAGAGGAAGCACTGTCTATGGACGTATTTTCTATTGCAGTATTATCAAAAGGCACTGGACACCATGCCTATGGTAAAACGAGTAAAGTTGTAGGCAGATGTGAGAAGAGAACTTCTTTAGTGAATCCAAATTCACCTAAAAAAAGGAAATATAAGACATTACAACAGAGGTGTCATATCAAAGCAAGGCTATTTTGCCTGAGGTTTCCTATTAGGATCAGTCTCACAACTGCTATTTCTAAAAGATTTGTTAAAACAACTCAAATTATAAACAAGTACGTTAGCTGATAATACTAAACTTATTAGAGAAACACGAGAATTTAGAATGACAACAACTTTCAAAATGACTCAGACAATGCCTTGCACTGTAAAGATACAAGTTAATGAAAATCACCTAAACCAAATGCAAAAGCATGAATAAATTACAAGAATCTAAGCACAAGAAAGACTATGAATTTGACACAGAACCTATTATGTGTTTTACGTTAACAAACTTGTAAATGATACAGAATGTATGCATTTCAATGATATATATGAAAAAGATGTTAAAAATGAGAGACATTAAAGTGGTAACATAAACGTAAATTCTAAGTTCTTAAATCAACTGCTCAGATGAAAGCTTGGTGAAATTCAATTCTACCAAATGGAAAATCATGAAAAAAGGCAAAATTTGACTATTGTTTTGGAATGTGCAAATTACAGGAATTCACATGTGAAAGGGACTTATGGGTCCCTTCAAAACACCACATAAGGAGGACTGTAAAGGATATAAGTTACATACCAGACTAAATTGCATTTTCAAAAACATGGTATTTAAAGAACACATGAGAACCAAAGTAAGGTATGCATTACCTATTTAGTTGATCTATTTGTGTAGAGAGAATTACTGAAAAAATAGTTCCAAATGCAGACAACAAAATTTGTCTTTAGTATGGGAGCCGAGCAACAAGGAGAGAAAACTAACCACAAACATGCCGATGTTAGATAGACGGAAAAGGCAAAAACCGAGTACATCTTTCAAGTTCTAAAACCAATCTGATAGTCCTATGAAATTAAATGGTTCTTAGAAGCAGATAGGTGTCAATCAACTTTAAGAAAAGAAATTCAACAGAGGTCAGAAAAAAATGTGAAGTACTTCTCTTGTTATAGAATAGAAAACAAACAGGACCAGCTATATGAACAGAGTGCCTGTATGATAACATTATAAGATTTACCAAATTCCTTGACAATGGAGAGGCTAAACCTAATTACTTGTATCTTATAATAGGTTTTCAAATGTTTACATGGATTGTTCAAAGCATAAGGTAATGAATATACAGATATGCATTATCATATGACAGTCAACTACACAATATAATCAGTGAACAGTCAATGCAAAAATGATATTCAGTATAGCTATACTGGAAAAGTTTGATGAACAAGACATTAAATCAAGACATATTTCTCTGGCATTACCTGTATTTGAAAAGTAATCTAGATAAAAACTTACGTGTGTAAGCGACCAAGGTTTCTGTAAAGCTGCCATAATGATGTTCCCACTTCAAGGGCATACTGTACATCATCATCAATCTCCATCTGGTCTGAGATTGCTGGCATGCGATTGTAAATATTCATGACCAATGGGCGTACACATGGGTTGATCTTCTTAGTCACCATAAGATAAGTTGTCTGCATGTAGGGTATGTTCATCTCCCTTGTGAAAATTAGAAAATATTTCTCTGATGAGAACTTCAATTTCTTTTTCATCAAACATTTTGATAATGGCATATAACACCATGATGATTATATCAAAATCTCATTCCAGCATCATGGACATAACATGAAATAAAAAAGACCTAAACTTTGTTCTTACTTTAAGAAGATACCATCGTAAAAGTTAGCAGCATGAGTGAGGAAAGTGTGCGACTCAGCCACTATGTTAATTACTCGAGAGATCTGCTCATCTGCTGTCTTTACCCCTCGTAGTTGCTCCTCAATCATCAGCATCCACCTGTGTCCATCCAAAAATAGGAAATAATTGTGTGTGTAAATTTTTTTAAAAAGTTTGCACCTCATGCAAGAGGAAGCAGTTCTCTAACAATGATATGAGAGTTTCTTTATATGTAATAAGCAGCAACATATTTGAAAATGCTTACAAAAAGTTGTCAACATGAAACAAAAAATGCTAATTAAAGCTTTGTGTAGTGAGTTGCTGTAAAGCTTTGTAACTTGATGTACTGAGACATACCAAAGCACAACACTTGGTACTTTATGAAGCAATTTCAGTATTCAACAATTATGTAAAAACTGCAAAAATTCATAAAACTTATTGATGAGAAGAGATCTTCATATTATCACGTTTAAACCTACCAATTCTTGGCATGCACTGTAAGGCTAGAGTTGACAATTTCGTGCACATGGGGAAGTCCCTCCTGATCCACCAATGCACGGCTATCTGCATGATTTTGAATACTCTGGAGTGCCCTAAGAATTATGCCAGCAGTCAAAAAAGATGTAAAATGAAATAATAACAATATCAGATCCATTATCATCAGCAAAAAATACTAGTGTTTTATATATTCATAATGAAGGCATTTTATATAAGAAAAATGTCATTCAAAACCTAAATCAAATTTTTTGCATATAAAATGAAACAAAAAAAAAATTTCTCTATGACTCTGCATGAAATGGCACTCACTTAAGTGTGAATGTGAGTTGATGCTGTGCAAGAACACCAGAAGATGGGGGGAAAGCTGTATGCAGGTCCTTGAGACGCTCAGCATGGGCACGCACAAAGACTAAGAAAGAGGACTGCAACTCATTCAAGTCTTCATCCTGATAGGCACCCTTGCTCAGGGCAGTTTGCACACGATGGAGTTGAGAAAGTGTCCAGGCTGCATCAACAGTAGCAACACGACTGCCTACACACCACCATGACAGCTGCAGGGCAGCATCATTCAAGTCCAACATTATAGCATACTGAGCAAGGGCCGCTGCTGCACTACTGCTTACACGACCATTCCATGGTGTTGACCATTCACTTTCCTGTAGAGGAGTGGAGGATATTAGGCAACTGGTAAACTTCACTAAGCTATTGTGCCTATACTACTATCATGTAGCATGCTCTCCCTCAAAATGCTTGCTCTAAAATCAGTTCTTGTATTTGGAAACTACTAAATCTTTAGATATAGAATCAGCATCATCATTCAGTCCTGAAAATACAAACTTTAATAGGGATCTGCTTCTGGACATTTCTGATATAATACATACACTGATGTGATGCTAGCAACATTGTGACAGTAAAAGAGGGGGAATCTTATCTATGGAAAATGAAAGACTAACCTGGATGTCAACTGTGGCAGCTGTTAGCTGGTGATGGATCAAGCGGGCCAACAGTGCACCATAGGACTGCCTACTTTTATTCTCTAGGTGAGCTGAAGAAGAGACAGAAGCTACCATATGAATACTCCCTCGATCTTTTGCGACCTCTCCCTCACTCTTTTTCAGGGAGTGCCATCCATCCACACCATGCTCGCTCACCTCCTGAAAAGTAATGTAATTGGAGTTATATGTTCATCATACCAGTAAGAGGAACCATCTGACAACATGAAAATTCATCATGTCTCCCTCTATAAGAGAAGCATTGATTTTTTTCCTTGGTTTCCTCTCTCTTTCCCAACAATCAACATCACTATTATGGGCTGGCCTTTGACCTGACCTATAAGGGTCAAATCAAGCATGTCAAAGGCAGTGCTGCTGTTGATGAAAAGAAGATGCATTTATTGAATGTGAAATAAAGGTTTACGTACTAGAGGTGAAGTGAATTCATATATATCGGGGGTGTAGTAAAGATATAATATGTCATGGGTGAAGTGATGATGCATCTGATTGAGGCAAAAAGTGGTTGCTCATGTCATGAATGGTGGTATTTTCAGTGATTCTCTATCCTTTATGGAAAATAGTGTTTTGTTACCAAAAATATTTCAATGCTTCTGAATTTACCATTGAATGATGTTCATATCCTCTTTCTCTTATTCAATATTTAATTCACTATACTTAAAATTAGTGGTGATTCCTAAATATCAAATTCAATTCACCTCTGAAAATTTCTGATGAAGAATGCACTCAAGAGACTTCTAACCTAAATGTATGTTAGTAACTAACCTTAACATTAATCATAATCTGGCCAAGAAGGTGTGATGAATGGTGCTGTGCCTGTGCTGTGGTGCCCCGAACGAGGCGACTCAGACCCTTTATATCTCGCACAGCTGTCAGCTGCTTAACACCAACTAAATCATGCTCGTGCCTGTATGTACACAAGAGAAGTTAAGGCAATTCCGTGCTATGAGGGAAATTATAAGAAGTAAATCTCAAATGAATACAATGTTTTCTGTTTATATTATAAAAATATCTCAGTTTGTATTGAAAGTATGATTCTTAATAATAAACAAGTTGAAAACTGCACAGTCATCCTCACCATACTTCTAGGTGAAGGTGGTCCTTTTGGAGGTTGACTACTGGTCTGGAATAAAAAAGTTTTAATGATAAGAAAAAATACAGAATATAACAAAAAAAAATGCATGGAAGTTGGACAGTGTTTTCCATCTACAGTTCAACCTCTTTAGGAAATCTACAAAAATAAATGATACTATAAATAAAAAATTACCAAAACTTTCTATGGAATGTATATTATAGATACTATGTAAAGTCTTATACAAAAGAGTCAATACTTACAAGGTGAAGTCCTGGTTCCATTTTGGGTTGAGAGTGTCCTTTTCTAATCTAGTCCTGTGAGATTTCCCAGTACTTGGGACTGTCAATGTTACATATGAATTTGTTGTTCCTAAAAGAAATTAAAACATGAAGTTATTGTATATAAAGACATGATAAAAATAAAGGTTAAACTGAGTGACTTCATTTTATATAGGGTATGCATGAGGCAGATATGGGTCTAAGCTTATGCAAGTTGTTCTGAAGAGATTAAAACAGGTGGTGAACGTCCTGCACATGAAAATACAGCAAAACTAGAGGTTAAACTAAGTGGTTTCATTTTTATGCGGTGCAGATGATGCAGTCAGAGGACAGAATAATTGAAATTTGTTCTCCAACAGAAGTGACAGTTATAGATGTGCTAAGCATTTTTCATTTGGCCACTTACCTAAAATGTATGAATAATGATAAATCCAGTGGGCCAACAGTCCATATGGCCATATGGCTCAAGAAAAGTAATTTGGTCAGAGCCCTTAAATGCTGCCAATATAGTTCATACATAAAGTTGATTTAAATTTTAGATGAAACGCACACACTGAATCGGTGTACTAAACATAATCAGAAGGTGAAATAACCCTTTCCTTTAGCAAGTGCAGGTAGAACATACATGGATACAAGCTTATTAGTTCTATCTATACATCATCATTGCACCATTTTTATCTTAATGGAGAGGATCAGGAGTATACAGCCTCCAAAGCCATTATTTCTAAATCTAAATCTGGGGATAGGGAAGAAAGAATACTTCCCACCCATTCCTCATGTGTCGTAGAAAGCGACTAAAGGGGACGGGAGCGGGGGGCCAGAAACCCTCCCCTCCTTGTATTTTAACTTTCTAAAAGGGGAAACAGAAGAAGGAGTCACGCAAGGAGTGCTCATCCTCCTCGAAGGCTCAGATTGGGGTGTCTAAATGTGTGTGGATGTAACCAAGATGAGAAAAAAGGAGAGATAGGTAGTATGTTTGAGGAAAGGAACCTGGATGTTTTGGCTCTGAGTGAAACGAAGCTAAAGGGTAAAGGGGAAAAGTGGTTTGGGAATGTCTTGGGAGTAAAGTCAGGGGTTAGTGAGAGGACAAGAGCAAGGGAAGGAGTAGCACTACTCCTGAATCATGAGTTGTGGGAGTATGTGATAGAGTGTAAGAAAGTAAATTCTAGATTGATATGGGTAAAACTGAAAGCTGATGGAGAGAGATGGGTGATTATTGGTGCATATGCACCTGGGCATGAGAAGAAAGATCATGAGAGGCAAGTGTTTTGGGAGCAGCTGAATGAGTGTGTTAGTGGTCTTGATGACAAGACCGGGTTATAGTGATGGGTGATTTGAATGCAAAGGTGAGTAATGTGCCAGTTGAGGGAATAATTGGTATACATGGAGTGTTCAGTGTTGTAAATGGAAATGGTGAAGAGCTTGTAGATTTATGTGCTGAAAAAGGACTGGTGATTGGGAATACCTGGTTCAAAAAGCGAGATATACATAAGTATACGTATGTAAGTAGGAGAGATGGCCAGAGAGCGTTATTGGATTACGTGTTAATTGATAGACGCACGAAAGAGAGACTTTTGGATGTTAATGTGCTGAGAGGTGCAACTGGAGGGATGTCTGATCATTATCTTGTGGAGGCGAAGGTGAAGACCTGTGGGGGTTTTCAGAAAAGAAGAATCTTGGGGTGAAGAGAGTGGTGAGAGTAAGGGAGCTTGGGAAGGAGACTTGTGTGAGGAAGTACCAGGAGAGACTGAGTACAGATTGGAAAAAGGTGAGAACAAAGGAGGTAAGGGGAGTGGGGGAGGAATGGGATGTATTTAGGGAAGCAGTGATGGCTTGCGCAAAAGATGCTTGTGGCATGAGAAGTGTGGGAGGTGGGTTGATTAGAAAAGGTAGTGAGTGGTGGGATGAAGAAGTAAGATTATTAGTGAAAGAAAACAGAGAGGCATTTGAACGATTTTTGCAGGGAAAAAATGCAAATGAGTGGGAGAGGTATAAAAGAAAGGGGCAGAAGGTCAAGAGAAAGGTGCAAGAGGTGAAAAAGAGGGCAAATGAGAGTTGGGGTGAGAGAGTGCCATTAAATTTAAGGGAGAATAAAAAGATGTTTTGGAAGGAGGTAAATAAAGTGTGTAAGACAAGGGAACAAATGAGAACTTCAGTGAAGGGGGCTAATGGGGAGGTGATAACAAGTAGTGGTGATGTGAGAAGGAGATGGAGTGAGTATTTTGAAGGTTTGTTGAATGTGTTTGATGATAGAGTGGCAGATATAGGGAGTTTTGGTCGAGGTGGTGTGCAAAGTGAGAGGGTTAGGGAAAATGATTTGGTAAATAGAGAAGAGGTAGTAAAAGCTTTAAGGAAGATGAAAGCCGGCAAAGCAGCAGGTTTGGATGATATTGCAGTGGAACTTATTAAAAAAGGGGGTGACTGTATTGTTGACTGGTTGGTAAGGTTATTTAATGTATGTATGGTTCATAGTGAGGTGCCTGAGGATTGGCGGAATGCTTGCATAGTGCCATTGTACAAAGGCAAAGGGGATAAGAGTGAGTGCTCAAATTATAGAGGTGTAAGTTTGTTGAGTATTCCTGGTAAATTATATGGGAGGGTATTGATTGAGAGGGTGAAGGCGTGTACAGAGCATCAGATTGGGGAAGAGCAGTGTGGTTTCAGAAGTGGTAGAGGATGTGTGGATCAGGTGTTTGCTTTGAAGAATGTATGCGAGAAATACTTAGAAAAACAAATGGATTTGTATGAAGCATTTATGAATCTGGAGAAGGCATATGATAGAATTGATAGAGATGCTCTGTGGAAGGATTTAAGAATATATGGGGTGGGAGGCAAGTTGTTAGAAGCAGTGAAAAGTTTTTATCGAGGATGTAAGGCATGTGTACGTGTAGGAAGAAAGGAAAGTGATTGGTTCTCAGTGAATGTAGGTTTGCGGCACGGGTGTGTAATGTCTCCATGGTTGTTTAATTTCTTTATGGATGGGGTTGTTAGGGAGGTGAATGCAAGAGTTTTGGAAAGAGGGGCAAGTATGAAGTCTGTTGTGGATGAGAGAGCTTGGGAAGTGAGTCAGTTGTTGTCCGCTGATGATACAGCGCTGGTGGCTGATTCATGTAAGAAACTGCAGAAGCTGGTGACTGAGTTTGGTAAAGTGTGTGAAAGAAGAAAGTTAAGAGTAAATGTGAATAAGAGCAAGGTTATTAGGTACAGTAGGGTTGAGGGCCAAATCAATTGGGAGGTAAGTTTGAATGGAGAAAAACTGGAGGAAGTAAAGTGTTTTAGTTATCTGGGAGTGGATCTGGCAGTGGATGGAACCATGGAAGCGGAAGTGAATCATAGGGTGGGGGAGGGGGCGAAAATTCTGGGAGCTTTGAAGAATGTTTGGAAGTCGAGAACATTATCTCGGAAAGCAAAAATGGGTATGTTTGAAGGAATAGTGGTTCCAACAATGTTGTATGGTTGCGAGGCGTGGGCTATGGATAGAGTTGTGCGCAGGAGGGTGGATGTGCTGGAAATGAGATGTTTGAGGACAATATGTGGTGTGAGGTGGTTTGATCGAGTAAGTAATGTAAGGGTGAGAGAGATGTGTGGAAATAAAAAGAGTGTGGTTGAGAGAGCAGAAGAGGGTGTTTTGAAATGGTTTGGTCACATGGAGAGAATGGGTGGGGAAAGATTGACAAAGAGGATATATGTGTCAGAGGTGGAGGGAACGAGGAGAAGTGGGAGACCAAATTGGAGGTGGAAAGATGGAGTGAAAAAGATTTTGAGTGATCAGGGCCTGAACATGCAGGAGGGTGAAAGGCATGCAAGGAATAGAGTGAATTGGAACGATGCGGTATACCGGGGTCGACATGCTGTCAATGGATTGAACCAGGGCATGTGAAGCGTCTGGGGTAAACCATGAAAAGTGTGTGGGGCCTGGATGTGGAAAGGGAGCTGTGGTTTCGGTGCATTATTACATGACAGCTAGAGACTGAGTGTGAACGAATGGGGCCTTTGGTGTCTTTCCTAGCGCTACCTCGCACACATGAGGGGGGAGGGGGTTGTTATTCCATGTGTGGCGAGGTGGCAATGGGAACAAATAAAGGCAGACAGTATGAATTATGTACATGTGTATATATGTATATGTCTGTGTGTTTATATATATGTGTACATTGAGATGTATAGGTATGTATATTTGCGTGTGTGGACGTATATGTATATACATGTGTATGTGGGCGGGTTGGGCCATTCTTTCGTCTATTTCCTTGCGCTACCTCGCTAACGCGGGAGACAGCGACAAAGCAAAATAAATAAATAATAAATAAAAAAAAAAATATGGAGATGAATGAATCAGTTATATAAAAAGAACTAATATCTACAACAGGTATTTTGGTCTGTATATTCTAAAAAAGTAAGGAGTAACACAGTACTTGATATCTCACCTTTCACTGTTTTTGGCCTGAGATCTTTTGCCTCCTTCAAATTTACATGAAGACTGACCTCAGGAGCCTGAAGGGATGATTAATAATCAATTAACTGAATGTGAAGCCAAGGCAATAACGTGATTTTACATCAGTTATTAATTTCATACATCTCAAAGGCTGGTTAAGTTCCTTAAAAATTCCCAATAAACATTACAATGACCAAAAATCTAGTGTGACCATGTACTTCAGTGCAAAAAATACAGCACCTAAATATTTAAAACTATGACCATGTATAAACTTAAATATTGTAATCAGTCACCTCAAAACTTAAAATACCTAATATAGTACTCTACTTAAATGCTAAAAGCCATCACAATATCAAATGGAAAAATCATATCAAAAGCAAATTTCAAGGAAAATCGTATCAAAAGCAAAACTGTTACAGATATTTGTTGAAAGCATTCTTTAATCTAGTCACAATATCCCAAAGATAAGTCATACCAAAAGTATTAATACTAAAAACAGTGGTATATAGAGACTGAAAAATTGTATTTCTTAATTACAATGACATTCTGGGTTCTATTTGTGCAAAGTTCATAAGTGCTCAAGTGACCAACAGACTATAAATATCACCCACTGAGAAGTATTTCAATGCAATAGATGCCTGAAGGGTTTACAGACATGTCATAGCCTCACTGGCTGAAAAGTTTAAGGGAAGAATTAAAGACTGGAAGTGGACCAAGAGTAGAGCAATCAACTCACTGGTCTGCTCTGGACTTCTTCACTGAGTCGATCCAGGGTGTCCTGGCTGACTTGGAAGGCTTCCTTTAGAACCTGAGTGACTTGATCCAGGGAGACGCTGGTTCGGTTTGAAGATCCTGACGAAGTCTGACCACCAGCTGAAGCAGCAGCAAGGACCAAGGGGCCGCTAACTGCCCACACACCTCCACTCGCACCACCCATAAGGGAGTGGATCGAGTATAAGACATCAGTTAACAGCTCTTCAGTCTGCAGGACAAGAATTGATCGTCTTAGATGGTAACTATTGGGTATGTACCGTAATGTGATGGAATAATGATATACAATAAAAAGGATATGAATAAATGGAAAGAAAAAGGAAACACTAAAACGATGAAAAAAGATAGGTAAATGCACAGAAAAGAGTTCAAACTGATACCAAGTGAAAAAGAGAAACAAACCATACAGAAAGTACAGCAAAAATATCCTATTTGCCTCGAGCAGAGTTAAGTGCCAGGAGAATGGAGGATATTTATTAAACGAAAGCAATCACCATTTTTACTTTCTCTCTCCAGCGGTGACTGTGCATATATATATATATATATATATATATATATATATATATATATATATATATATATATATATATATATATATATATTATAGCTTTCGCGTGACGGTAGAAAAGAGCTTTTCCCATGGTCGAGCGCATAGGTTCCCATCCTAGTTGAGGAGTCGGTCCACTGTCAACCCAGCTGTTCATCCACCCCTAGGGATCGGTCGATGAAATGGGTACCTGGCTCAGGCTAGGGTGTATATATATATATATATATATATATATATATATATATATATATATATATATATATATATATATATATATAAAATCATAGATATTCGCCATTTCCCGCGAGGTAGCGTTAGGAACAGTAGACCGAGTCATACAGGGAATATCCTCACTTGGCCCCCTTCTCAGTTCCTTCTTTTGGAAAATCAAAAACGAGAGGGGAGGATTTCCAGCCCCGCTCCCTCCCATTTTAATCGCCTTCTACGACACAGGGAATACGTGGGAAGTATTCTTTCTCCCATATCCCCAGGGATAATATATATATATATATATATATATATATATATATATATATATATATATATATATATATATATATATATATTTATATATATATATATATATATATATATATATATATATATATATATATATATATATATATATATATCAGGTATTCATGGGATGGCTTTGATTGGGGCCTCAGCTGCCCCTGCCGTCTCAGCTACAGAAAAAAAAAAATAAGGTGAGTCCTGCCCTGCGGGCTGACCCTTGCAGCCGAACACAATACATTCCCGCAGCTTTTAGAAATTCTTTCGCTATATCAAGATAACGATATAAATCTCATGTTCTACAAAAAAAAAAAACTGCTATAAAGCGCTAGTTTTCATCACGACAAAAGGAACAAGTAGTATTTTCAACGCTGACAGTCCAGCTACATCGTTGAACACTGATGTATAATTAAGAAAAACTATATCATGACTGATCATTACATCAACTCCCAGCAATAACGGATCAATCCAACAGCAGGCGATGCTAAGTGCAACAATGTGCAACTTTACTGTTTTAGATACTGTGTAATGGCTGTTCGCGCCACGTAGGTGGAGTGCGTAGATTTTTCTTAAATATTACTTCACAGTAACAGCAACAACCATATGGCAACACTGGTAGCTTAAACCAAAAAAGAGCTGACGATCTGGGGTTAACCATGAACCTCTCGTTGTTTGTTAGTGTCCCGTTACCTTGACGCTGCGTTGAATCTGCGTTGCTACTCTATGGCTATATGGTAGTAACCGTAACTATGGTAGTGTCATGCTTCTACTACGTTAAACGACATGGAAATACACCGTACCTACATTATACTGCACCGAAAATGTGGTAAACCATCCAGCGTCTCTGCTCCCCTTTGTTATGCTGTTACCTCGTCTCTTAAACCGAAAAGTATACAAGAGGTTGCTTAGATTATAATAGTTCCGCTAATAATTTTTGTGGTACGCCACGATTTCAAGGCTACCGGATGGGAAAACCCCCCCAGGCCGGGTTTTGCTGGTTATAATCACGCTCAGCTTGTGGTCAAGGTGGACTTTTTCATGAAAAGCTTGTGATGGGATCATCTAGCTTGTGTTGGAGTCGTTCAGCTTGAAGTGGAAACTTTTCGCCTGGAGTGATCTCGTTCAGCATGTGAATCGTTGAGCTTTTATTGAGCCCATGGATCCTTGAGCTTTGATTCGGGTCATTCAACATAAAGTAGAATTGTTCAAAATGAAATATCAAGACAAAGGTAAAAAAAATGAAGTTCTAGTCGAAAGAAGTTCAACAGATATCTAGACAATTTGTACACAGGCGAAGTAAACAAATTTCCTTTTATATAGCGACACGAAGAAAAAAAGTCATTACTACAATAATTTTCAGTTTATTTTCTCAGGTTAAGCGGGATCTAATTACCTTTAGCTACTAGCACTTGTAGGTACTAGACGTTTGTGCGAGTTGTAGAACCAGTGCTGATTAGTTGGATAACTGCGCTCAAGGATAACAGACTGCCAAAGTCATTGTGGCTGTTAACGTCAGATCATAACCATCAGCAGGAAAATCTTAAACACTTTTTTCATGATGCTCAAGATAATTCTAAGCCCTACACGCTCACACAGTATGTAAGATCCTTGTATAAACTCATCTGCAAGAACCGCGGATTCATTTGTAAGCAGCATAAGTCTCTCTTCACTCGAGTATGATGTTCCGAAGCTAATCCGACCTGTTGGCTTGTTCCGGGCAGCTCCGTCCAGTAGGTTTGTCTCATACCAGGGGAAAAGTGCTCTTCTATAGTCCACCTGCTTGTGAAGATGCATCCAAGCAACACAATTGGTTGAAGCTTCAAGTCAAGAGTGATCATATCGAACCATTTCACTTAAGCTGTGAGTGGAAGCTATATACTAGCCCCGTACGGGTCAAGAGTGTTCTTATCGATAGGGGATGTGACGCCCTTGCTTCGAACTCGGGATATGAATTCCATTTCCACCGAGGCCTCTTTTCCTTACTCTTTTAACGCGCCATTTGAGAAATCCAGTCATCCCTTTCCTTCAACGTAAATCTGTCTCCCTTCCACCCTTCCCTTGTGTTCATCCCCAGTCCAACCACACATAGAATGGGAATAGCATTACTTTTAACCAAAGGTTCACGCCGTCGCGCTCAAGGGTCGCACTGTCACGCTTAGGGGTCATACCGTCGTGCTCACGGGTTTAAAGCCCATCTCTTGTCAACAGATGCTCTTTGGAAGAGGAACCCAACAAATTTGCATCAATCAATTTTTCCACAGAAAATCTCGAAGGTTATTAGATGATTACCCTAGATATTTTTTCCTAATCAATCAATTGTCCCCTCAGGATAAAAAATAATTGACAGCCATCAAATCAGAGAGAGAGAGAGAGAGAGAGAGAGAGAGAGAGAGAGAGAGAGAGAGAGAGAGAGAGAGAGAGACTGTTGTTCATGGGGTTCACATGACCATGACTCAACAGCCAACAAAGGCAGGAACCTCGCTCCGGTGGCTGGGTTGGGAAGAGCTCCTGGAACATCGCATCGACCAACGCCTGGAAAACAAATCAGAATTTCCCATGAAGGGGAAAGTAAACATCACATGGATGTTATACTGTAATATTTCTTCACCCTTCAGACGAAGACTCGGACATCGCTGCCCGTAGAGAAAATAAGAAGGATCAAATCGCCAGCTATGGACTAATAAGATTCATTTTCTCCAGGTGTTCTTCCTACGAACGAGCTATGACTGTACACGGAATACCGAGAAGCACTTAAGTTGCCAAAGGTGATTGTAATCGCATATCCAGCTTTTCTTAAAGTTTTGAATCTCACAAAAGAAATTCACATAGGCTAAAAGAGCAGAGCTATCCGGGACGGAGGATGTTCGGGGTCACATGAAGGGAGAGGGGGAGATTTTTGACTTCGTAAACAGAGCAACGACGGACGGGGGTTACTGTGATCGTGACGAGCTCCCATTTCCAGCTTCTTAACCAGTTTTCAATCGGACACGAAAAAGTCTTCGACAACTGTTTCTTTCGTCAAAGAACTTCTTACTCCAAAGGAGTCTCTATTCTCTCATTACCGGAAATGGTACAGCCTTAGGCTGCAGGAGCCTTTAGAAAAATTCCGGTAACACAGAAACTGGTTCTGGGGTAATTATGAATAAACAAATAAAGTGAGGAAAGATTGACCAAGAGGATATATATGTCGGAGGTGGAGGGAACGAGGAGAAGAGGGAGACCAAATTGGAGGTGGAAAGATGGAGTGAAAAAGATTTTGTGTGATCGGGGCCTGAACATGCAGGAGGGTGAAAGGAGGGCAAGGAATAGAGCGAATTGGAGCGATGTGGTATACCGGGGTTGACGTGCTGTCAGTGGATTGAATCGGGGCATGTGAAGCGTCTGGGGTAAACCATGGAAAGCTGTGTAGGTATGTATATTTGCGTGTGTGGACGTATGTATATACATGTGTATGGGGGTGGGTTGGGCCATTTCTTTCGTCTGTTTCCTTGCGCTACCTCGCAAACGCGGGAGACAGCGACAAAGCAAATAAAAAAAAAAAAAATATATATATATATATATATATATATATATATATATATTCCGGTATATGAATTCCGGTATAGCTTTATATGAATAGTCAAAATAAGTTATGGTTCAACACTACAAAGACCAATCAGACTTTTGTGGCAGGGAACATCAGAATGAACATCAGATGTTATAACAATGCTTAATGTTTATCACTGACTAGTAAACCTAACACCAACAGCACTACGTTTTAATTAGTAATCATAAATGCTATGTTTTACATCAAAGAAAACTTTTTATTCTTATACGGTACGAAAAGAAAACGGCAATAATCTTTACTTTCGGCACTTATCTCTTGATCAGTTGGTCAATTATCTGTTTTAAGATTTATTCAAAATTCCAATTATTTGTATTTCGATGTTCAATGCCATTCAAATTTTCACTCTAAACATTAGTCATCGTTGTCAAAATTTTCAGTGGGATCTGAGATTCATTTGCAATGTCATTTACTAATGCTTCCATCTCCCTCGATTTGAAATCTAATCGTAATGGCTTTTACTAATATGTCCATAATTACTGTCTAATGATTGATTCCTAGTGAGTTATTTGTTTCCATCTTCAATACTATCATCATCACTAGAGTAATTCAGAACTAGATTAGAGTAATTCATCAGCTTACAGTCTCCGGAAATATGAACTAGCATTCTCTTTCAAGTATGCTTGAAGAAAATGTGAGAGTAAACAACATATATAGTACCTGTTCTTGAGAGAACTTGAGGATGTTTTCTTCGAACGTGCTGGTGGAGCTGTTGCTAATGCTGTCCCAGATGCTGTCGCCGCTGTTTCTGTCACTGCTGATAGTGCTAGCATCAAAGTACCCACTGCTCTGACTGTGTCGAGCCACTTCATCTTCGGAGTCATCTTCAAATTTGACGAGTTCGTCTATATCTAAAAAGAAAGTCTCTACCTCTTCTACTAAAACGAAGTCGATGGTGTCGGTCATCACGAAACCGCAGCTCCTGTATGCTGCCTTCCTGGCGCGTCGCTTTGTGTTCCTCCTGCTGGGAGTCCTGTAAAACACACTGGCGACGATTTTGGGGTCTAGATTCACATCTTTGTGGCGTCTCGGTTGGTAGCTACCGAACACTGCTGATCGACTCTCTTGCAGCTCCCTGCTGATGATAATTTGTTCCATGGCGGGGGGTTGAAATCTTCTAAGAAAATGAGCACTTGTAAGCGTCCGTCTTCAAGTTCTGCTTCTGTTTTGACTAGATGGGAAAGCCCGAGTATAAAATCCAGCACACTAAGCGACCGTTATATAGAGATGACAGCAGTTCACAAACGTATTGGGACGTAGCTTCATGTAGGAATGAACGAGGAAAGTTGTGCGATGTTGTTTTATCTTAACGCAGAGAGAAAGAGAAGAAAAATAAGAAAGGGA
Organism: Panulirus ornatus; assembly: GCF_036320965.1. NCBI lineage: Eukaryota > Metazoa > Arthropoda > Malacostraca > Decapoda > Palinuridae > Panulirus > Panulirus ornatus. The sequence continues at coordinate 24,454,789 of NC_092260.1, read as the reverse complement.
CTGACGTCGGGCTTCAGGCAAGTGTCACGTCCGCTAGTAGACTGGCTTGGGATTTTACCAGGAGTCGGGGCCGGTATGTTTGGCTGGATGTTGCCATATCAGTTAACTCCTTCAACTACAACAGGTTTTATACGTTCTTTCTCTTAACTCCTGATGTTCCATTTAGTTGTGGTTTAGGGTGGTATACATATTCTAACGTTGTATTCAATGATCATTTTTTCTATATGTCTTTCGGAAAAGTATTCTGTATATCAGAATTGGTGTAGAATCTTCACTGTCTTCCTATCTGGATTTTGTTGCAGTGACTTCATTGCGACCGATTGAAGACCTTTGATACGACCCTTAGGTTTGATACCAACCCTCTGGTTAGAAAAGCTGGGTCATCATACCCAAGGGTCGTACCTTTGTGTTCAACCGTCCTGTCGTCGTGTTCAAGGGTCGTGTTCAATGGTCGTATCGTCTAGTTTAGGTGTCATACCATCGCGCCCAAGGGTTTCAACACCAACATTTTTAGGTAAACACCAGGAACGTTCTGGTTCACTGATTACGTGTTCAAACTATACAGACATTTCCTTTGTAATTATTAGACCATGTCAGCCAGTGAGCCAACAGTACATCACTGTTGTCTTGAAGCTCTAATACATGCTCTGGCGAATCCTATACCCTAGAATGCATCAATACACACACACACACACACACACACACACACACACACACTCGTATTTGAGGTGCCCGCTTCAGTTCAGCATCGGAGACTCAAGAAAAAACAAGTTATGCCGACTGATGGAAGGAGGAATACTAGCCACGCCGCTACCTTTCCAACCAGAACATGTCAGGGAAAATACCAAAATGTCTTACAGATTTAAGTGACCAACATTCTACAATAACATGATCTTCACAAAGTAGGTAAGGAGTGTACGTCTTTTTTTTTTTTTCTTTACAGTGTATGTACTAGAGAGAGATTTGCTCCTTTTTTTCTCACACAATATGTAACTAATCACACGATAAAAGAAAAGACAGTTCCATCGGAAGGTCGTATCCTATGCTTCACTGAAACGGCAACCAACTCGCGCAGCGTCGTAACTCACTCGCAAGCTCGCGCAGTGTTGCACGGTCATTTTTTGAGGCATGGCGGTATGCCTGCTTCTTTCATCATGGTCAGCAATCCTGGCATATGACGTCAACGACCGAGCGGCGCTTTCCTGGAGTCACTCGTCGGAGTCAGTGCCAGTCATGTACCGACTAAAGGCATCGCTAGTGTCACGAGTCCAAAGGCGGGCTATTGTGTGTACCATGCGTCAAAATGGCTGGGTAACAAACGTATGTGTGAGGCGTCTGAAAGTTGGCCATCGTTCATGGGTCTAAAGGTTGGCCAACGTTCCTGTCATGCGTAAAAGGCTGGTCATCTGTCGCGTCATGTATCATGCGTCCAAAGAGTAATAACCATCGCTCAGATTATGCGTCTTAAGGCTGACCAACATTCTTCCCATGCGTCTAAATGAGTTGCCGAACAGTACCTGTCATGTGTCCAAAGGGTGACTGACTTTCGTGTTGTACGTCGTGTCATTCCTACGCTATGGCCTGAGTAGAGTCAAGCCCCTTTAGTCGGCACACAGCACCAACTTGAGACATGTCTCTCCCGTACGCTCTCATTACCGAGAGTCTCCAAGGCATGAATAAACTGAATGTACATCAGTTATAACAAAAGAGCTAGATCCTAAATTCTCGCGTTCTGTCACTCGCGCTCAAAGAATTACAAAGAAATAATAGAGAATGTCCAAAGGAAGGCATCACAGATAACAAAATAATGAAAAAAAAAAGACGAGCGGGAGTTGAAGGTTAAAGGCCATAAATTTGTAACAATCACAACTTCTAAGTTTTTTAAACCGGTTTGTCAACATCAGTGACTTGTTTTTCCTTTGAAAGAAGGAAAGATACAACACTCAGAATCCAAAACACGAGAATGATCTAAAAACTCGTTAGAAAAGATGTAAGGAATTATATTTACAGTATAAGAGTAATGGATGAATGGAATAAACTGAGCGTTAAATAATGTATACAAAAGTTTAAAAAGCTGTATGATAGTGGAGAAAAGTCAAGAAACTGGAAATCCACGAGTGTAGAACTTCTTCCCTGTAGTATCCAAGTAGGTAATCACACACACACACACACACACACACACACACACACACACACGCACACACACACACACGTACGAATTTATACTAACACAAACACACGTAAAGGAACGACCCAAGAAAAACAACACATGGCGACGTATCATAACCTCACAAAACAGCAACGTTCCCAACCAGCGGCGAGCACTTCCTCTTGACCTTTTGTTAAAAATGAAGCACTGAACGTGGAGTTGTGAGAAAACGCCCCTAGTCTAGTCAGCGGACACTGGACCCGCTCGGCCATATAAACAATTGCGATACCCTATCTCCTCAGGCGTCCTGTAAGGGATACCCCATTAAAATCGACGTACACCCTCCCTTTTTAACTTCACGGTTCCTTCAATGTTATCATTTCTCATCACTGTCATTTCCAATGAGTAAAGCGCGTTAAAAGAAATGCTGATGCCTTTATTTTTCTCCTTTTTGATAAATCACATGGTTCCACTCAATGGCGAATACGAAGGATGCCTGAGTAATTCATCCTACCTTGGGGATATCCTAGGTTTCCCCCCAATCCTTCCCCACATTCATGGCCTTATAAGACCTTGAATACTAACGACTCAAACACATAACTGTGCACATTTTGAGGCTTAGCGTTACATTATACACAGCTAAAGCCTGTGAAATCTTCACACAGAACTTACGGCCTCAGAAAGGTTATATGTTTTAAACTTACCCTCCTTGGAAGACACAAGGGTGCGGGGAGACCTGATCACAAGCTTAAAGTTTCAAAACAGTTTGTTGACGTAGACAGTGAACAGTCGCTCGAGAGATGTAGGGATAGAGCAACCAGAGGCCATAACATGAAATCATGTAAGAAAAGTGTTAGAAAAAGATGGAAGGAAGTACTTTTACTCTATTAGAGTGTTGGACGAAAAGTATAAGATGACTGAAGACAGAGTAAAGCCGACAGCATAGAGAAATTTGAGAAAGGTATGACATAGAATGTTCAATATATGGAACCCCACGAGTGTGCGAACAGATAATTACAAACAGGTAATTACATAAACATTATATACACAGTTAATGGGTTGCGACATAATATATACACAGCTAAGGGCTCAGATACAACAGCATACAGCTAAAACTTTGTGCAAAAAAAGAACATATCGAGCTAAATGGTTGATATTCAGCCTTCTTTCGAAAGAAACATGAGGGATCCTGTATACATGCATGCTTCGGCTGCTGCCAAGGGAACCAACCAAAAATGTCTCTTGGAATACAAAAGAAAAAAAAAGGCCTTAGGAGTAAACTTGCGTGCACACAAATTATCACCGTAAATAAAAGCAGAGTTTATGAAGACATAAACTCCTGGAGAGAGAGAGAGAGAGAGAGAGAGAGAGAGAGAGAGAGAGAGAGAGAGAGAGAGAGAGAGAGAGAGAGAGAGAGAGAGAGAGAGAGAGAGAGCAAGGTAAGGGTATAGGGATGATATGAGGGAGGGAGGGACGAAGGAGGAACATACGTGGAAGTTCTAAGGAAGGGTATAAGTAAGTACGGAGCACGAAGCCCCCCACACCCCAGGCAAACCGTCTAATGAAATGCTTGTCTCGTTGCTCAAGGCAATCTTGGATAGCGAGTGAGGGGGGGGGGGTAGTGTGTGTGTGTGCGTGTGTGTGTGTGTGTGTGTGTGTGTATGTGTGTGTGTGTGTGTGTGTGTGTGTAAGTGTGTGTGTGTGTGTGTGTGCGTAAAAAACTACTTTTCCAGTACTTATATATCATGTATTTGATGCATCCTAGAACCTCCATCCCTCTCTTATGGGATGGGATCCCTTTGGGTCCATTGGACCCACTCGGGCCCGCTTATCACCCTTCTATGTCGATGTACTGCACCCACTGTACGCTCTATACAGGCCTCTACCTACCCCACTAGACATGAGCCTTGAACCCATACTCTCACTGAAATACGTTGTATATCTACACAGTAAATATCTTTAAAACTACCTTCTCGGGGGAAAGAGCTTTACAGTCGCATGGGCCCAACCCTAAAACCATCTTGAGGATCATACATTACTTTTTCCCTACACTTCTTCAAGCTGTCCGCTTTATTATATCCTCATTCAGTTTATTCCATTCATCTGCCATTCTCATACTATAAAAATACTTCATTAACTCCTTCATAACAAGTTTCTTCTTTGATATTCAGGTTGTATCCTCTGGTTAATATTCTATCCTTAAATCATCAACTGAACTGAAATGGTAATGACTGTGATCCGGTCTTCCCTTACTTCTCTCTCTTCACTGGTAGGCAAATCTAAGACCTCAAGCCTTCTCCTTTACTCTCGTCTCTTTAAATTCCGGCACCACATCCGTAGCCCTCCTCTCGACCTTCTCCATAAGTTCTTCGACCTTCTTGGGTGCAGCAGCAACCAGACTACAGCAACCAGTTCTACTCGCATGTAGGATGTGAATAACTTATTTGTTATATCCTTATCCATGTACTCGAGTGCTATTTCAATATTTGTGTGAGTGTGTGAGTGTGTGTGTGTGTGTGTGTGGGGGGGGGGGGGGGGGGGGTACTGCACAAGCAGTCATTCAGACGGCCCAACAAGGCCACACACACACACACACTCATCAGACAAGTTTTTTCCTTTAACTCTCCTCTTGACCGATAGTTAACACTGCCTCCGCCTCCCACCATCCAATGCCCCCCCCCACCCCCAAGGGCCCCACGGATGCTTAAGTCATAGGGGGGAATTCCGCCTTGCGTAACCAGAGTATATAACAGTTCACAGTCGTGCGAAGGCGAGAGAGAGAGAGAGAGAGAGAGAGAGAGAGAGAGAGAGAGAGAGAGAGAGAGAGAGAGAGAGAGAGAGAGAGCCGTAGCCCAACGAGTCAGAAAACAGTAAGCGAGGCAGACTGCTTGGGGTAACGGTCACACCCAAGGACACACAAACCTGTTTTTTTTTTTTTTTTTTTAAGGCGCTATCATCGTACATTGGCCGCGACGGTATGACCCCTTAGCATGTTACAGTGCGACCCTTAAGCACTAAGGTACGAAAGACCCTTTGAGCACAACGGTGCAGCAGCCCTTGAGCACGATGGTACTGTCATTGAACGCCACGTTATGATCCTTGAGTAATAACGTTACAGTCTCTGAGAGCACGATTCTGCAACCCATTGGCATTCTTAAACACGACGGCGCTACCACTGAACAATACGTAAGGTACGACCCTATAACCTAGCACAGCCCTGAACCACTAGACTACCCCACGGGAATTTTCATACAAACAAAGCATAAAAAGAAAACTGAAGATATAATTGGCATCTTATGTCCTACATCAAAGTGTGCAAATAATTGAAGACAAAAATAGATCAAATCCCATTTATAACCACACTACGTTATCCACCAATCGTTTTCAATGAATAATTCATATTCATCGTCCAGTAAAAGTAATGCAGTCATGTCCAAATATTACACTGGTATGTAAACTTGACTAAATTTTGTGTTTTCATTACCTTAAATGTAATGAACAAATGTCCACAGTTTTCTTTTTTCTTCCTCGCAAATGATTATTTTTATATGAAGTCCAAAACTTTAGTCTTAAGAAGTATAAAATCCTAACTTGCCTTTGCCGAAAATAGGAGAGGTTTCTGGGTAACACATCATATACAGGCAAGAAACAAACTGATTACTTGCAATCTAAACTGCATTGTCAATGAATCAAATCCTGTTTGACTCGCCATAACGGGTTCTATTCGATTTTTTCAATGTTTTACGCTATATGCATAACCTGTGTCAAAGAAGGGATCATGCAAAAATGCATTTTCCTTCTTACGTAAGCGAAAACAACTGTTCAGTCCTACCTAAAGAGAGGCACTGACTCATTTTCTTTGAAAATAAATAATCAGAGAAAACGGGCTTGCCTTGACCATTCCTCCATACCGAATGATTCCCTGAGTCTCATCGATTACAGCTACTCAACAGGTAAAATCTAAAAAAATAAAATCTAACTTCAAACTACAAAACGCTAATCTACACGAAAACAAAAGCATAATCTCTCTACAGGCATAATAACTCACGTATACTTCTTACGTTGCCCATCTCCACCAGAATACCCTTCGCTGTCATGTCTTCCACTTTCTCGATAGGCTCCAAATCGTCCAGGATCCGCCGGAAAGGGGAACTGACGGCGCTCGGGACTTCATCATCTTGAGTAGGAGGATCGGGAGACTCTTTTGGCCGAGATACGCAACACCCCATGCAATTAGAGCCATGGAAGGAACAGGGGGAGGAGGAGGAGGAGGAGGAATTTCCTGGCTGTTCGACCGACCGCTGCTCGGTGCGTCCGGCCGGCGGACTGTGAGCCACCGGGAGGCCATAGCGGTGGAGGACAGTGACTCACACAGTGACGCTATAACGATTAGTTCTCTCATCAATATCGGTACGTCCTGGGTGGGTGGACAATTATCGGATGATAATCCTCAAGCACTATTTTCTACCGAGGAACTTCATTACACGAGTCTACAGGAGGGAAACGCATTGTCGTGTCAGGGTAAGCTATACTGCCATCATGAAAGCACGCACATCGCAAGCATGACTGTCATGCGCACGGGTTTACTCATACGACCGTAAGCACAGAGACGCACACAAACAATCAGTTCTTAGAATACATTTCAGGTAGGACTCAAAATGACAGTGGCGTCCGAACGAATGTAAAATATGAGCGAGGCGGGTTAGGTTTGACGTGTGTCATGATCTCCGAAGATGGGTGGATGCTGGAGATTAACACCTCACAATTCTGGTGTGAAGATTTTTCTAACAATAATAATAATAATAATAATAATAATAATAATAATAATAATAATAATAATTAATCCAGGTATCTGCAAATGGTTTCCCACAGAAAACGGGATAAGAAATGACAAATTTCAAGTCAGTTGACAATTCATCGAAAACACAGGCTGGGAGGAAAGGTCCTCCAGCTCCTCCTCAGCTTTCTCTAGGGGGTGAAGTCCCTCCCTCAGCATTCGCTGCTTCATCACCAATGACAAAAAGTAAAAGAAACTGTATCGACACGAAATTCTTACACAGTTGTCTTTACTTTTTTCGTGAGGCTCCTTGAAGATTTTGTGCTCGACCATATTCGTGAAATGTTAAACGTCGTTGCATTTCTCAACAGTTATATGCAACAGGCCAACAAACCCTTCTGCAACAATTTCATAAAGTTAGTAATCTCTCGAAACAAACTTATCATGAACAATTTCGATGTTGTACCCTTGAGGAGACAAAAAAAAAAAGTTCCAAAACTGGTTTGATCTGGATCTGTCCGTTTATGAGAGCTGGGTATAAATATATGTGTCCATTACTGAGCATAATACAAACTGGATCTATCCTGTATCGGAGCGTGCCAGACATGGATACCAGGCCCCATTCTCAGGGACAATAGTGTCGCAACCCTTGCTCCCCTTACCTAGCAGGACGGCCTCTGAATGACTTAAACTCGGGGAGACGTAATCCCTCCCAGACAACCTCCAAGCGGTATATTCCAAGAACAATGAGATGAAACCTTCGCGTCCCATGTTCAAATGATCGTGAATCATCAAATCGTTGTAATAGAAGAGCCACTATTCTCCACACAGAGTAACCTTTGGATATAACGAATCAGTGTCATAACTAAACCCTAATCAACACATAATTAATCACATTAATCACGTTTATTCCTCTCGTAACTGTGTGCATGACAAGGTTCGCGCGTCGAGGAACATGTGTTTGTTGCTTGTTGGGACGACTTTGCTTGCGCGAAACATGCCGATATCTGCATCCATGCTTGTACGAGAATAAAAATAATAAATTCGATGCATCTCCGTATATGTAATGCACGACATCATATAATCACAGTCCTTGTAAATACTCTGGTGTCATTTAGAATACAGTGTATGAATTTATGTTGGTTTGTTATGTGTAAATGCATGTCAGCGTATTTGGTCGAATATGTCTGTATATGTATCTATTCTTGTGTGTGTGTGTGTGTGTGTGTGTGTGTACTTGCATATACACGTGTGTACGGGTGCATATGCATGCTTGCACGTGTGGATGCATGTGTATAATGACTGGGTACCTGTACAAGTTACATGCATGCGTAAATATGTATTTGTTCATTCATACGTACGTGGATGTATGTGTATGCTATGTACCTATACATACGGATCTATGTGTATGCATATATGCGTCCCGGTTCGACCGTATGTGCGTATGCGCATGCTTGATAAAACAGTTGTAGTCCACTACATCCGTTTAGACCAGACCCCATGTACTCCCATCACATGCGTGTGTCTTACTTACAAGATGTCTTACCTCTTCTGCCTCATTTGTGGCCTGTGAAACAGCAGCCCATCCGCCACCACCTTCCTCGCACTCGGGTAGGCTCATTTCGAGCTCTACCATCTCTATCGCCTCCCAGGGAACGGTGGTTGGCGTGGGCGTCCTTGGTGGGGTGTTCGGCCACTCGTGCAAGGAGGGCGGCGGGGTGTTGGTGGAGGATGGGCTAACATTTGGTCCCACCGTCACCATCCTGATGATTTGGCACAGTCCGCAGTCGACGAACCCCGGGACGCGAATGTTGACTTTAGTAGGCAGCACACGGAGTGAAGTAGCTCCCTCCTAGTACCACGCGGAGCCGCGTAGCATCGCATGGACGGCACTGTGTTAGTGGTTGTCTCTCACTTCAGGCCACTTGAGTCATTTATCGCGACTCAAGAGCCACACCACTTCAAAGCTTCGACTATTTGTGTCGAGGTGAAGCGTCAGGTTACCAGTACATTTTACGAGGGATTTAGGTATTTCATTATCTGTATACAACCTGTAGAAATGAATAGGTTTAAATGACTTGGTGTACGGTGGATTATTCCAGTGTCAACAAGCGTTCCGAAGTGCCTCCAATACCGAACCCCAACGCTGCGAAATTTGTTTACACATGAGCCGGGCTGACGTTAAAGAGACTCTTCCTCGGCGAGAAACAACAACCCTTGTAGCTGGGCATTCCTCTGCACAGGACTTGCCCTTCACTTGACCCGCATCCCTCCCCTACTTCCAATACCCCCTGCTTCTTAAACATTTCATCCCTAGTATTTACGCTTCATCATCCACGCATCTCTCACCGCTTACATTTCTTCTTACTGTGCCACATAATCTTTTATCTCTGCTTCTTAGCATTACTACGTATCTCCCTCGGTCTCTGTCCCTCCTCACTCAGCCAACACAACCCATGCACCATCTCCTCGTTCTCCTCCAATCCCTGGTCTCCTTCAATCTCACCCTACTCGGGCCCGGAAGCGGGAGCACGCTCGTGAATACAGGAGTTCACCCCAACCACAGCAGCCAGAGCGTGACAACAACCGCAGCAACCTGGAGCCAGGCATTTCCGATCACATGATCACGGTTGCCGCTGGTAGCCATCGCCATCTGGCGCAGATACCTCACGCCACAATGTGGAGGCTCGACATCGTATACTGATAATGCGGTGGACTCGTCAGAGCAGAACCAATTATGAACTTTTTTTTTTTTTGTGTGTGTGTGTGCGGGACAGTGACATATTAAGGCAATGAGGTAACACTTTGTACAGAATCGGACAGGCAAGCCTAATCGATATTATAACATAGCCCTCTCGTTCTGTTGGTAGACTCGACAGGGATCTCTACCTAACGCGTGCTACTGCTACGATGACGGCCCTCGTCCCTCCGACTCGACAGAAGACAAAGGACTTTTTTCTAGCTGCGATCAGGCGTGTACGACCGTGACCTCGAACTTCAACCTGTTGCAGGACACTTTTTTTTTTCCTTGCACGCGAAGGTACGACAATACAATGGGAACGTACTTGGCCATCTGACCTTGTCAGAGATCATCAAACTTAGTTAAGATTTGGATTTTCCATATTCCTTTTTTTTTTTTCCTCTATGTGTATTTCGTATAACCTCATTTACAACAACGAGCAAGAACCAAAAAGGGGTTACGATCAGTACGTCGAATGGAGAGAATAAGTGACTGACTCTAATTATTGGTTTTCCCCCCAACATGATCCACAATACATGGGTCTGGCGTTGGATTCATGTTACGACGGGATCTTGTACCGCCGAATTTTAGGGTTTCCATTTAACCACTTGAGTACGGCCGTACGACCCTTGGGTATGATGACCGTGACCCTCACCCCTGACACAAGGTCACGCCATGACACCCACGGGTCGTACCGTCGTGCTCAAAGGTCATCAAAAAAAAGACATCAAAAAAAGGAAATATCGTAATTTGTACTCTATACCACACATTCTCTCTCTCTCTCTCTCTCTCTCTCTCTCTCTCTCTCTCTCTCTCTCTCTCTCTCTCTCTCTCTCTCTATTTCGCTATGCTGTCCAGCCTCAGAAGAGAACGTAAAGGAAAAACAAAACAAAACAACAAAAAATGAAAGTTACATATCGGTTAACTCTCTAACATGATCTAGTCGTAGCTCTTATAAATTCTAATTTTCGCAAAAACGATCTTTATGTTTGATGAGAACGAGTCATGACGTGTAGTGGACCTAGGCAATCAGCAAGAGTGTTGGGCAGGACGAGCGACTCATATCCTATCTGTCGCCAACCGTGAGATCCTTCAGCATCCTGGTAAAAAAAAAAAAAAAGTCCAATTTTAAAGCACTCTCTACTCATGAGGAAATAAAGCCTCGCTCATCTTGCGGAAGGAAATATCGCATGTAAAATTTCCAGGACCATGATGAAGTCTAATTTAAACGTAACTTATGTTATAAAACTTTCTTATACGATGGAGAAAATTATATACTCTCCGAGGACTGTCGATTATCTACGCTAGGACCGACCTCAAACTCTTTATTCACAGCTTTTTAACCATCAAAACATGACTTTCTGTGTTATGACGACGCTGAGTAAAACCGTCAAGTCTGAAGGTCAAACCTAAACCGGAATCTGTCATCTCCCGCCTTCATGACCCGTCCGTAAAAGATATATGAAAGATGGTTTAAACGGACCGCGGTTCCGACGTTCCACCATAACCCAACGGCAAGCGTAATCATAACAACAGTGTTGTGACGGGAAAGGAGGGAGAGAGAGAGAGATCCTCACAACCAAATGGAACATATAATGGTCTCTCCCAATGCTGTGGAGTCGCTGGGAAAAAGAGTGGTGCTTACCGATTTCTTCTTTGCCCTTGGCGGCAACGTGAGACTACAACAGTGAATCATAACAGCGAGGAAGAAAACGGAAGCCAACGACACGGTACCGCTCCTTCCAAGCGACCGCATGTGACGTACTGCAGGAAGTGAGATGTATTTCTCTCGCTAGACAAAGCCGAATGTTTGTCTCGGAGACCCAGATCCGGTACTGATAATGTCCTGTTTATAGAGTAACTTCCTTTTAGCAATGACACCATTCACATAATTCATACATGTATACAACCTCTCTGTTCGTTCCAGCGTGCATAGGGAACGCTTTTTTCCACACGGAAAAAGTTTCTGACTATTGACCGTGCGCCCTAAACACGTGAGACTGCAATCCCCTATAACAAATCCATCCTTCCACAAACGCTCACACAACACCTTCACTATACAGTATGAACAACAAGTACTCCGACATAATTTTCTAATATATCACCTAATCTTCAAATTTTCACTCACTACATCCTAGGTGTACTTCATCAATCGCATCGTCCCCAAACTTCCCTCGTTGGTAAAAGTAATCTGTCGCTACTGCTTCCTTCTCTCCACAGCCTGTTTGTACCTAGCAAAAGTACTTCTTGCTGGCTACTGAAAGACTTTGTATCTAACTTCTCTTTCACCTAAGAACCTTTGCATGTTCTATTCTTCTCCCTTACAGGAATATACTCTCAACTTCAGCTTTCTTCCATTTTCACTAATCCTTTTTCTCCCCAAAATGTTTCATCCCCTATGCACGAGTACACGATCCAAATATAATGATATGATCTTTGCCTTACACCCAAGCAGAAGGCCAAGCCATTGGAACCATGGGTCGTGCCACCGTACTCAAAAAGTTCCACTAACGTTCACTGCGACTGCTGCTTTCTTAAATGAACACCTTGCCCTTGTACATTTACACGCCTCCGGCTCACTCAACAGTAAAATAACATCCGCATGCCACTAAGGTTGCTACCAATCTGTTCCACCACTGTTCAGCTGTACCGGGGCATCACCCACCCTATCTTATCCACCCTGAGAAACACCCCCAGTAACGCTGCACAGCTCTGACGCATTCCCATATATATTTCAGACCCCGGGCATACCACCGACTTCTATCTACACACACACACACACACACAACACACACACACACATACAAAACAAAACAATGATGAAAAGAGTTAGATACTTCGGGATTACGATAACTAAAAGCCGTTCGACTAGGTTGCGTAACACAGGATTAAAAAGCCTCCGTTCGACTAGGTTGCGTAACAAGGGTATGAAACTTATAAAGCCTGAGTAGGTTACGTAACCCAGGATATGAAACTTAAAAAGCCTAACCTAACGTAAAACGTTCTTTATGTTTCACGTACTCAGTTAAAGTAATCGAACCCAATAAAGTCGTCTTCAGGTTTGCAAAGAAACGTCGTTGGCGTCGACCCCAGGACCTTTTGCGTGGTCATGAACGCTAACAGCTAGGCTATGATCGCCCGTAATAGGGAAATGACAATTCGATTACAAGTAATCGAATACCCTTTGTCTCATCCATGAGCAACGAGGTCTACACCAGTCAAATCCCATCAGGCTCACCGCACCAGCAGCTAGCATTTCACAGAAGCTTAGTGTACAAGCACGGAGGTATATGAACACGAATATAGTGCATAGGAACGCGCACTTTCATAGAACATGCAAACCTCCGACAGCCAGGCTCGAACCCGGGACACCTGTACTCTACTTTTCTACTCCTTCTTGGTAATGCCTTCACCTATAAATTTATTCATTCTAATAGTCTCATTCATGTAACATTTACTCTTGTCTACTTCGTATATACCAAATCCTGGATGCTCTAGGAACATCCTCGTCTAGAAAGAACGTCTTTGGCAAACTGATATAGACAAACAAATGGTCAGTGTGCTTCATTACCTACAAATCACTATTTCCTATTTACTTCCCATTTGTTGGTTATCCATTTCACTAATTTTCACCCCTTGAATACATGACACCGCGACCCCTGATTAAACTTAATAATGAACTAGAAAAAACTTGGCGTCGCACATCGGAACGGAGAACACGAAACAAAATAATAAAAAAAAAAGGGGGGGGAAGCAATAAATTTCTAATAAAATTCTAAATTTCATTAGTCGACTGAGTCTCGCAACAGTATTACAGCCAAGTGTATTTTGCCGACTGCATTTCTCTTGTATTCCTGTTAAAGAGCTGTATTAAGGTGTTTGGGGATATCGCTTCTATGGGGAAAACACCAACAACAGAATGTAAAACACAACGCTTGATTCACGAATGTGCCGTAACCTTTGAGGATACATAACAGCCTCATCGTAAATTAACACACAATCCCGAGAACCGCTGAGCTTGCCGTCTATGCCATGTACTTCTCCCAGTTATATTGCCCAGGGTTACACGATCTGCCCAGGGTTACACGATCTTACTGATCAGTCACCTTGGCCTTCATGGACGTAACTAGTAAGGAATGTAAGTCCTGTATGAAAAAAAAAGTCCTTTGCATCTTAGCCAATACATTTCCACACCCATCTTGTACAACAGGATTCATACGAGTCAGTAGCCTAACACCTTATGAACACAAACCACCATAAACCAGATTCATCCTTCCACACGAAACCAGTTCTTCAGCTGGTTTAATACTTTGGCGTTTGAAACTTTCGGTGTGTCGGGCAATACTTACGACCTTTTACTACACAAAACTAGCAAGGCATGACCAGAAAGAGGGCATTTGCATCCAAATCACAGTCAATTAAAGATATCCCTACATACATCACTCGAGCAATATTTCTGCTAAGTAAACGTCAAATAGCAACTGCGACTACACGTATACGACAACAGTGTTCGAAACATACCATAAGTTGCACCATGATCTCTTTGCACTTCGCTTTCTTACTTCACAACAAACGGAAAGTTTAGATTAGTTCACCGTACTCTGACAACAAGGAAATACACGGGGAACTGACCAGGACACAGAATATATATGCTTTGAAGTATTCGAGTTACCAGTTGATATTTTCTTTGCCTTTTGATATATTGTACCTAACGTCTAGATTTAAATGAACTTTGGCCTTCAATTAACGGTATACGTTTCTGTGGATGCAGCACAAAGATAAAATACGAATAATATGTAGAAACTTGTGAGATTTCTTTTTTTTATATTGATTGCCAGGGGTTCCCCACTCCTCTCATCTCATCCAATGGCAGCAGAAGGTGCAATGACGTCATGGGTAAATACTCGCACCACACGAATCTCTCGCCACACACGTGAAGTATGTGTGAAAACAACTAAATCCACGATGGAAAGTAGGCGAAAACAACGTCAAGATATGGGAGATAACAGTAGATGCCATTCACCGACGACAAGTACATTTGGACAAGTTGATAAAGAGAGCATTATTGACTCGTTTAGCAAATGGAAGCACCACGTCCCAATGGCTGAACGCGGACTTCGAATATCCATTTCTTGACACTTTTCTTCAGTGTCTCACTGAGGTGAAAGAGTTGGATAATCATGTCACGATTACATGCAGTGTTTATAATCGAGTATTAATGATGGAGTTTTTGATATAGCAACACATAAAAGATCCAGCCTTGTCCATCTTGTCATATGTAGTGCAAACTATGAATAACGTAATAAAAGAAAGATCAGAATAACTTACAAAGCTGTTGATATATCATTTGATTAACACAGGAAGTGTTAATTCATAATGGTATATAAAGTCTGTTCTCCGGTAACAGTGACTATGATGGTGGAGTTATAAAAACAATATCTACTACATACTTTTTCACGGAACTTACTGAGGTGAAATGAACTTATTTACGTTTTCAGAGAACTGAAAATGAGATGAGGTTTGTTCGTCTTCTCAGTAGGAACAAGAATACTGTTCTTTATGTTGTGACGACTTATGTCCTTGTTTAACGATCTGTCCTGGTGCGATGGGATGTGACCTGGCCTTGTAGACGGTCACTTGACCTAGGGGTCACGTTCCCAGGTCAGGTTACACTTCTTGGTTTGCGTATTCTATACAGAATTCCCTGACTATGTGTCCACCACGAAAGCTTTCTCTGAATATCTTTTTCCCACAACAATTCTCAAGATGACCTGCTGCACTGGTTCAGCATAGATATGGCGGCGGTAGACAACGAAGTTATTTTTCTGTCAGTACACCGTCTTCATCTCCGTTCTCATTTACATATCAGGTGAATGATATACATACGATCCTTCCTTAATCTGACACATCCATCCTTTCCTCAAGTTGGGTCTACTTTGCTAAATGATGTGAAGCATGGACTTCTACTACTTTTCCATACTTTGTATGTTAACTAACGAGTGAAACTGAGACCTCCATTCACTTCTCTACCTTCATAAACATATTGACTGAACACGACCAAGACTTATTTACATCCTGATCTTGCATACAGACAGACCTAACTGATCAAACACTTCCTCCGATGCAGATATACCGCTTAGCAATGATAAAGTTCTGCGCATAACACAACAAGGTGCCGGAGGCACATCTACAGACATAATCATTATCTCGATGGCCAAGAAATGACCAGTATTGCCATCAACAAGAGGGAATACGAACCGGGTTAAGCAGGGCTCGTTGATCCGCAGGCGAGGTCTCATTCCGGCCAGATCACCTGGAGGTCTAGTCAATTGTTGGCCAGGGAATGGGTATATAAAGGGTAACTGGATGAAGGAATGGAGAGCTTCATCCCTAGAGTACAAACGGTACAATCCTTCAGCATGACGGCAGTACGAACCCTCGAGTGTCATGTCTAAGGATAAGTCAACCTTCACCAAGGGTTGTATAGTTGTGCTCGAGTTGTACCTTCGTGTTGGAAAGTCGTCTTGTCGTGACCAAAAGGCGAACAACGCTCCATGACACGTCAAGAACATGAAGTTGTTAATTTTCTGTTGGTTTAACAGGGAACCGTCCATTTTCCTAAGGAGGGGGTAAAATATTAATGAACACAAGATTGATGCTTAAAATGTTGAAGTTAATACCATGCTGATGATGCCATGCTGTGTTAGCAGTGTAAATTAACAGTACGCTTTTGGAAGTCATTAAACTTCACCATCCTCCTGTTTATTTCTGAGGTTTATGCAATTTCCTGTTGACGACGACGCTGAATGTCCTGTTGCTGACGTTGACGGCGTTGACGTCATTGTTGTGTAGCCATCTTGCACCGACACTGCTCATGGTGACGCGTTGTGACGATGGTAGCTGCTAACATCATACATGAGTGCGTCACCGTTGTGTAGTGTTGATCACATCAATGCCGCGTTTACGACGCCGACTATGCTCAAGGAGCGTTGATGGCGATGACTTTACGAAGCCATGTGGAAGAGGAAAGTAACCTCACGCTCTGATTCTATCATCAATGCCTCGTTTTATGGCATCAGTTCCGTGTTCTCTGGCATAAATGCCTCGTCTTATGGCATTAGTGCCGTGTTGTATGGCATCAATGCCTCGTTTTATGGCATTAATGCCTCATGTTATGGCATCAGTTCCGTGTTCTCTGGCATAAATGCCTCGTTTTATGGCAGTAGTGCCGTGCTTTATGGTATCAATGCCTCGTTCTATGGCATCAGTTCCGTGCATTATGGCATCAGTGCTTCATGGCATCAGTGTCGTGTTTCGTGGTATGACTGGAGATGCTGTAATGATGCTGTGCTTGTGACACCGAGGCAATGCTGCGGCATGGAGAGAATACTTAGGAGGATGTGTTCCAGCATCTTAATGAGGGTTAAGGGACGCCTCACGCTGCCGCCTCCCTTGGCTCTCGTCTGGGTCTCTGAGCAGAACCAATACGTCCGGATGGTACTGTAGTCAGGAACAGCCTTCGTCAGGGTCCTCCTCAGTAGCAATGATTCGTCCTGAAGGTGTGCTAACGCAAAGCCTTCGTCAGGGTCTCAGGCAACACTGTAAAACATAGGCTTCGTCCGGAGTCTAGGTAGCTGAAGGTGTACTGACACATGCCCTTCGTCGTCGCATGACTCGACTTCACCAACCCGTCTACATGATATATCTAAAGTGTTCTAGGCTAAGTCAACTCGTCCTCATGATATGCCTAAAGTGTAAGTCGAAGTGAACAGTTTACATTTGCATATAGTTTAGACAAAGACGGTTTTCCTATAGGTATGTATTCATGACCAAAATGAAGTCATCATTGTTGAAGGAAGATGTGGAACTGATCTCTCTTATATATCGAAATACGGTAATCAGCCTCGTAATTGTGCCTGCGTTATGAAAACAACAGTAAACAGTTTCTTTTTTTTTTACTCTTATGTCGCAGTGAAAAACGTAAGAATTCCTTCTGATCGCCAGGTGAAGAGTTCGCTCTCTTACTACAGATTATTTCCTCGACAAATCTACTATCTTCATCCTTTTTAAACTGGACCATTGAGCACGTGGCAACATTTGATGCGGTTTCTTGGTTTTCCCATATCGCGACGAGACTTAAGCTCTGGGAATCAAGAGGACAATAGGGAGATATACATATAGAATCATTCGACAAAATAAAAGGTGTTATGAGGCCTTATAGGACTCGATGCTCTTGTGGTACCAAGCGGCAACTATGCTAACGGAGGCCTCAGGCGGCGAGTGGCAGGAGGTAACGGTAGCCAGGCAAAAACAGCTCCACCCTCAGAGAACTTCGCACAGGAAGACGTCTTGAGTCAAAAGTAGTACTTAAGGTTGTACTGAAACATATCTTCCAAGAAAGAGATGAATATGTTGCGTGTCGCCTTTTCTCTCAAGCTTCGTGATCATATTTGTTACAGTCTTCGTGATTACAAGCCTCATACGTGTATGAGCTAGGTTGCAGGGGCGGCAATAGGAAAAGCCCTCAAAACATTTCCTCTCAGTCGGCAGGACAACACGCATACACACACACACACACACACACACACACACACAGTCACACACACACACAAAGTCTTGGATAAGGATATATTCAACAAGCAGTTCACATCCTAGGTTGAATATGGTTCTCAAGGTTGGTATCCTCGCACCTAAAGAAGCACAAAGAGCTAATAGATAAGGATTACGGGAGAACACGAAAGATGGTACCAGAATTAAGAGAACTAAGTCACAGGGGAAAGTTAGAGGCCTTAAACTTTAAGAAAAAACATATAAAGGACTAATTCTATCGTGTTAGAATGCTGAATGAATGGAACAAACGAATATATATATATATATATATATATATATATATATATATATATATATATATATATATTATGAAACCACATGTAGTTTGCACTGTCTCAGTAAGTCACCTCGCCAATGAGTCAGACCTGTAATATTACCGCGCCACCTCTGCCTGCCACAAGGACACAAACATACACGTACGGTAGACTTCACGGGTAAACTCCTCATAGTAGTCACTCATGCACGCTCTCCGCTTTCGTGCCTCTGCTGATGACACAATTCGTTGTGGAGCAGAACCAATGCGGACGGTGCTCACTGGGTGTGTGGGTTGGTGGGGTGTGGGTGTGGGAGGGATATGGGGAGTTTTAACTTTTCATATAAACTTGCGGTAGAGATGAAGTAACCGTCGAAGTCATAGTGTAGTTATGTCGGCATATGTCAGTCGTGTTGAATCGTGGGGTACGATTCATCTCTGAGGTTTTACAATATCGTCTTGTCATAGGGTTATACAATAAGCTTTATCCTCTGGCGTGAGGGTTGAAGTCGCAGCGAGGAAAATTTCTTCGTTCCAAGTCGGCGACCATTCTTTTGTAATCCCTCCAGCGAACTGGGACGCACTGCTGTTGCCTTGCCAGATTAACAGCGAGTGTATATATATAGTTTTGCTCTTTGGGGGGAAAATCACGGGAACGAATGTTATTGATGCACATCTGCATTTGCTGCGTTGCAAGCGCACGGCACTAAGATGGACGGGAGGTTAGTCTTGCCTAACTTGTTCTAACCCGCTTGGATGCGTGTAATCTGCAGCTCATAAGTGGTGTATTGAGGGGTGGGGTGGGCTTGGGGTAGTATCGCACATGACCGCGTCTGTCTGCATGTTCTAAGCGACCTTGACGGGATGCGGTCGGCCGTTAGGGAAGGCATAACGCTTGCATGTAAAGGGGATGTTCCCTGGTGTCACCGTCATGTGTGAAATGATTGTGAGTTTACGTCCACAGATACATGTGACGGTCACTCAAGATCCCGTTCCCTCGGCCGCCACTGCCACTGATGGAAGCCCTTAAGGTGCGGGTGTTGGCTTAGTCCTTGTTCACGTACGTGCGATGAGATGGAAGCAGTGGTGTGTGTGTGTGTGTGTGTGTGTGTGTGTGTGTGTGTGTGTGTGTGTGTGTGAGGAGACTCAGCATTGTATCATTGCTCTTACCGAAATTGCCTTTGGTGCGAGTGGTTACCTGTAGAAGGGAACCTAAAACACACACACACACACGCACGCACACACACACACACACACACACACACACACACACACACACACACACACACACACAAAGAATACCATTACCTAATGTACTGTTGTTTTGAGAAGACGTCTCATTCTAGAACGACACTTCATTGAATGAATGCATAGAAAATGTAATGAATAAGAACCAGACGACTATCAACACTCTGGTAGTGTATCAAGGGAAGGACGCCCTTACGCGCCACACAACAAGGATGTGTGGTGCCCTTACCCACCACACATTACTGCTTCAAATGAATCATTAAACTCGAACGTGAAAATGAGCTTCGTAAAAAAGAAAAGAAAAAAAGAAGAAAAAGAAATTGAAAACAGTATCCTTCTTTCCGCGGATCATTCATGCAAGTGTCATAGATTGTGGCATCCGTTCTTTGCAAGGGAGTGTGTGGAGGACGAGAGGGGAAAAAGGGCATGAGGGGCGGGCGTGTTAGGAGTCGTCCTAAAGCGTCGGCAGGATGCTAAGAGAGAGAGAGAGAGAGAGAGAGAGAGAGAGAGAGAGAGAGAGAGAGAGAGAGAGCGCTCCTGGGGGAAATCAAGGTTGAGAGGATTCGAGGGTATATGGAGAATGAGGAGAGAATTTGATAAGCCTCCCTCCCCTCCCCTCCCACACAAAAAAAAGAGTGGAAAGGGAAACAGAGGTGTTAAATGAGGCTGGAACGTGGATGGAGACGTATAGGAAGAGACGCTAAACGAACGAACTCAAGGATATGTCGGCGGTGATATGAAGAATGCAACGACTGAAGTGGAGTAAAAAGATCTGGTAACTCAGTGAAAAGTAGGAAAAAAGGTGTGTGAGTGTGTGTATGCGTGTGTGTGTGTGTATGTGTGTGTGTGTGTGTATGTGTGTGTGTGTGTGTGTGTGTGTGTGTGTGTGTGTGTGTGTGTGTGTGTGTGTGCGTGTCTGTGTGTGGAAGAAGAAAGAGTTTCACGAAAGTGTAAGATACAGGAAAATAATTTGAAATTAGAGAAAGTCTAAGAACTCGCATGATGGGAGACAAAAAAAAACAGGACGTTGATGCGGCGTTTTCTGAGAATTCGCTAACAGTGGGGGTTCACACGTGAGGGGCGTCTGGTGACGTGGGTGTGTGTGTGTGTGTCTGGTGACGTGGGGAGGGGAGGGGGGGGGGAAGGGGAAGTTCCACGAGAGTGTGTAGGAGTGAATAGCTTCGCTATGATTTGGGAGTCGAGGTCTGGTGTAGCGCGCCCCCGGTGAGTTGCGGGGAAGCCCTGCCTGACTGACATCCTCCCCACCTCAGGCGATCTCCACCCTTCTCATGCCCTCAAGAAAGGAACCAACGGTGTCGTCCAAGTTAGTGGAAGGTACAACTTCCCGCGTTCGGAGAACCAATGAAAGCCGATGGCACGTTGAAGAATTCTGATGACTGTGGCCACTTATGTACGTTCGCAGGGGATAGCTAGTCTCTAATGTAGACTTTTGTATTCTGGCTTAGAGTTCTCTTCTCTTTTTTACTCTCTCTCTCTCTCTCTCTCTCTCTCTCTCTCTCTCTCTCTCTCTCTCTCTCTCTCTCTCTATCTATCTATCTATCTATCTATCTATCTATCTATCTCTCCACTCAACCACACTCGTCATACAGGATGAAGAGAGGCTCCTCATATCGAAGTGTCAGGTCTAAGGCGGAATCACCGCAATTGTCTATCATCTCAAAGATATACAGATCGTGCATCTTAACTCGGTCTTTCAAGATATTAAGGAATAATTCTAGCAGCTCTATTTCGGTCATTGTTCTTAAGACCCATTTCAAGAAACTGATATGAAATCTAGTACTCCATAGATGCTTGGTAATATGAGGTCAGGTCACATCATCTATCCTACGGGTTTCGACAAAGTAAGCACCTGATGTGTATGTCTCTGTGTGGTGATTGTAGGGCTAGTGAGGAGTAAGCATTCACTGTCTTCAGCATGGAACTTCCATTTAGAGCATGAAGGTTCTTACGAGACTAGGATACAACAGTATTCCTTTTTTCTTTTGTCCCAAACTGGTGTCACATGGGTCAGCCTGAGGGCTTGAATATATATACATGTAAATACATACACACATATCTGCTATTCAACACAACTGTTATTTACAATTATTTTACCCACCCAGAATACTATACAATGAAGTAATGTACAAAAGAACAAACAGTTAATTAACAAACAAACCTAGATATATTGATGATTAGAGAATACATCATGAATCGTTGCCACACATACTATGAAGCATATTTACAGCCATTCGAGAATGCATTTCAGGCTCATAAGGGATTCAGTGAGAAGCAACGACCATCTGGGAATGTTGGATAATAAGACGCAAAGGTCCGACAGCGTTAGGAAAATCCCACAAGGAATTACTGAAGACGTAAAAAAAGAAAGTATATAAAAAAAAAACGAAGGTAAACTAAAACTCAATCAATATTCTGTAACAAAGACGTTAGGAAAAAAAAGGAAAAACTCACAAAAGATAATGCAGTTCTAAACGAACAACCACAAAAACTACAATGTCGTAAAGATAACCACAAAAGCAAAGCTAGAAATATAAAGCAATATACAAAAAGCCACGATGAAGGAATACATCATACTTACGAATCAGGGTAAAGCAATGAAAAGCAGTCTTTAACAATGAAAAAAAATCTATTAAATCGAACACAACGCCACAACGAATGTTATTAACAAAAAATCTTTTAGAAAGTGTCATCACAAGGAGAGCAAATAACTGAGCACAATGGGACAAAATCAACAACAACAAACAAACCATAAGAACGCCACAACAACAAAGAATAAATCAAAAATATTCACAGCTTTTTAGAAAAAGAATAAGAAAATCTCCAACGCGGTAAAGCAATGCATACTTAAATCTCACAAAACACTCGACGAAAGTGTTTCAAAATGGAACACATACACAACAAACACAAACACACACACAAAAAAAGTTAGCGAACACAAAGCCACAATAAAGCCAAAGTCACTTTCAACGTCAGTAAAGCCACTAAGCCAAAAAAGAAAAGATGTTTGTCTGGCTGGCGAGCCACAGAGTTCGCCCGTCCGGGATTATTTTTTTTTTTTTTTTACCTTTTGTCGTGTGGCTTCGTCCGGGAGGCCAACGGCAGTGAGAAGGTCGTTCAGTCCTACCACAGTCTCCCCTAGACGCTGCAGGGGAAGGGACGGAAACGTGAAAGAAAACGTGAAAGAAAATATTTAAAAAAAAAAAAAAAGTGTGGGGAAAAAAGTTAAGTATAGTCCTGAGAACAAAAGGTACCAGGGAAAAAAAAAGAAGAAAAGAAAAGAAGAAAGTAACATCTAGAAACATGCAAAAATATAGATATGATAAAGTAGAAAACTAGCTAGGAACTAAAGTTACTCTAGATATAAATAGTGGAAAAGGTACTTACCAAATTCTTCACATATACCGGGAAAAGATGGTGGGAATGGTTACGTGAATCTGATTAGACATAAATTATCATCATTATAGGTGTAGATAGATAAAGTAGATGATGCAAATACAATATACTCAAGACAATAGGTGTAGATATATGTAAAGTAGATAAAGCAAATATAATGTATTCAAAATAATAGGTGTGGACAGATAAATTAGATAATGCAAGTATAATGTACTCAAGATGATAGGTGTAGATAGATAAAGTAGATAATGTACTCAAAATAATATTTACAGATATATAAAGTATATAATGCAAGTATAACGTACTCAAGATAATAAGTGCAGATATATGGCATGAGAAGAGTGGGAGGTGGGCTGTTTAGAAAGGGTAGTGAGTGGTGGGATGAAGAAGTAAGAGTATTAGTGAAAGAGAAGAGAGAGGCATTTGGACGATTTTTGCAGGGAAAAAATGCAATTGAGTGGGAGAAGTATAAAAGAAAGAGACAGGAGGTCAAGAGAAAGGTGCAAGAGGTGAAAAAAAGGGCAAATGAGAGTTGGGGTGAGAGACTATCAGTAAATTTTAGGGAGAATAAAAAGATGTTCTGGAAGGAGGTAAATAGGGTGCGTAAGACAAGGGAGCAAATGGGAACTTCAGTGAAGGGCGTAAATGGGGAGGTGATAACAAGTAGTGGTGATGTGAGAAGGAGATGGAATGAGTATTTTGAAGGTTTGTTGAATGTGTCTGATGACAGAGTGGCAGATATAGGGTGTTTTGGTCGTGGTGGTGTGCAAAGTGAGAGGGTTAGGGAAAATGATTTGGTAAACAGAGAAGAGGTAGTAAAAGCTTTGCGGAAGATGAAAGCCGGCAAGGCAGCAGGTTTGGATGGTATTGCAGTGGAATTTATTAAAAAAGGGGGTGACTGTATTGTTGACTGGTTGGTAAGGTTATTTAATGTATGTATGACTCATGGTGAGGTGCCTGAGGATTGGCGGAATGCGTGCATAGTGCCATTGTACAAAGGCAAAGGGGATAAGAGTGAGTGCTCAAATTACAGAGGTATAAGTTTGTTGAGTATTCCTGGTAAACTATATGGGAGGGTATTGATTGAGAGGGTGAAGGCATGTACAGAGCATCAGATTGGGGAAGAGCAGTGCGGTTTCAGAAGTGGTAGAGGATGTGTGGATCAGGTGTTTGCTTTGAAGAATGTATGTGAGAAATACTTAGAAAAGCAAATGGATTTGTATGTAGCATTTATGGATCTGGAGAAGGCATATGATAGAGTTGATAGAGATGCTCTGTGGAAGGTATTAAGAATATATGGTGTGGGAGGCAAGTTGTTAGAAGCAGTGAAAAGTTTTTATCGAGGATGTAAGGCATGTGTACGTGTAGGAAGAGAGGAAAGTGATTGGTTCTCAGTGAATGTAGGTTTGCGGCAGGGGTGTGTGATGTCTCCATGGTTGTTTAATTTGTTTATGGATGGGGTTGTTAGGGAGGTAAATGCAAGAGTCCTGGAAAGAGGGGCAAGTATGAAGTCTGTTGGGGATGAGAGAGCTTGGGAAGTGAGTCAGTTGTTGTTCGCTGATGATACAGCGCTGGTGGCTGATTCATGTGAGAAACTGCAGAAGCTGGTGACTGAGTTTGGTAAAGTGTGTGGAAGAAGAAAGTTAAGAGTAAATGTGAATAAGAGCAAGGTTATTAGGTACAGTAGGGTTGAGGGTCAAGTCAATTGGGAGGTGAGTTTGAATGGAGAAAAACTGGAGGAAGTGAAGTGTTTTAGATATCTGGGAGTGGATCTGTCAGCGGATGGAACCATGGAAGCGGAAGTGGATCATAGGGTGGGGGAGGGGGCGAAAATTTTGGGAGCCTTGAAAAATGTGTGGAAGTCGAGAACATTATCTCGGAAAGCAAAAATGGGTATGTTTGAAGGAATAGTGGTTCCAACAATGTTGTATGGTTGCGAGGCGTGGGCTATGGATAGAGTTGTGCGCAGGAGGATGGATGTGCTGGAAATGAGATGTTTGAGGACAATGTGTGGTGTGAGGTGGTTTGATCGAGTAAGTAACGTAAGGGTAAGAGAGATGTGTGGAAATAAAAAGAGCGTGGTTGAGAGAGCAGAAGAGGGTGTTTTGAAATGGTTTGGGCACATGGAGAGAATGAGTGAGGAAAGATTGACCAAGAGGATATATGTGTCGGAGGTGGAGGGAACGAGGAGAAGAGGGAGACCAAATTGGAGGTGGAAAGATGGAGTGAAAAAGATTTTGTGTGATCGGGGCCTGAACATGCAGGAGGGTGAAAGGAGGGCAAGGAATAGAGTGAATTGGAGCGATGTGGTATACAGGGGTTGACGTGCTGTCAGTGGATTGAATCAAGGCATGTGAAGCGTCTGGGGTAAACCATGGAAAGCTGTGTAGGTATGTATATTTGCGTGTGTGGACGTGTGTATGTACGTGTGTATGGGGGTTGGGCCATTTCTTTCGTCTGTTTCCTCGCGCTACCTCGCAAACGCGGGAGACAGCGACAAAGTATAAAAAAAAAAAAAAAAAAAAAAAAAAAAAATATAAAGTGTATAATGCAAGTATAATGTACTCAAGATAATAGGTGCAACTATATGAAGTAGATAATGCAAGTATAATGTATTCAAGACAATAGGTGTAGATACATAAAGTAGATAATGCAAGTATAATGTACTCAAGATAACAAATACACAAAATGCAAGTCTAGATTACTAATGATTGTAAGTGTATTCATTCCAGTCACGTACTTTGTTTCACTGCATCAGATACATTAACATTTTCCGTGAAATGGCGCAGGTGAATTGGCCTCACGCACAGACTCTGTCCAGTATTCTGTCGGACATCCTAATGCGTCCTTACGTGTGGGTGAGGCAGGAGGGAAAACTTGAGCCACTGAAGTACTGTCTCGGAGCGCAATCGTCCCGATGTAAGGATACAAAGTGTGCCAAGGGGGGGGTGTAATCCCTCTCCTTCTCCTCCTCCTCCTCCTCCTCCTCTCCTTGATATGCCAAAGGATATGACGCTATGTTGCTGCCATGTGGCCCTCCACCGAGGAGCGATCCTCATGGAGAAGATAGGTAGCACGGAGACCTGCGTGGCCTTAACTGGATACCACTAATACATCATCCTTGTGGGAGGGGGGGGGGGAACTTTAACAAAGACCAAAATACAGACGGACCCTCACATCCTCTGGAAGGAACAAAGTAACGTGTGCATGACCGTCTGAGTTCGATGGTGCGACACCTGAACTCGACGTTACGATCCTTGAACTCGACGTTGCGTTCCTTTGAGTTCGACGTTCAGATCCTAGAGCTCGACGGGAGGATCCTTAAGTATATTGGTCTGCTAACTGACTTGACCCTTAAGGATCATCTTGAAGACCCGACCATCATACTCAGGGATCGTGCTGTCGTGCTTGGGGATCGCAATGTCGTGCTCAGGGATCGCAATGTCGTGCTCAGGGATCGCACTGTCGTCCTTAGGGATCGTACCGTCGTGCTCAGCGATCGCACCGTCGTGTCCAAGGGTTGTACTTTCGTGCTTAAGGATTGTACCGTCGTGTTCAAAGGTTGTACCTTCGTGTTCAAGGATCGGACCATCTTGCTCAAGGGTTGAACCTTCGTTCTCAGTGGTTGTACACCATCGTGCTCAAGGATAGTGACCTCGTCCTCAAGGGGGGTTTAGAAAGAAGATGAATGGGCTAAGACACACACTTCCACATAAGGAATTAGACTACATACATCCTCATAAAAGAGTGTCGATAGGAACATATAGACATCAACTCCCCCAAAAAGTTTTGGTAAGCTTCGAAATGATGATAATCTTTTCGAGAGGTAAACCGTGTGTAAATACATAAGCTTTTCAGTAAGGTAACTGGGATGGCAAGTGATTCAAGGACTGTGGATAACTGATTCTGAAGAGCTACTGACGTCACCAGAAAAATCCTATAATCAAGCCAACCCGCTACTGACGTTCATCGTATCCATACAAGGTCAATCTAGGGTGTGTCTATCCAGTACCCAACGCCCACTATCTTTAACGAACATATCCGCAGATGACCATCTACCCACGCGTTATGTCCACCCACCACGCACCGTCTACAAGTAAAACTATCCACTATCCACTACCCCACCCGATAATCTACAATGAACCTACCCACAGACGACCTATCCACACCAAGTATCACACACACACACACACACACACACACACACACACACACACACACACACACATTACCTGCTGTGCTCAACAGATTATTTACAAACAGCGCACGATCGTCATACCGACTCGAGGGTAAAACTGCAATGCCACAATCTGCAAGCACAGATCATGCAAATAACTCACCACATACGTAAGACTATCTCACCCGCTTGAGAATACAGCAACCTAAGGTCAGAATTATTTCACCTTGCTCAAAATATATACAAGACATTCTTGATTACCCAGTACATTCTTCCCGAGCATTGTGTTTGAGTACACGAAGAAATCGTTGTTGTTGTTGTTGTTGTTGATGAGAGAGAGAGAGAGAGAGAGAGAGAGAGAGAGAGAGAGAGAGAGAGAGAGAGAGAGAGAGAGAGAGAGAGAGAGAGAGAGAGAACATTTTCCCTCGTCGTCAAGGCTTTTTTGTACCGTTCGGCTGAGAAGGTGAACGAAGGTGAGGACAGGAGGAGGGGTGGTCACACTGGAGGAACTGGGTGGAGACGGGAAGAGGGAGGACGAGTAGGGAGGGAGTAGATCTACACAGAGAACCTCTCTCTCTCTCTCTCTCTCTCTCTCTCTCTCTCTCTCTCTCTCTCTCTCTCTCTCTCAGAAAAAAAAAAACGCATGGTCTTTGCCTACGAGACGAGTTTATCACCATGTGTAAGAAGGTTCGGGGGTTCTCACTGGTGTGATTATTGTTTGGTGGAATGATGTTCATGATGTTAGGGTTGGAATGTGTATAAATATAATCTCTGTCTAGCCAACGTGGCTAAGTGAGAGGAGGAGGAGGAGGAGGCAGGAGGAGGAAGTAGAGTAAGAGAGAGAAAAAGAAGAAAGATCTACATGATCTACTTGCAACTGGCGAGTCTTTCATCCCTTCAGTACGATGGTACGACCCTGGAGAGCACGACAGTACGACCCTGGAAAGCACGACGGTACGACCCTGGAAAGCACGACGGTACGACCCTGGAGAGCACGAAGCACGACCCTGGAGAGCACGACGGTACAATCCTTGGGCATGATAGGATGGTGTGATCTTTAAATTGACCATCAGGGGCTCATTAGGGTGCGACCTCGGGTGTGACGGCATGATCTTCGAACTAATCATCCATGTAACTGGTAGTGCACTGTTCATACCAAGACTTGGGGGCTAAGCAGGAGCTTTTCCCCTCTGTGAGGCATGAGGCATTCTATTGTCACTGTCGTCTCACAGCTAACATGGCACTGCTGATGGCGAGGGCACACAGCTGCACCCACACACACACACACATAGAGTCTACGAAACTCAGTTAAGTGGGGCCCTTGAACGCAGGTGGCGGGAGAGGATGTGACGTATGCACGAGGGTTTTACACACACACACACACACACATACACTTTAGGTACTCGCTCAGGAGCCCTACCAATGCAGCTACAGGAGAGAGAGAGGAATTTCCAGGTTCTTCGGCGCCCGACGGTCGATGGGTTGCAGTGGGTTTTTCTGACAATTATATGCAAGATGGATGGTGACACCTTCTCCGGATGCAGCTCGATTGATTCGCTGCAGTCAGTAGCAGGGAATGGGTGGGCTCCAATGGAGTGAGAAGTTCTTCGATGAGAATCTCCTTCAGTGTCATAACCTCGCCGACGAGGCACAACCATAAGCCGAGTCAGGCGATGCCGAGGGTCGTCACAGCATCATGCAGTATCGAAGACGACGGTGGAACAGCTAAGAGAATTCAGCACATAAGCGACAGCAATGCATCTTCGTCACAGACGGGGAACCAAGGGTGGATTCTTGATGATCCTAGGACACGGCCTCAGAGCACGACCGGCAACAGCTTATGAGACGGAGGTATTCTAGAGCTGCTGGTCCGTCCTGATGAGAGACGTTGTTGGTGCAAGAGGAGGAGGAGGAGGAGGAGGAGGAGGAGGAGGATGGTCCTTAGAGCTGGGGAGTCACGTAGCCTACCTCCCACTAGCTGGCAACTCCAGTCCCCCAAGACTGTCTTGCCTTGAGGTACAAGAGACCTCATTCCTCATTATAAAGATATGATATTATAAAGATATGATTATCGACGTTGATGCGCCTGTCCAGGACAGTCAACAGACTTGTTTGCCTAAAGAGACGTCTCATGTGGCTTGAGAGTCCAGTCATGTATCATGTTAAGTTACAAAATGAGATCTGCGTTACCATTTTTCCTTCATATCGAAGCTGAAATTGAAGATCTTTTTTAACGACAGTTCAGAAAGTTGCTGTACCGCGGCTTGATATCCTCTGAGAAACATACAGGCTGCTACAGATACCAAAACTGGAATCGAGATAGAGGAACAACTATATACCAACTAGACCTTAACACAGTAACATCCAAACATCATAGAAATCATAGCATATCGAAATTTGACGTTCACCGTATCCACATATGTGAAAAGCACACATTTTGGAAGATATGCTACACATTATTACGTAAAGTCTTTTGTGATCGTTTAAAAAAAAGTCGTGTAAATCGATCATAAGACAAAATGAAACTTGATATCTTAAGGAGGCGATGCTAGTCTGATAGGGTAGAAAAAAAAACCTCTCCCTTTGTCACGGCGCTATTCGTCGAGGTAACCTTGATACCGAGGCATCGCATTACCGTCTACAAAGCCAGTAACATAACGAGGAGTGACAGCTATTCAGAAATTGTACTGATGTCACGAGCAAAAGCTAAAGTATAGCACACGTGCGGTTAAATGGCGAATTTAAAATATGTCATAGGGAGCGAGGGAAATAACAACGTTGAAAAATGTTAGTTTCACCGAACTTCAGTACAATAATAGGGCACCTGATGCCAATATATATAAAACAAAGAAGAAAACCTCGTCTCAATCACTGATATCTGACGAACGGTCACCAAAGGAGAGAGGGGTTGATTAATGGCAGCATCTGTGATGATTGGCTGATGTGGGTGCCAGCGATAGGGGTTTAAATCCTTGTAAGGACATTATGAAATACTCTGGAGATGGCTATTGTATGTTAGGAACTGTGTTATACCATGTGATATCATTTAACATACTGACAATTCCAGTTTGAGATAATATAGGCATTGTACGTACGATGAGGTACTGTATAAGACTCATTTATTTTTCTTTTCTAATCGGTTTTGCCAGCGAGACTTCTCCTCAAAAGCTCCACCAATCAGCTTCGTCGAAGTCAAACCACCAATCAACGGTAAGAAATGGCCTGCTCCCTGTTTCCTTCGGCCACAGACGAGCAACCGTATTGTGAATATAATTCACAGACAATTAACACAAGGACATCTTCCTAAAGCTTCTTGCAGCCCAAAGACTGCGTTACTTACAGTAGCAGGGAAATGTGGACTTGAAAGGAGTGAAAGATTCTCTGACGAGACTTTACTCTTAAGTATACAGCCTCGCTGAAGTAACTTATTTACGCGCGATGTGACTTCGAACAAGCGGAGTCCGGTAACACCATATTATAGTGTATCTCCACTGAATAGCGGTTTATAATGTTAGCAGCCATTATTTCGCCGTTCTCTTTTTATAATACAATTGAGACGTCGCGCGCAAGCATCGAAGAGATAAACATCTTGTGTTTCTCTCTCTCTCTCTCTCTCTCTCTCTCTCTCTCTCTCTCTCTCTCTCTACGACACTTTAAAGAATATCGTACCAACTTGTACTAGAATAGAAAAGAAAAGAATACTTTTAAATACTTGGTTTATCCTTTGTTTGTTCTATCTTCTGCCTGTGGATCAAAGTATAACAATCACATCTCCGAATTTTCTGTTCGGATCCTCGTGTATCCTGCCTGCAGCTTATCATCAATCGTCATTAAATATATTCGTTTCAGAGATTTTCATTGTATGTAAAAGCAGTTTTTTTTACATCTTTATGTATGTGTTAAATCGTAACATGCATTATTAAAGGGAATCTTAACGCCAGCCAATCAGAGGCCGTATTTCTGAATGACGTCACGAGGGATTATTTACGAGCATCCCGAAACCCTCTGTGGCTTCGGCTTCGGCGCAAGAATATTATTGTTCCTGTGTTTACAATACTAATATGATTCTTTCCTATAACACATAATATTATCATTTTGTCAAAAAAAAAAATGTTTCAGAAGGTAATACAATTGTCACATGAAACCATGATTGTTGGACTGTTGGGATGGAGACCAAAAACGACGGAGAACGTAAGCGTGACGTAACAGGTAACAACAGACTATGGATAAACACGGGTATGACAGCGTACCGAGTCACACGTATACTGAGAGTGTATGTGCATGACATGGACACCCTTAATAACCCTCGCAGTTGGTATAGGGCTTACGTCCCCAAACGAACGAGCCAACAACCATTGGAATTTCAAACGATGGACTTCCCAGGTACAATCCGGAGATTAAAACTCCAAAGCATGATGGTGTACGACCCATAAGCCCGGCAATACGGCCCTCGCGTACGACGGTACGACCCTTGAGCACAAAGGGCATGACCCTCGGGTACAATGACGTAATTCTAACCTGACCTTTAAAACGTCAGGTCTTTAAACTTAAGGCCACTCACACCTAACGATGCTTAATGGTCGCGCCTTTGTGATCCCGAAGGGTCATACGACCGTTTTCTAAACACACAAGGGTCGTACCGTCACGCCCAACGGTCGCACCGTCCTGCTCAAAGAGCTACAAATGTTTTGCCAGGAGTTGGCTCGTACTGGGCTCTTGCTCAAGCATGCACAAAAGCAGCCAGTCCCTTGGAAACTGTGTCTTCATATCCGATGACTTCACGCTCAACTTACACTGTCAGCACAGGGCCTAAACACGAAGTCGCATTAGCTACATATATATATATACCCAGCAGACTGGGTGTGTATGACTGTGTCTGAGTTTGTACAAAAAAAAGGGGGGGGTCGACCGGCCTTGAAACCAACCTTGGTGAAGATGAAAGTCGTGAGAGGGTAGTGAGGATGAGTGTAACTGTCAACATACGACCCAAGCTAATTCCAAGGCCGGTCGAAAGCTAAGGGTATTGTGAGGATGAGGGGGCAGTGAAAAGAGGGTACAGCGGATACAGAATGATCCAACATAAGATTCAGTACCTTGAACTTAGCTTAGTAAAGATAAGACTATTGCGAAGATAAAGGTGTAATGAAGATGAGTATAGTAAACCCAACTTAGTATAGGTAAGGGTAGTAAAATGTTAGGTTTTGCTCTTAAGATGAGAGAGGATAGTGAAGATAAAGGTGCAGTGATAAGAATATTAATATTTACAATAACAGAATTAATATAACAATATTAATGATGATAACGATACTAATAATAAAATAGTTTCCATGTGGTAGAATTCCCATGAGCCCTTAGTATGCTTATCTATGTGACTATTTCAG
The DNA here is from genome assembly GCF_036320965.1 of Panulirus ornatus. Lineage (NCBI taxonomy): Eukaryota > Metazoa > Arthropoda > Malacostraca > Decapoda > Palinuridae > Panulirus > Panulirus ornatus. Next base: position 24,422,040 of record NC_092260.1, on the reverse strand, counting down.
CAAATACCTTTGCAGTAACGAAATGATAACGAATTAATGATGGTTAATTTTCCACAGAAAATGGAAGGGGCTGGAGTTCATCCGACACCTGTGTACTGTATTCGTAACTTCATATGCCTTGACATGTGACACGGATCCTATTATGAAGGTCTTTATCCGCCGAGAACCACTACATCCAAGAACATCCACCCACACTGTGAAGATCACCTTAGGTCGCTGCGAATATTGATCGCTGGTTCACCTTCACTAGGTTTATTGTGCTCACCTCCTGGGTGGAGTCGCCAAGGCTGTTTATGTCCTGTTCTTACCGTTCACAAGCTAGTAATTATAAAAACTTATCGCATGTTCCTGAACCCCCTCCCCCCCATCTCACCACTCAACATAGACAGTGGTATCTTCTTGTACACCACAGACAATTCAAATATCCAGTCTGTTTTGAACTGTGTGAAGGCGAACTGCTCTGCCCTTTTCAAACGTACCCATACAGATTTTTCGACCAGAAATTTGTGAATAAACTCAGTGACGAAGATTCGTTATATACCAAGCCTTCCTGGTCCAGCAGGCCCTGTCTTACCTCATGCCTCGGCATTTAGTTCCCAAACTGCTTGTAAGACATGTATCCCACATTGTTACTTCACGTGAAACGACCTTATCTTCAATCGCCATGCATGCTATTGTGATTTCCTCATTTGTACTTTATATATCACTTCCTCAATAATCACTGACACCGAAACTTATTTCAGCGTTTTTTTAATATTCTGTTCACAAACGTTTTGTTGTATATACAATCAAGTGCATGAAAGGCTAGAGGAATGACATTAACGATATACATATATATATATATATATGCTAGTGTACATCAGTGTGCTGTTATTAAGCCTATCATATTAAGATAAACCTTCTTTTAAACTACACTTTTAAGTCGCTAATTAACCCCATTTGTTATGTAAAACAAACGTGTAGGGTTGACCTGTCCAGTGTACGTGCACACTTCCTGTCTTCTTAAAAGAGGTGAACGTTTTGGTACGTAATTGCTTCATTTGTCCAGAAACGTTCCGCTGAATCATCATCATCATCTACTGCTTTACAGCTTTTTTTAAACCTTCTGTATGGCTGTCATTCTCCTCAGTTGCCTCACTCATTTCATTCCAATCATCCACCAAAATTTTATTCTGGGAAGATACACACTTCTTTACGTCTCTCTTTAACAAGTTCCTCGATCAGTGTCATATTGTGGCCTCAGCGTGTTCGAGAACCTTTGCATCTTTCGAAAAAAAAAAATTTGTTCACTTCATCGACCATGGTGTGGAAACTCCAACGGGGTGTGATAAAGTCACCCCCCCTCCCCCCCCACCCCCTTACAGTTTTAATGGCAATCGAAGATGAGGGCACTGATGCCTTTGAGGTGGTGGTGGGGGTGGTGGGGGGTGGTTGGATTTTTTTTCTTTTTTACGAAAACCGAACTCAGAAGATGAGTCTTTTACCATCTTGTCAAAAATATTCTTTTATTTTCATTTTGATGAGATTTTTTCCCCACATAACTACCTTTAACCCTATTCATAAACACCCGCGTCACGGTACCTAAGTTGTAAGTTAAATGATATAAAATACTGTTCTGTATCTTAGTGATGTTATCTGCTAACTCAGCATATGGCAAGATTATCTTAATATGACAACACCGATTCGTTTATACCAATGCGCGTCAAAAGTCATGATACATTCATACAAGACAATGGATACAGCTATCGTTTCGTTAAAAGTCTCAAGATCGTTATACAGTGTGCATCATACGCCTGACAACGATGCCTAAATGTCAGTAAAGTGCGCATGCGTGTGTCTGACACACACACACACACACACATACACACATGCTGTATAAGCATCCACTGCCACTGGTTATACACTCATTCACTCAACGTTACCTCATCGTATTTTGGATGGCGTACTTTTTCTCTTGAAGACAGACTTTTAAAGCTGACTGCTGAATGTCCGATCAACCTTAGTCGTTCAGCATTATGCATGTGGACGGATGAAAGATCTGTCCATTCGACACAATTATGAACATGTACGTAAATGCATAATGACAACAGTCAAAGAAGACGTTAATTGACTCCCTCGACCAAAAAGGCCCACTCTTGTTTATATAAGACACGGGGATCTCTCACTGCATTTACGTAGAGACATCAGGCAGTAATATCTGTAAAACAGACATTTTTTTTTTCTTTTTCCAAAGTCCTGAGGTAATTACCTCTTAACCATTAGCGTATATTTTCTCTCACTGAAGACCCCCATACACACTCTTGTGTGGGTATCTGTTGCAGAACCTTTATAATACGCATCCTTTGTCAATATATAGCAGTTGAACTATGGGAATGGAAGAAGTCGGACGGATTCGAATGTTAGAGGACTATGGGAGTGGAGTGAGGTGGTGAGGACGCCAGAATTATATGCATGCAGTCAGTGACCTACGTGCGGAACTGACCGCTGGCTGCAGGCAGAACGAAAGATTATTTGAGGAGGAGGAGGAGGAGGCGGAGGACGACAACAACTGAGTCACTCTTTAGAAAACAGGATCTCCGCTACAGATCGACGACGAGGTGGATGTAAGGGAGGATCCGGGTGTGAAGAAGGAGGCCACTCAGCTATACACACAAGAAACGAATGAAACAAGGGAAGTGGTGGCGATGAAGAGCGATAAGGGTGAGGAGGAGGAGGTGGAGAAGGATGAAGCGGCAGGAAGCCGTAGCTCTCGCGTAGACCATGTCAGAAGGCACAGATGTTGTTGATGTTGTTGTTGTTGTTTTCTCTCTATACTTCGAGGATGAAATATTTTCTTTTTTTAACTTTTCCTGACAATGGTTGAGGGTTAAGACCTTTGAAGGAATCGAGAGAATGCGATCTCTGGGCACGACGGTACCGTCATGCATAGGTCGCATTTCAAATCTCGCACGGCACATCAAGCCGTCTGAACTCTTAGTTCAACTTGTGTCGCATTTCATTCCCGGCGCATGACTCGAATTTCTTAATATCTTGGAACCGGTCTAAGGAAAACGTTTGGCGGCGGTAGATGCGATAAGCCAGAGGGAGGGAGAAGGAGGGAGAGGTAGGCGGGGCGGTGTAACCAGCGACAGGAAGCGTGTGTCGGCTTATGCTCGTCGTCGGCAGACATCCGGCAAACCGGATCCTCCCCGCAGCCTTAGACGTCACTGAAAGCTTTATTTTTTCCACGAAAAAAAGACTATTTTTTTCCACGAGAAAAAAAAGACTATTCTTTCCACGAGAAAAAAAAAAACTATTTTTCCACGAGAAAAAAAAGACTTTTTTTCCACGAGAAAAGAAAAATAGTTTCATAAACACCAAGTAGATAGAGTAGATGTACCAGAACCGTATGAACGACCCTCTCGTTCGATCGCTGTGCCTAATGGTTCGACCATTGAGCGCGACAGTAACGACCCTCCTTGACCATGACTGACGCTTTTGTTTTTTTATCTGACCTTTAAGGAGGTCATGTCAGAGGCCAGGCTATCATTTACTTTTTTTTTCTTTTCATGTTCAAAAATGTATTCGGATGTTAACACAGAATCTGTCAGAACTCGGAAGGCACCAATGAGAGAAACAATAGAGTGAACGAGACAGAAACATTAGAGTGAACGAGACAGAAACATTAGAGCGAACGAGACAGAAACATGAGAGTGAACGAGTCAGAAACATCAGAGTGAACTAGACAGAAATAACAGAATAAACGAGACAGAAACTTCAGAGTGAACTAGACAGAAACGTCATGTGAACGTGACAGAAACATCAGGTGAACGAGACAGAAACATCAAGGTGAACGAGACAGAAACATTAGAGTGAACGAGACAGAAACATGAGAGTGAACGAGACAGAAACATCAGAGTGAACGAGACAGAAACATGAGAGTGAACGAGACAGAAACGTCATGTGAACGAGACAGAAACATGAGAGTGAACGAGACAGAAACATGAGAGTGAACGAGACAAACATGAGAGTGAACGAGACAGAAACATCAGAGTGAACGAGACAGAAACATCAGAGTGAACGAGACAGAAACATCAGAGTGAACTACAAAAAGGGAAGCGTGTACCTAACGGGGGATGAAATATACTGTCCCCCCACCTCTCCCCTCCCACAAAAAAACCCACCTCCAACCCCCATCCTGCTGAAGCGAGCCTGGGTTGCTGAGGTTGGTCTTAACGTCATGTTGGGGTGGTAGGTGATACACGAGAGACGTTATTTTTTTTTTTTTTTCATTATCGTCATTGAAACTCTCTCCAGGGGAAGTACGCTAAGCTGCTCTACCTGTTCCACGAGCGAAGAACCGCCTTGGCGAGGTTGTATCGCCGTTCTGTTGACGAGAGAGAGAGACAGAGAGAGAGACAGAGAGAGAGAGAGAGAGAGAGAGAGAGAGAGAGAGAGAGAGAGAGAGAGAGAGAGAGAGAGCAGTAATCTCGTAAGAAAACTTTACTCTTCAAAGGAATCCAAAGTGTCGCTGCTGCTACGGGAGTGTAGCGCGATGCATTGAAGCTGCTGGTGTCCGTGGATGGTGGGAGTTGGAGGTTGGCTCCCCTTGGGGGTTATAGCCTCAGTACCCCCTTTGTGCAAAGAATCCAGGGACGATAGTGATGATGATATGTTTGTCTCTGCGCGTGTTCGCGTAAGCGCGCAGACCGAGGGTTCGTAAGTCTGTGAACTAAGATACGCAACGCATCGTTCTCCTCTCGCCCTTTCCCAGTAAACAAAACACACTACGGGACGAGGCTGAACGTTCGACCCTCCACGTGACCAGTTGGTATATAGCAACAAACGTTTCCAAAAGAGCTTCGCCGAGTTGACCTATCGGATTCCCATAGTCTAATCCTTTGTCTGTAGGTACGTGAGTGGACCTCGTGACCAGAGCAGAGGACGTGATCCCTCGGACACAAAGCACAAGGGAAGGCGACGAGCGCTGTCGCTATTGTTAAGATCGTCCACGCAGTGATGTTGTGGGCTTCAAGTCCGTCCCTCTCCCCCTCACCCCTCACCCCTCTTTGGTGTGCGGTACATTCGTGTGGCGTGACCGGGAGCGTCTGTCCTCCTCAACTTACATGAGTCACTCTTTTATCCTTTGCTGTTACGAGTGGGCTAGATATTTAGATAGATCGATAGTAGTATGATTATTCAGAATGAGTGGCATGTCTGGGCAAGACACGAGAGCTATTATACCTTCAGCATACCTTGTCATGCTTGAGAATAGGTAGCGTAATAATGATTACTTATAATAATCATTTCAAGTATCTGAATCATACTTGACCACCGTTACCCTACCACAGCTGTGGCGATGGTTAGGTCCAGCAGCACAGGGCCCTTGATCGACGACGTAGCCAAGCTGAAAGTCGACCCAGGTGTCTCATGTAGGCTAACCAGCCAATGAAAGATGACGCCTAGAGGATGAACCTACATGATGGTGCCCTGTGAGGCCGGCTTGCTCTACTGGACTCTACTGGAAACTCAAGTATGTAGAATCTGATTAGAATTTTGAGAACCAACATTCACCAATTTCCACATTAATGTTTGTTCTTCGTCTTTTATTTTCTGCCAGGTACTTACTACCATAACGAGAATGTGAAATATGACAGACTGGTCTTAGAGAAAACTGTGAGGGTAAGGAGAATTCAGAAACCATCGTAAGGCATAGGTAAGATGGGATCCCAAATTGAGCTGCTGGGATAGATGACCTCAGAAACGCCTTCGTCGTAAGAATCTTTCAAAACCACATCAAGGTTAGGTAGAGCCCCGGGCAGAGATATGGAAAGGGTTAAAGACCTCAGAAAACACTGTAAGGTATATACGAGTGGAAAGGCAAGGTCCTGTAGACCGAGCTTTGGTGGTAGAACCATTGTAACCATTTCAAGGTTCCTGACAAGAGAACATTTTAAGCAGGTGCACCCTCAGCTCTGCCTCTAGCCCAGAAGGATGGGAGTCATGCTGGTGTGAGCTGATAAAGCTCATGAATGACACCTTCAACAGGACAAAGTATGTTCATCACGTCAAGGTTGCCACTTCGAATGTTAGGCAGACTGATGGCCTCTTGGCAAGTAGGAAACCCTGGTACACTGCCGGACGTAAATAATTTTGCTCTTATTGCGTGAATTGGTTTGGGCTTGTTACTATGTGGATCCAGAGCCCAGCTTCAGCACTCGAAGTTTGTGTGTGTGTGTGTGTGTATGTGTGTGTGTGTGTGTGTGTGTGTGAGTGTGTGTACGTGTGTGTGTGTGTGTGTGTGTGTGTGTGTGTGTGTGTGTGTGTGTGTGTGTGTGTGTGTGTGTGTGTGTGTGTGTGCGTGTGTGTGTGTGCGTGTGTGTGTGTCTAACTGTTTGTTTGTCTGTTTGTCAATTTTCACCTATTTGTTTCTAACTAACCGTACATATGTAGAAGAACCTTTACTCCCGTAAGTTCACACCCTCAATACTGGCATCCTTCATCTTATAATCCTCCAGTGGATGTCGCGCTTACTTCCTCTTCCTTTAGCTAGTTCCAAGTGTCAGCTGAAAATAACAACTTCGTCACATCACCCTGTTCACTGTTCTTGACTAACTTCACGCTTTGTCCTCGTGTTCTAGATCTCCTCGTTTCAAAGAACTGTTCTGTAATAACATTGTTATGGCCCTCTTGAGATCTATATGTAAATATTGTTTCTCCCATTTTCCTTCTTCCTCCCAATTGTACGGGCCATGGGCCTCCCTCTTCTCGTCGTAACTCGTCCCTTTCAATACTGGTACTATTCATGTCCCGTTCCTTTGGGCCCTTTCTTCGCCGTTCCGTATAATCCCTCAGACAAGGAGGTCAGACCGGAGAGGTGTCCCACCACTTCGGGTCGAATGCATGTCGTGTGTACACCTTGCCAAACACTTTACTCTTCAGGTCCCTGAGGGCAGTATTGAGGTTGCCCAAAGTATACCTTACTTTCCCCTCACGATCCTTCTATCGTACTGTGTATGTGTTGTTTGGCATAATATTAACTTCTGGGTTTCTGTCACAATGTAACCACAGACTGGAAACCATAATTTACAAACTACTTCACATTACGTACAATATGAAACTGTCGCACAAATGTTTTAGTATATAAACGCTGATCTAAGCCTTTCTTTTCCCATTAGAGCTTAAAAGTAAGAAATATAATGATCACTGGCAGCTATAAATTGGGGAATCTAGCAGTCCTACTCGCTTCTCACCGTACGCTGATAGATTCAAAGGCCTTCAGGATAATGATGACTGATCTGTATAACGCTGAAACATACATAAAAACGAATAATCATTTGTTAAGTGTCAGCGATATTGGAATCCTCCTTCTTAATCTTACATCAACAGAACCAATGATAACGGTAAGCTTATAATTCTCCCTCCTCAACCTCCTTATCTTTCCTGTGAACATCATCCTATCTGATGGTAAAGGTGAAGAGTCATCTGCACAGTTAATTCTTACATACTTAAAGGACAGACTACTAGACCTTTATTGACAGGGGAGCTCATGTACGATCAAAATCGACTGGCTTCTCTGTCTTTGATAACGAGGTCAACTCACAGCAATATTCTGTGTTATTTGACTCAGCAACAACACAAAGGTTGAGGAAATTGCATGACTGCAAGTCAAGTAAAAACTTCGATGTTTAGTGAACCATGAAGTGATTATGAAAATGATATGAAAATGCATGAAAAAGACTGACAGGTGGGTGTACAGCCCTCCCAATTCAAGGGTCTAGGTGCGATCATTGGCCAGTTTAAAGTCCGTAAACTTTTTAAGAGGTAAATGGACACTGAGAATGACTGCGACTGAATTTCTCTTGAGTAGATAATGAATGATATGGTGTAATCATATCCCGAGTTAGAACTCACAAGACTTAAGGGAAGTGTGGAAAGGCATGACTTACCTGGACAGCCTTTTTGAGGGACGGTATGGGCGCGCCTTGGGTGGGGTCTGTCCGGCGCCGCAACCGCCTGACGGAGGGCGGTCGCTGCGCGTTCGTACCCCTGTTGTCTCCTCCGTGCACAGATCTTCGCTTCTGTTGCCTCCAGAGCGCCTCGTCCGCCGCCATGGCCGCCGGGAGAGACACCTGCGAAGCCTTCCTGCCTCTCATTGGCGGCGATGGCGGGGTGGCGCGCACGGGGGTGAACCCGTAAGATATAGAAGCAGCTTTACCACTATAGAACCTCTCCTCCTCCTCTGCTGCCCTTTTCGCTACGGGCTGCGGGACGCACAGGTCCTGCAGAGGCTCGTGGGACATCAGTTGAAGTTTTTTTTTCACCGCCTCCATGGTTTCGTCGCTGCGCACTACCGTGGGCAGGGACTGGAGGGATCGCTGTTTTTTAGTTCGTGGGCTCGGGATGGGCGCCCGTTTGTTGATCCACTCTGGCACCATGTGCGGTTCTGGCGGTGCGGCGGCGCTGGCTGGTGCAGGGGTGAGGGACGGTGGTGAGGGGGCCACATTCTGGCTCAGGGATGGCTCGCTCGGAGTCCTCTGGCCTTTCTTGGTCCGAGGACTTGGTCTGGGTGGGGCTCCCTTAGTCTCGCTGATTTCCCAGTAAATAGGCTCCGAATCGGTGCCCCCGTAGTAAGTACTCCCAGGACCTGCATACCCTGAGTCTGAGGAGATTCTCTCTTGCTCCACTGCAGGAGCTTTCTTGCACGAAGCGCTCCGCCTGGGGAAGGTCGAGATTTGTGAGCTCTCGACGACTCTTGATGGCGGTACTTTTATTCCATTTTTGTTCAAAGTGTCCGAGTTTTCACGCTCTTCTGGTTTCTCGGTGTCGGGTTTTGTTGCAACGGGGGCAGTTGTGGTGGTGGGGGTTGCTGTGGCAGTGGAATAGCCGTATTTCCCCTTTCTGTTCCTCGGGCTTGGTTTAGGAGGCTCTTGGCTGACCACGGGGGCAGTGACATCCAGCTTCATCTTCGGCACTTCAGGCGGGGCTACCTCATTTGACCGTACCGCCACCTCTTCTACTGCAGATGATTTCTGTGTCACCCCTGATGGCTGAGGAAGTGCTGTAGACACTTGAGGAGGTCTTGGTTTATTCACAGTTGCATATGAGTCTGTAGTTTTAACAGTTCTTTTATCACTCTCATTCACTTCTCTCTCTAGAGTTTCGACTGTCTTATTTTCTGGCGTCTGTTCTTCAATCAGCATTGGTTTTTCCGTCTGAGGAGGCTTGGCTGGGATTATCTTACCTATTTCGTGTACATCATTCTTCAATATGTCTTTCACCTCAGCGTCCAGCATTGGCTCTTCATTTGTTAAGACGTCCGAAATGTCCTCCAGCTGAGAAGGACCGACTGGCAGGGAAGTTCCCTGAGATACTTCATTTCTAAGCGTCTGTTCCTGGTGATTTTGCTCCACTTCTGTCGTGGGAGTGCGGGAGTCGTCCGGATCGCTGAGGAGACTGTAATAACGTGTGGATGTATCATCGTTCTCCATCGAGTTGATGGCCAGCAGTGCGTCCTTCCTCAGTCTCAAGCCCCCTTCCTCCACGAACGAGGTTTCGATCCCAGGAGACGATTCGTTGGAAATGGACTTCTGTTCATATGGCTCCATCGTGGATATATATTCTAGGCTGTCTGGGGATTCCCTGAGTGTGTTTTCAACAGGTGTCGTCGCGGGCAGGGGTAAGAGATCGGGCATGGCTTCTTTTTTCGTGGTGTTTGTGAAGTCGTCGCCAGCCTCCACTTGTTCTGGTATTGCTGTTGTCGTAACGTCTTCTGCGGAAGCATCTGGTGCTTCCTCCGTAAGCGAGTTATCTTCGTCGTGTTTGGGTGGATCGTCCTTCGCCTGGGTAACCTGGATATCGCTCTTACACTCAGGAGCACTTTTGGTCTCTGACTGAGAATTTCCATCCACTGCTTCTTCTGTCGGTGCTGTTTTTGCGGAGCTTCTGAAGAGATAATCTTTAGTGAATGGACTTATTCTTCCTTTCTTTTTCGGTTTGTTTCCATCCTTCTCTTCTCCGGTGTCTTTCGTGCCCTTACTGCTCGTTTGCTGAGAGAAGAGGGAGCCAGCAAAGCTCTTGATAGATTTTGAGATGTTTGCTCCGGAAATCTTCCTCTTCTTTGGTTCTTGCTTTCCAGCCTCTGACGAAGACTCAGCTTTGGCTGTCTTTGCGACATCAGGTCGTTCTTGCTCCTTGACATCTTCACATGTCTCCTTCTTTTCTCCCGTTACACTATCTTCATTCACATTAGGTTGTGTGGCATCGAATCCATTTACAACTGACTCTGATCCTGCATCTTTATCGGGATCTTTCGTTGTCATTTCTGACTCTTTTGCCATTAATTTTGATTCATGATCTTGATGACCTTTGACAATCCCTCTGTAGCTCTCTTCGTTCTCCGTCCAGGTGACTTCATTTAGCGTTGAAGTGTCGCCAGATTCAGACGGGATTGGCTCCGTAGATACAGCTTCCGACTGAGTGAGAGGGACATCGTCTGTTTCGGGAGTGTCCCTCCTCACCACCTGTTTTGGGAACTGTATTTCTCTCTCGCATGCCCCCGGAGAGTCGATCACAATGTCCGGTACAGTTGTCACATCACAGGTGAGAGTTTTCTTGGACTTCGTACCGTCTTCTGATTTGGTTTCTTTCGTTATCGCCCCTACGGTGTGACCCAGCTCCTTGCCGGGGTCGAGATCAATAGAATTATCATTGATTCCGTCGTCAGACACATCAAGAGACTCGCCGTCGAGTTGGTTAGTCCCTGAGGACCCGGGTGTGTTTGCCAGGGCATAAGGTGCAGATGCTATGTGAATATCCGTGTCTGTATAGGTTGATCGTTGGGAGTCAACGATAGGCTTAATGGACAACTTCCCTCGCACGTGGAATATCTTCTTCAGGCTTTCCCTACGGGAGGTCTCTTCCTTCTCGGATGCCTTTTGCCGTTCGATCTCTTTTATCCCCACGTTTGCGTTGTACTCCCGGCGAAGATAGGAGTCGTAGTCGTCTTTCCCGCCCGTAGCGTTAAGGCAGATCTTATCCCGGTTGGACCACTTCTCAGGTTGCCCCTCAATCCCATCTAGACGAGTCTCGGATTTGCTCTTCGTAAGACTTGAAGGTTCACTGGTTTTCTCAAGCTTCAGACTTTGCTCTCCTTGTTTTGCTTCCCCCTCGTTAAAGCTCTTGACCCATTCACGAGCTTTTTGTGATCCCCTCTCTCCCCTTAGGCCCTCCTGCGTCACTAACGACTCCTGTCTGGGTCGCGAAGTCGACTCGTCGGCAGCATCGTAATACCTACTGGCGCGACACTCATCGTAGTCGTCAACCACACGGGCTAGATCATTCTTCGAGCGTGTGAGCGTTCCACGGGCGTCGAACCACTGATCGCTATACTCGATGTCTGCGCCGAAGGCTTCGGCAATTCTTTCATCGTTGTCCGCGTCATCCGAGTCGATGAACTCAATGTCATGGTTGGCGCAAAGTAAGCCGGGACTCGGGGGCGGGGGTGGAGGCCCTGGAGCGTAGTCCTGGTCATGAACCGTCAGTAGTATGGTTGGCTGAGCCTCGTCAGCTTCACCTCCCTCTGCAGAAGGGTCGTGAAACGCCTCACCCTCTGCTTCCTCCGCTCCGTCCGCCGCCGCCTCTTCCTGCCCGGGTACCCGCGCCTCTTCGCCTCCCTCCGCCTTCAGAAGCGCTGCCTTTACCTCCTCCAAAGCCACCGCCTCATCCTTGGGGTCAACCCTGCAATGAAAATAGACTCGTTTATACTGATGGCTCTAAACTTGAGCTCAAGTCATCATAATTCTGGATCAACCAAATAGATATACTGAGGTGATTGAGGTACAGCGGTTTTCTTCTAATTTTCCCAAGCACATTTCAAACTAACAGACTCCTTTCCAATTTCCAATTCTAGCTTTACAATAATGAATTATATCGAGGGAACTTTGACTCTACATTCATATATAAAAGGCAGAAAATATTACAATATACGTAAAATTCTATCAATGTTTTAGTTGTACGTATAACAATTATTCTCATTTTCTACAAACATCCTTGATGATAAGAGAACGGTAAAGGTTCAGAGATAAGGGTATACCTATCTCACTGTTTCAAGATCAAGTGCACCAATAAAATCTTCACAATCGGGTCTCTGTTATCTCAGACCTGTTACACCAATACAAAATTCATATAAAAATGTTGCATTTGGCAGAAAAAAAGGACAAAGAATAAATGATGAATCCTGATTTCTTTTCTCACGTGCTGGCTCAAAAATCTAATACTTGCCAATGTCAGGTCAGTTTTAGAGAGAGAGAGAGAGAGAGAGAGAGAGAGAGAGAGAGAGAGAGAGAGAGAGAGAGAGAGAGAGAGAGAGACGTACACCAGAGCCACCATAATGTGATACAGTGAGTGCCCCTGAAGTGTGTGTTCTTTATCGCCCACTCCAGCCCTACACTCCCGCTGTCTGGCCAGACTCTGGTACCGCACCACTCTGCTTACCTCGGTGACCATGATGTCAATATTCATCGAACAAATTACTTGTACATTAATCTCTTCAAGTTCTGATCTCACAGAGGCGAGGGAGAGAGTACAGCCATAGTAAAAAGTGATGAAGATGAAATTTATTTGTTAAAATGAGAAAAAAAAGCGAGAGAGAGAGAGAGAGAGAGAGAGAGAGAGAGAGAGAGAGAGAGAGAGAGAGAGAGAGAGAGAGAGAGAGAGAGAGAGGGAACCGCCCTTCCACAGACCTACCCCTCCCACTGTGGGGAAGGGTGAGGGGAAGGGGTGAAACATTGGATAGGGGGGGTAGATGGTATAGCAGGGTTGATGGGTGGGGAGTTGTTGGGGAGGAGGGGAGGAGGAGGAGGCGAGGGGGTGACGCCCTAACACTTCCGGCTGTATACAGTCTACCCCTCCCTCCCTCCCACACACCCAGCCATACCAACAACAACACACCACCCCCCCTCCTCCTCCTCCTCCTCTAGACCTGTTAGCCTCAAACAGCAACATCAGTCACAAGGTGTTAAGCAAGTCTTAGGAATGACATAGAAAAATAATGATATTAAACAGACATTGATCAGACATCCTCTTCAAAAGATGTACTAGTTTTTTGCATATCATTATATGGCCATCTTTGGCCCCCAGTAAGGGATATAAGGGATATAATGATCTGTAGGCAGTTCGCTAGACACAACCTCACTCTTTTCCATCCTCACCTCCCGCTCCACCACTCCCCTCCCGCTCGTAGATGCTGCTCCATCTGCCCTCCACATGAACGAGAAGCCCGCGCCGCCCCGGGACCTGTGCGACTGTGTTTATAAACACCCAGAACTTCCCCAGACGGACTTACGTGATCACCACGACGACGCTAGACGTACCTGTAGCTGTCCACCACTCCCTTCCCTCCACTCCCTTCCCTCCGCTCGGGAAACGACGTCGTCTTTCCTGAGGGGAAGGGAGGGAGGGAGAGAGGGAGAGAGGGAAGTCCCATATACCATATTCCCCTCAGCGTCATAAGTCGTCCGTATCTGTGACTACTGCACGAGAGGTAATCTGCGTTGGCCCATTACAGCGCGCTAGACTCTGGTCTGCGATAGCCGCATGTGGCTCGCCAAGCAAGCCATGTCTGGTTGCCGACACCGCAAGCGACCATCACCGCCGCCGCCGCCCCTTTGCTGCGGTTAACTTGCTGCTTCTAAGTCGGGACGCACCGTCACCAGACAGCATCACTGGCGCTACGCTTACGACGCTGCTGAGATATCCCTGGCACTTGGGGGGTGACTTTTCCTTTTTCTTTTCTATTCAGAGGCGTGGCTCGTACTCGCTTGCTCTTGTCTCCTCAGGGGGTGACAACGTCCATTACTTGTTCGTTTTCTGTGTGTCTTCTTTTGCCGATATAGTTCTCATCCACGTCGTCATCTCGTCCTCAGTGGTGTGTTACTGTACGCCTATCATTGATAAGGCCCAGTCATTAAGGCTCTTTTTGTGCTGGAGGAAGGAGGAGGGGGAGGAGGAGGAAGGAAGGCGGTTCCCCACCCACATTTTTTTTCTAGACAGGAAATTTATCACTGGGGTTTAACCTTTACGAAAAAAAAAAATGGCGGATATCACCCTGCTTCTGTATTTACTGTATATCATTCAGCAGGTTCTGTTGACACGAGAGGATGGGGAGGGTCGAGTGGGGTCGTCATTGTATACATGGTAAGGCCACGTCTGTCCCGCCCCTCTCATTGATGTGTTCGACGCTGTAATATACAGAATTAATTTCGATTTCCTCTCACTCTGTCTCTCTCTGGTCTTCACTGAAACTCTCTCGTGGATAAACAGACTTAAGAGTAAAAGGCGAAAATCTAAAGAGAACAGAGCGCAATGGGAGGTAGGCCTTTGTTGCTGTGTGTACAGGCCCGCCCTTTCGCCTAAAGGATAATGGTTCAATGGGTTCCTGAGCGTATTCGTCACGTTCCTCCTGTACTGAAATCCTATTCCTCCTGTACGTTCTGCACTTGATTCCAGTTATCTCCTTCCTTATTGACCTCCGCTCCGGCTACACCCCTTGCTTATGTAACCATCGTTCCGCCTATGCCCCTGTTATGTGACCTCCATTGAAACGATTATCATTGATGTATTCTGTCTATCGACACTCAGACAAATAAAGCCCTAGTGGGTGAGAAAAAAGATAGAATGAAATGGATAGGTGAAAAGGAAGTTGGGAATGCATGCAAAACAAAAGCGCAAACTGTGATAATTTGTTCTGAAAGATATATATATATATATATATATATATATATATATATATATATATATATATATATATATATATATATATATATATATATATATATAAGCTATTTTGAAAGGAAGGTCACTAAATGAGGGTTTATTTGACAAGAGTGATACAATGTTTGGCGGAAGAGGATGAGGTTTACCAGAGGATGAGGAAGAGGAGGAGGAGGAGGAGGAGGAGGAGATTATCTTTATCTTTTTCTTCAAACCTTTGAGCACGAGACCTTTTGATCTCGTCAGCAGAACCCTTGGATATGACGGCGTGACCTTTGGCCAAAGGTTCACGTGATGCAATACGAGAAATAAGTCTTAGAGATAGATGGTCAGGCAACCTCGGGGAACAAGAGTGAGAAAAAAAAAAAATGCGTGAACTAAATTAAATTAGCTTAGGTGAAACAGGAATAAGGAAATAGAAATGAAGAGATGTGAAGGACGATATTGCCATCAGATTTTTGTTGGAATAAAAGCCTTATCATGCTAGTATGGCTATGTGCGACGCGTGGCAGCTGAGTGGTTTAAAGAATGAAGATAATCATGTCAGTATGGGTGAGGGTGAGGAGGGAAAAGGGACACTGCGCAGGGGAGATATAGAGTTAGCGCATGGAGACGCATGGAATACCTGCAGATCGTGTCTAATGGAAGCGTTTTGTTAGTGAGGGTAGCAGTGTGTGTGTGTGTGTGTGTGTGTGTGTGTGAATTGTTGGGGAGTCACGCGTCTCCAACGAATAAGCACAAAATGATTTAAATGAGAAAGATCCCATCTACGTTCTCAAACTGGCTATGAACTGGTGGTAAACAGGGGGGGGGGGTACTCTCTAAGGACTTTCTGCAGTTCCTGCACTACAAGTGAACTGTAAAAGATGCAAGGATGAAGGATAAAGGGTTAATATTGAACAATCATATTGGAATTGCCCCAAGTCGAAACAAGGACTTCCTATTTGTAATGTAGATACTGCTCTACACAAATGGCTTATTAATCATTCGTTAATACATGAGAAAAAAGTGGACACACTACTGCTTCCGGAAGAGAGAACAGGGCATTTCAAGAGATCAAGCTACCACAACACAAACTGGATATAATGGACCAAGTAACTTTCCCTCTCCACCACCTCTATAACTCAGGGTTCTGTTGCAGTTATCTGGGACTCTGTCTCCTAAATCGACCTCGAAATATTTCCTGATGCATGTAATACAAATGCTTGTCCTTACTGGGTCATAGTACGGTTCGAAGTCAGGGGTGGGGCTGTGGGAAGGGTAGCTTGATTATGCAGTGGATTATTTCTAAAGAGATCTTCCTCCCTTGAGGCCCACCGGCGCGTGGAGTGCACACTACCTTGATGCGTTTTTCTTAGCCTGGTGACGCGAGGCCTCTGTCTTGTGGGGTGTGGCCCTGAGGCTGGCTAGGGAGTGTCTGGCCAGGTGTTGCCCTGAGGCTGGCTGGGGAGCGTGGCTAGTTGGGGTGTGGCCCTGGTGGTGTCTGGCTAGGGAGTGTGTCTGATGGGGGTGTGTGGCCTTCTGTGGCCCTCGTGTGGGGTGGGAAGTATCTGGTGGGGATGTTGCAGGGGTGTGGCGAAGTGTCTTGTGTGAAAAAGGTGGATGTGGCAATGTTGTAGTGAGCAGGACTTGGTTGTCGTAGATGAGAAAAAGGTGGTAAGATTGGATCAGGTTGTGGCAGATAGAGACAAGATTGTGGTTGGTGGGACAGGCTTGTCGTGCGTGGTACAAAGCTGTGGATGATGATGACATGGAGGACAGAAGGGTACCAAAAGGTTCCAAAAGAGACTGAGCCACAATGACTGAATCATGTGGAAAAGTTATGTACTAAATGAACTATTGACACTAGGCAAAGTTAGAATATTTCTCAAGTATCTGAAACGTCGTTAGGATACTTCTCAAGTATCTTAACCCAAATAAGGATACTTCTCAAACATCTGGAGCAAAGTTGGGATATCTCTCAAGTATTTGTGAGAAAGTGGCACCTATCTTGTGATATGTGGGGGGATACTGTCTCTGACTTCACTGTTTTTACAACACTCAAGTGTTGTCGTATGGGGGAATAATGCTCTTGGCACACTTCACATCATGTCTCTTTTAGAGGAAGGATTTCAGTGGGCTGAGAGGGAACTGGGTTGAGTGGAATATTCAGCAAGGTCGCCAGTAGTGCAATACTAGACTGGTGGGGAAAGGCAAAGTGACAAGTTAGATAATGGAGGTCCGAGGCAGGTTGTGGAGAGTAGATTTAAATCGTGGAATTTCAGTCTAACCCTTTGGACTGTGAACTGAAAATCATATTACGAAGAAGACAAAAAATGTATTCTTGAATCAGGATTGGAAGAGTCTTGTTAAAAAGATATGCTGAATTTAGTGTAAGTCAGGTTTTGATAAGATAGAAAAGAACGAATGAGTCAATCACTTTAAATATGTTACTGTCATTCAAGATGATCAAGTGGAATGAAATGTAATTTTTCCTAACCTTTCACATACCCTACCGTACCATACTATACCATACCATACTATACCGTACCATACTATACCATACCATACTATACCGTACCATACTATACCATACCATACTATACCGTACCATACTATACCATACCATACTATACCGTACCATACTATACCATACCATACTATACCGTACCATACTATACCGTACCATACTATACCGTACCATACTATACCGTACCATACTATACCGTACCATACCCTACCATACCATACTATACCGTACCATACTATACCGTACCATACTATACCGTACCATACTATACCGTACCATACTATACCGTACCATACCCTACCGTACCATACTATACCGTACCATACTATACCGTACCATACTATACCGTACCATACTATACCGTACCATACTATACCGTACCATACTATACCGTACCATACTATACCGTACCATACTATACCGTACCATACTATACCGTACCATACTATACCGTACCATACTATACCGTACCATACTATACCATACCATACTATACTATACTATACCACACCATACCATACCATACCATACTATATCATACCATACCATACGATACTATACAAAATCATACCATACCATACTATACTATACCACACCATACCATACCATACCATACCATACTATACCATACCATACCATACCATACTATACCATACCACACCATACCATACCATACTAATATGGCAAGCAATCATCACTATCTTTGCCACAACAACAAGGAGTGTGCTGCAGTCGAAACTGGGTAAATAAATGTAATCATAAACAAATAAACCAAAAGAAGCAATGGACAGAACGAGTCAATGACGACATCGGGCGATTAACAATTATATAACAAACAAACATAAAAACACCACGCTACGATGATACACCTGAACACTCTACTATGGTATCAAAGAGATGGAAACTATACACGAAACATTTTGGAAACAGCGTGAAATGTTGTGGAAACGTACGAAATAAGGAAGGAGATGGGAGGTGGAGGAGGAGGAGGAGGAGGAAGTGGGAGAGATGCCTGGGGACCCCGAGGGAAGTGCCCAAATTCCTGCCGTAGTCCCTAAAAAATGTAAACAGATCCCTGATTCCCAAGTTGGTCCCAGGTCAGGGACTGTTGTACCTCATCTTCCCTCAATCCCTAAATCTAAGGGTTTAGTATCGTCCCATAAATGAACGACAAATGTAGACATCTTGTTGTGTCTGCTGCGGCCTCCATCAGCAGGTTTACCAACATAAGGACAAGAGAGCAAGGTTAGTGGATCATTAGGAGGGCTGATGACACTGTTGGCACCACTGATGGCCTAAGTGACACGCCACACTGCCGCCAAAAATAACACGGCTTTCCTGCCTGCCTCACGCTTTCTTGACGATTATTTTTAATCACTTGAAAAACCATTTATAGTCGTAAAATCCACACGCGCACACACACTCACACACACGTGTGTGTGTCCGTACAGCTGATGAACTCGTTAGAAAGTTGTGAGTTGGTCAAGTACTTACGAGAGACCTATAGACAATTGTTAGTTTAAAAAAGTAGATCAATGTTCGAGCAGCAACGTCGGAGTGAGTCAAATAACCCATATTTCTCTTCTTGCAATTCCTTACCTCTGCCGGTCACACGACCCGAATGGAATACATCTAGCCTCTGAAATCTTGAGGAACAAATCTATCTCAGTACTTCCGAATACTCTCATGGGGGTAATGAATTAGTCTCCAATCTCTGAGCACTTTTGGCAAGTCTTCCGCTCTGATTTCCAACGTTCTGCGAGTTATAATGTTGCGACACTCTGTACACATTTAGGTATAAGGTACACCCACCTACACGCTGTTCTCGTGTTTTTTTGACGTACAGGATCTACTACCCCTTACGGGTATTCAAAATAGGGTAAGTTTACCCCTCAAACATCTTTTGCCGTCAGTCTTTTTCTTTTCTCTTTTGACAGCTCGAAAAACCATTACAGGTGGGGGTAACCATCGATAAGAGATATCTTTTTCATTCTTATTCAGCGTCTGAATGGCTGTATGAATCTCAAAATAAAAAAAAACATTGCTTTTTGCACGATGTACTTTGTACCTTCTGGGAAATGGGAATGATCACTTAGCGCTCTCGAGGAGACGAACTGCCATACATCAACCCGCACGTAGCAACAATGCACAGACTTCAAACTCAACTAACTGACAAGCGGTGAATCAATGGGTTAGATGTCACGAGACGATGAGACGGGGAAATGGAATGCTAGAAGAGCTGTTATGTAATCTTCTCGGACCATTCCTAAACCTGTGACGATTGTGGAGACATCTAGCTAACTGTGTAACGACCTATCCACCTAACAAATCAATTGGATTTAGTATTTCATCAGTAGTTAACATTATCATCGACAGATCACTACACATGTCGCGTTCCTATGCACTTTGTTCGTATACATACATATCATGTATATATATTCTAGAGGAATTTTATTACTGTAGGACTATGTTGACTTTGATCTTGGAGAAAAAGAGATTTAAAGGGAATGGGAAAAGCCAAGAGGAAGGGAAGTGAAGAGGGAAGAGTGGGGAGGAAGGAGAAGGGAGGATGGGGAATGGAA